>NC_090922.1:176546603-176877853 GCF_040938575.1 Ambystoma mexicanum
ACAGCCCGCAGTAGTGGCAGTACAGTTATGGTTAAGTTGCTAAACCCATAGGAAGACCACTTTTCATTCCCTGGAGGAATCGTCAGCAAACTTTACAAAAAAAGTATATGGCCAGCTCTGAATTTTTTCACCAAGTTGGGTGAGGTTTTGTGCAGGGGGTCAAAGTTATAGGGGGGGTCCCACATTTTTTTTTCCTTAGACTGAATGGGCGAAAACTTTGCGCATTGCTACAGGCGAACGGCTGGGCGGATTTTCACAGAATTTGCAGCAAGAGTGTGGGCTTGGCTCTAATCCAGCCAACACTTTTGTTGCAAAGAACTGAAATGTATGTCTCAAAAAATGAGTGATATCTGGGTTCCGCTCCGCGGACCCATTTCCCTGTTCGCTCCGCGGACCAAGGCCTCATTGGCTACCAGTACGGCGTGATGTCGGCGAACAATGGACACAGCGGGTGGTTGACTGGAGGGTGAGCATGCTGTGTGTCAAAGTTTTTTTTGGGAAACGTCGCTATGGTGTATCAGAGGATAGTGTTGTGGTGTGTGTGCCAAGGCTCTAAGCCATTGTGTGCATGGCTGGCCCTCATGTACGTAGCAGTGTGCAGACTAAAAATAGTCATATCTGTCTCCGCTCCAGGGTCCCATTTCCCTGTTTGCTGTGCCATCAAAATTTTGATTGCAAAGCAGTGTGCAGTGACGTGAAGTGTGTCAACAGTATTCCATATCGCCGGTATGTTGCATCAGAGGACAATGCGGTGGTGAAAGGGCCAGAAAAACATACTATACTGCATCTGGTGGTGGAAAGAAGAGATCCAAAGGATGGGGGAGTGAGAAGTGCTTTATGTGATAAATCTCATAAGAAGACAGTGGTGTGCCAGCGGTATCCATGCATACTTCGCCAATTCATGGTTACCTCAACAGGCAACAATCTTGTGTGGTAATTGCAGGCATCCTTCGTTATGGCATGGCAGATGCAGCAGTGATGTATTTCTGTGATGACTGGTGGCAGGCATATTTGCAGAAGGGGAGTGCATTCCACAAGATATGAACATTTAAAAATAGCGTGTACTGTGCTGTTCTGTGTGTATTAAGTCTGTAGCCTCTTCGATGCATGGCTGCAGCTGTTGCACAGAAAAGTATGTCGACTGGTTGACAAGGTATGTCGACTGGTTGGAAGTAGGTGCCTCATTGTCACTTTGTGTGTGTGGTTTGGCTGCATTGCACACATTGTTGGTTGAATAGAACATCCTACAGTTGTCGGTACATGAGTTTAGATGCTGCAGTGACCAGTCGTGCAGTATGTCCACTGGGTGCACTAATGGAATAGTGTACATATGGAAGAGGTTACGGTGCAACTGGTTCTTATATGTGCTTGAGTAGCATTGCTTCTATGCACATACTAGAGTGTTGGGAGCAGGACCAATGTTGTGAAGATTGTGTTGTTTGGTTGGCATGATTACAATGTTTTGTGATTGGAAGTGGGTAGCGGTGCCAAACACTATGATATGTTTCTGTATTACGGTAAGTGGAACACGTGTGCTTGCACCGCTTCTTTATGTTGCGGCGGTTGGGTAGAAGTGCTGGTGCCTATGTTGCCTTTGTGAATTCAGGCACATGCCTACATTTTTGCCTTCATGGTGCAGTTATGTTGTGGTGGGTGTGGGCGTAGGCCGTTGGCCATGCACCCAACAGCCTAGGCCTTCAACACAGCCACCACCACATAATGCAGCCATGCAGTTGTGACTCTGCATGCATTTGAAGTTGGTGAGTTTCATACAATGGTGCCAAGGACATTGTAAACTTGGTAGAACAGCAGAAGTGAGCTGGTATGCGTACATTAGCATATGGTGTACATCATTGCTCCTGTTGCACAATAGGCAGCCACATGTCACCATTTGCGTTTGCTATGGTTAGGCCCTTATAAGATCCTTGCTTGAGGAAGTGTTTTAACACATTGCACCATGAAACAAAGTCTTCAGCATCAGAAAGTTGCAATATGCAGAATGTACACAGCCACTCACATACCGTTCAGCACAGGCAACGCAATGTCATGGAGCCATGCATGTAAAGATGTGGCCAGGGTGAAAGTTGGCAGGCACAATTGTAGATGGGGAGTGCATTACACATGACATGAGGAGTAAAACATGGGATCTACTAGGGTGTGCTGTGTGTAGTGAGCCCCTAGCGATCAGTGATGGTACAGCAATGGCAGAAGGGGAGTACAATAGAAACCACATGAAACTTGAACCGTACAATGCAGTACGGTGTGTTCCGTGTGCTAAGCCCGTAGCCCCTTCGATGAATGGGTGGACACCTTGCACCGACAAGTATGTGCCCTGGGGTGAAGTAGGTTTCACATTGTTGCCTGGTTTGTGATAATTGAATACAATGTTGGCTTCCTGGTTGTGGGGTTTGGTTGCACATCGTATAGTGTTTCGTCCATTCCTGGACCTGATGGAGTGACAACTCCTTCATTGTGTTCTGTGGGTGCAGTGGTGAAGTACTGGATGCTTAAGAGTGGCTAGGGGTGAACTGCATGTACCTGGCCACTTGTTCACCTGCATGACTCTGTTATGTTGTGCTGGGTGTATGGCAAAAGGCCATAGGCCGTAGGCCAGGCACCGAAGAGCCTAAGCCTGCACCATAGCCACATCCCTATTAAGCAGACAACCAGCTTTTAGTATGCATGTCTCCGATGGTGGTGACATTCAAAAAATGGTTCTGCAGAACATTGTAGACATGATAGAACAGCACAAGTGAACTGATATGCGTACAGTACCATATGGTGTAGATTATTGCACCACCTTGCGCATTAGGGAGCCACATGTCGCCATTTGTGTTTGGTATGGGTTGCCCTTTACACCACCCAACCTATGTTACGTTTGTGGATTGTGGTAGGTGACAAATGTTCCCATTCATGAGGCCATTATGTTGTGCTGGGTTTGGGTAAGGCCTAGACTATTGGCTACATGACTAAAGGCCGTAGGCCGTTGGCCATGCACCCAAGAGCCTATCCCTTGACGACAGCCAGCACACCATAATGCCGCCATGCAGAGTTGCCTCTGCATCTCTCCGAGGATGGTGACCTTTGAATAATGGGTGTGGAGAGCATTTTACACTTGGTGGAACAACCAAAGTGAGGTGATATGCGTTCATTAGCACATGGTGTAGGTCATTGCATGTGTTGCACATTAGGGAGCCATATGTTAGCATTTCCGTTTGCTATGGGATGCCTTTACAAAACCCTTGCTTGAGGAAGTGTTCTTACATCGCCATGAAAGGAAGTCATCAGCATCAGAAAGTTGCAATATGGGCAATGTACACTGCCACTCACATACCGTTCAGCACAGCCAATACAGCGTCATGGAGCCATGCATACAAAGATGTGGCCAGGGTGAAAGTTGGCAGGCGCATTTGCAGATGGGGAGTGCATTATACATTACATGAGGAGTAAAACATGGAGTCCACTAGGGTGTGCTGTGTGTGGTGAGGCCCCAGCATCTTGGATGCATGGCTGGAGGCCTTACACGAACAGCTATGTGGGTTGCTTGTAACTACTCTTCAGATTGTTGCGTTTCGTGTGTGGTTTGTGAGTTGTGCATGCATTGGTGATTCCATGGGTGTGCTCATTGTTAGCAGATGGTACATTTTCCAGTACATGGTGGGAGCTTATGGAGTGAACAGTTCTGCAGTGTGTCTAATGAGTGCTGTGGTGAGAAAGTGCGTGTGTACCAGTGCATAGGGTTCACCTGCATAGTGTATGTGCTTGGGTAGTGTGCATTGCCCAGAATACTAACTACTGTACTGCACTTTGAAGTATTGTATATTTGCAGTTGGTGGAGTGCTGGGAGGAAAAACATTATTGCTACCTGCATTTAGTGGTGCCGCTCTGGGTGAATATGGAGGCTGAAAGCATGGATAGGTTTGGAGAACTGTTACCTGGAGGTGCTTTCACATGACAAGACCTGTACTGTGAGTGTGTAACGGTATGTCTGCAGTGCTGTACAGAAATGATAGTGGTCGATGCGGAGGTCTTGGATGTGATTGCTACATGCATGTGTGACTATTTAATACTACCTAATGTAGGATTGTTGCAAATAGAATAGTCGAAACGGAAGAAGGAGATGCTCCGGTTTAGTGGGGTGTAGCCCTCGCTGTAGCTCGGAAGGCGCACGTGGTACATTCTGCCCTTCTGAGCATGTGCCTTTTTTTGCAAATGGAACTGTGGGGATTATCCAATGAGGTGTCGAGGGTGTGGTTCACAGGAAGAGGCAGTGATATATTTCCCCAAACTTCGATGCAGTGAGGTTGGCAGAGATGGACAGACACTGAGTGCTGATCATGGGTGATTCTAACTCCTTCAACCACAGGGGGTGCAAAGACATGTTCTTCCAGCACCTCTTTGGCATCTGAGACAAAGATTAAAAATTGTTGGGGCGAACAAGCACCCCTGTCGCAGACCATTGGGCGCATCAATAGGGATAGAGAGACAGCCCTGGTTATTTAAATGAACCTGTAATTTTGACCCCTCGTGTAGAGTTATAAGAATAGAGAGAAGGGCTGGAGGCATTCCCAAATGATTTAACTTGCCCCACAATGTTGATCTATCCACCTTGTCAAAAGCCATTGACAAGTCAATGGAGGCTATATATATGGATGCTGCTTCCTTCTTCCAAGCTTTGCCCTGCAAGATGTTGATCAATAAGCCACCAGCATCCGTCCCAACATTCTTCCTAAACCTAAATTGAAGTCTAGAAAGAATGTTAGTTTTTTTATCCAGCACTGTATGTGACTCAAAATTATCCCAGAGAAAATGTTGAACTCTGCATCCAATAGGGCGATCGGCCTGTAGTTCAACAGACAAGACCGATCACCCTTCTTGTATACAGGGACAACATATGAGGATAGGATAGCTCAGGAGGATAGCTCAGGGGCAATGTGCTCACCTTGGAAGCAAGACGACACAGAGCAGCACAGGTTTGATCCCAGAGTCCGTGCTTAAAAACCTCTGGGTATCAAGCGCGTTATAAATAACCTATCATATGAGGTATGCCAAGAGGAAGGTATAGCGTGGGTCATAAGAATGTAATGAAACAGAACGTACAATATTTTGGACCACAATTGTTTGTTATGTTTGAAAATAACATTTGCGAGACCATTAGGACCTGCAGCCCTAGACATAGATGCCTTATCTATCAATACTTCAAAATCCTCCTGTAGTATATTGACCCTCCATTCGGTCTCACGCATACAGACAGAAGAGGTCTGGGCACACAAACCAGATTGATACAGGTTCCCAAAGTGACCAATCCACTGTTGCTCAGAAATAGTTGAGGAGAGGGCCTCGTTATTCACAATCAGTTTCTCATTCACTACAGACCAGAAGGATCTTGATGTATTATCCTTCAGAGCACACAAAATAATGTCACTGTCTGTCTGAAACAATTGAGCGCTTTGCTCCTTTATCTTATTTTTCCAGCGAGTGCTGATCTTCTTTTTTTAATGCCATTTTCTCACTCCACAAGAGATCACATTTAGCTAACAATCTTAATTCCTTGGATCTCTTATTCTTATATGCTCTGATGGTAGCATCATAGCTATGGGAATGTTTATGCCTGACCATGATCTGCTTAGTTGCAGTTGTAGAATGCGTAATTAAGTTTCCAACACAGTAAGAAAAGACGTCTTTGGTGTATAGTAAATGTTTTTTCCCATAGGAAGAGGAGTTAAAATCCGATAGGAAAGCAGAATTTGTCTTCTCCACATTATCCCTATGCCAGACAATCCTGGTTTTTGCCATATTTGTTTGTAGGTTTCCTGAACAGCACTGGGCAGTAGAAGTGCCCAAGGAACCTGATATATTCCGATGTAATATCACTACATTCCACCTGCAGTAGCTTAAATTCCTTAACCTTTGCCATCAGTGGTTCAGGAACAAAAATATGATCAATAGAGCTAGTTTGATCCCCTCTAAACCAGGTGGTGTATTCCTCATTCTTGTTTAGGAGTCCCCTAACATTGAAGAGACCCCAGGAACCTAGAAAGTGCCCCCAAAGATTCCGTGCAGTTCCTTCTTACTGATATGGGCAGCAGTAATACCCCCAGTGCTTCCCTTACAACAAGAGGTATCAGTGGGAATTTCTGCATTAAAGTCTCCCGCAATTAGGATCATCATATTCCCGGAGAATTCTTGACACTCCAGCATGTAATCCCCAATTTTAATAATTCTTCTTCAATATGTAGTTTCAAACTCCAATAGATGTTCACAATTAGAAGATTACATTGACCAATAATCACATGACATTCAAGCCAAATCAAAAGTATTCAGCACCAATCTTGAATCCTTAGCCTTTTTATAATTATGGGACTCATACTGATTGCGACTGCAATAAGTAAACCTCCTGAGGGGCGCCCTATCGGGCCCTTTTTGGCTAGAATGGAGTGCACAATGAAACCATCCAAAATATGATGGCAGGTGAACCATGTCTCCAGTAAGCATATAATGGAGCAACCTTTAAGGATGGTACAAATATCAGGTGAGTTCTTCAAGAACCAATTTCCCCATGAGTTCCAGCTTACAAAAGACAAGTTTAATGGGCTATTACCTATTGGGCTTCAAGCCCTGTAGTTGCGAGATGGAGTCCCGCAATGTTAATGCCAGCCATCTAAGGTTGGGCTCAGCAAAACTACTGCCGTGTTAATTACAGAGTTCTGGGACGGAGTCTCCCCTTCGTTTGTGCACCTCCCCACCTGTGTATTGGAGCCATTATCCATTCGCACCTTTTCAAGATCATAACCAAACTTGTGAAGTGTACCAATTTCTTTTGAAACTGCTTCAGCAAATATACAAGAAAAAAACAACCCTTACAAAATCAGATCTTGTAGGGTGAACAAAGTCAATTAGTTTAATGTCACCCGTAGTAATGAGAGATATGCTGGGAATTTCCCAAAACAGTGCCAAAAGAGTTGGTCTGTTTAGAAACACAGGACCTACATTATTGAAAAGATAATGCAACAGTATGCTAGGTGATTTGGGGAAGCAAAAAGGCTGAAGGTGGATCCCTTCCATCCGCAGGCCTTGTAAGTCATTTTCCTTGTATCTGCATTGTGCATACCGAGGGTGCATGGCCTTGCTGGTTCCTCTGAGGCACGTTCCCAGGGCTTGCCTCAATTTTATTTCCTTCCCGCAAGCATGCCGCAAGTCTTTCCTCACTGCTCTGTGATAACTTGGGCCGATTGGCTCCTGTCAATAGTATGTGTCATTTAGCTCCATTGCTCCCACGGAGAAGTAGCAGAAAGACACAGCTCAAGCGACTCTTCTGCAAGACTTCACGCCAAAGTCCGGCCCATCTGTGCCCATCCGTGCTACAGACGGGCTTTGGGCATTTGCCAGTTTGGCATCTGTCACTCAATATTGCAATAAGGACTTGCTGTTGGTTGCCCAGCCAGACCCGGTATTCCCCACTGGTTGGACTATTCCTGCTGGGGCTGACGCTGGTCGACCTTCGGGCCGTTATCAATAGTCAGTTGTATCCATTTCAATGCTCGTTCACTGGCGGATCGCCTGGTCTCCTCTTTGTCGGATCTTAACCTTCTGCAGCTGGTGACTGGCCCAACACATTCTCATGGCAATACATTGGACCTTATATTTGCCCCACTTACCCAGGTCCGCCTATTTCCGTTTCTATCTGTCATATGGTCGGACCATGTGGTCATTCCTTTTACGTTCAAAACTCAACCTCTCTCTATCACTCCTGTTCTCCTTCGGCCCCCTTCATGGCGTTGGCTAAATGTCCCAATAGGGACATTTCTACCAACATTACTGGCTTTTTTGCCCCTGGTATTTCACCTGATCTTGCTTCTTTTTCTATGGTTCTTACATCCGCAGCTGATCTCTTGGCCACCCTGAAGCCTGCTAAACATCAGGGTTGTCTCTTGAAGCCTTGGTTCTCCCATAAGCTTGCTGCTCTCCAGCGGCTTCAGAGACAGGCAGAGCGCAAATGCATATTTTCTATTGCGCCCTGGCCCACCTCGCTTTGCGTAAGGCTCCAGCTGCCTGCCAAAGTGCCATCACAGATGCTAAGCGCACTTATTATACTTTTTGGGTCTAATCGGCTGTAAATTCTCCTCAGGAATTGTTTAAGTTTGTTCAGTCGTTATATTCTGTGCCCCATTCCAATCCGGTTCTTCCGTCCCAAGGATTATGTGATTCTCTTTCTTGTTTCTTTCACGACTTGATTGCGGCTATTCGTCAGAAGATCTCTTGATCAGGTACTTTGCCTGCTCATATGGCTGACATCTTGTCCCTTCCGCGCTCTGCCCTCGTCTAGGTCACATTTCCTGTTTTTGAGGATGCAGACATTATCGCAGGCAACAAGGGTTAGAAATCTGCGTCTCCAGTGGATTCTATTTGGCTTGAAATTGTTAAAGAGATGATCTCTTCCATTTCAGCTTCTGTGTCTGCTGTTGTTAATACCTCCTTTACTAACAGTCTGGCTCTTCCTGTGCTTAAAGATTCATTGGTCATTCCTTTTCTTAAAAAACCTAATCTGGATCCTTTGCTTCTCTCAAATTTTCATCCTATTTCTTTTTCTTTCGTTCCCTACGAAATTACACGAGTTACTGGTCACCCCTCTTCTGTATTCTTTTTGGAAGGACACAGGATTTCTTGTTTATTTCCAGTCAGGCTTTCGGCCCAGTCGGGGCACCAAATCTGTGCTAGTATCCGCCGTTGATGACTTGGTCCAGATTGTGGATCACGGCGGTGTCAGAGCGTTGATATTATTCGATCTCTCTTCTGCATTCGACACAATCAATCATTCCATCTTTATCAACATGTTGTCTTCTGTGGGTATCGGTGGCTCGGTCCTTGAATGGTTCCGCTCTTTCCTTGCTGATCTTCTCAGTCACAATATCTTTGTCCTTTTGTTCTCCTCTCCTATGCCATCACATGTGGTGTTCCTCAAGGTTCGGCATGCTCTCCTTTTCTTTTTAATGTTTATATTCAGACTTTTGTTAAATGTGTTCACTCTTTTGGGTTTTGGTGCTATTCTTACATGGATGACACTCTGATTCTGGAATCTGATTCTGTTCTCTGGTCAGAAGATTTCTGGCCCCCGGAGCTCTGCCTTTTGCCCATTCTGGTCTCGGTTGTGTGAGGGGACAGAAATGCGAGGCCGACAACTGTTTGATGATTGTTAAAAACATGCCAGTCAAAATTATATTAAAATGCCTCGCTATTCCTACTCTAGTGAGGATGTCCTGGGTTAACAAAACTAAAGGGAACCACTGTAACATAAGATGTCTTGCCCTCACACTAAACATCAAATACAAAAGAAAAAATATGGCAATTCAATTATCAACAACAATGATATTCACAGTTTCTTGATAACTTTTATGCACACTGGGTTAGTGCCTTCCCCAGTATTCAAGGTGTATTCAACTTCAATGCTATTCCAAATTTAGGAAATCAACATAATTAGCAAAGTCTCAATTCAGTTCTTAAAAGTTCAATGTCAAGGTAAAGTTTTCTTAACCGAAGTTTCAACAACAATATAGTTATTTTCCTTTGTGAAATAAAGAATTTCCACTTCCTCAGAATAGCATCTATGTTGTTCCCAGCCACAATGCTTTGCCACCACTTTCAATTATCCAAAAGTATGAGAATTATCCAAAAAGACTTTGTACATTTACAAAAGGAATACAACTTCTATAAATGTTAGTGAAACACAAGTCTTGGTTAAGAGTTATTATGTCTTCATTCACAAGATTAGGATTCACAATAGGTATAATTGTCACTGTGTTGCTGCTTCTACTTCAACTACTTCACTTCTACTTGAGTTTACCATGAGGACATTCTCCTTTGCCTCATAGCATTCCAATGCATTTGTACCACTGAAGTCTTGCATCTACTGCCAACCAGATATACCACCACAGTTTGAGCATTTTGTGTTTCAAGACAGGTTCTGACAAGATTCAATTTAAGGCACTGCAACCCCTTCAAATAGGCAAGGCACTCTTCCTCTAAATATCTCTCTTCAAAAGAGGCAGCCTCTTTGCCTCTCTTGTCTGTCTGCAACTACGACAACTCCAGTATTTTCTAATTTATCACAGTTTTCAGGTAGGACAAGATTAACTTTCAGGGACTTCAGCTCCTTCCAATAGACAAGGCACACTTCCTCTAAACAGAGGGGCAGCCTCTTTGTTTGTCTTGTCTGCCTGCCACAACAACAACCCAAAATTGCCTTTAGGACCCGCTTCTCTCCTTTTCCAACAGTCTTTGGCAATATAGGTTGTATCAACTTCCAAACAATATTTATAGGCAACAAGATTTCCCTTCCCCAACTTGGCCTTGACCTCTTTGCCTACTGTGAGCCAATGAATTACCCAGAAGCCTTGGCGCCACTCTCTTGGCTTCAGATAATGTTTGCACATTTGTAACTAAGGCAATGTTGAACTTCTATTGGGCACAGAGTAATAGTTATACTGTTTTCCGGCTTTGAGAAAGGCTGCTTTCCATCTTAATGAGGGAACACTCTTAACTTGGGTAATGCTTGTACTCTCTCCAACTGTAGTTACAATGTTTAAACATGTAACTTATTTTAGGAACAAATACTGTTCGCGAGAATAAAGAAGTAAAGTTCACTCTTCACTTGGAAAACAAAATTAGGTGCACGCAAACCACTTCTTCTCAAGTCTTACAAGGTTTAAGTGAACAGCAATGCTTTCCGCAACATTTGTTCTGCTTAATAAGAGACGCATGACCACTTCTTCATAGCATAAGGGTTTCACAATGGCTTTCAGCAGTGTTTGCGTCTAAGCGAGTAAAAGAAATACTTCTGATCACATGTGAAGGGTATTTTCAATTGTTTCCTTCTTAGATACTTCAACAAACAACTTCCACTCACTTCTGCTTCTACGCAAGTTAACATTTAAGCTGGTTACTGTTACCAGCAGTGCTTCCACAAAGGATCAGAACGCCAGGTTTGACTCACCGGCTTCGGTCATCCTTTTTTCCACATGTTGCACAACTTTTACTGCTTCTGGCTCACTTGGCACCCACACCCTTCCTCGCAGAAGGTGTCTCCGGCCCGGCCACTCGATTAAGGAGCCCCTCTCGCTCCTGAGACCCACGGCTTGACAACAGCTCCTCACCTTGGTCTCCAACACATTTCCTACATGGAAACCACTGCAATCAGGCACACATGTGGAAAGACAGCCTTCCTGCACACCTTCCACTGTGTAGCCTTTGCACTTCAGAGTTTGGGGGAACAGGACCCTCTCAGAACAAGCAGGTGAAATCTGCTACATCCACGTTCCGGCGTCTTTTGGTTCTCCCATTTCTGCTTGGTTTGCCAGCACTGTGCCTTCTTCTTTCTCTCTCTGGTACTACTGCACGCACTCCATTCAAAGTTCCAGCTCCTTCTAATTGCTTGCACCTGAGGGGGCCTTTTATGCCACTTAGGTTCTTTCAGGTTGGGCTGTTAGGCTTAATTGCCTGACTACTGCTACAGAATAACTTTTCAGTCCTCTTCCTCGTCCCAGTACTTGTGGGATTATAGGACCTGTAGTCCTTAACAACAAATTCAGCTCTTTTGAACCACTTTTAATGTTAGATTTATTTCCATTAGAATCATTAAAAGATGGACCTTTATAATGTGTTTTTATAGAGGAAGAAAGTTTACTTCAGGCAATATTTCTAGATTCCAATACATTCTGTCTTTGGGAGTAAGGAGGATTTTTATTATGAAATAGCTTTAAGGATATTTCTGTTATAAAGGCTCGTTCCGGTTTTATGGTATTTACGCCCAAAGCCACAGATTATGTGTGTGGTTCAGATACATCATACTGGCAATAAGCCAATACCTGTTTTGGCAATCTTGAAAGGTGTTCTCTTTCAAAAGGACACATACCACGTCTCATCCCATGGGATCTCCTCAAAACGCTGGATGTTGACTCTTCCCAGGTGATCCTCCCACAGTACACCACCCCCAAGGTCAGGATCAGGAAGTGTCTGCCTTTCCCTGGCCACCTGGGAGGAGACTTTAGGCGGGTTTCAGTGAGGGATCTGTAGGATTCTTCACAGTTGTTAAACATCTCGGTGTGAAGCTTTCCGCTTCACTCTCCATGGATGCTGAGCACCGTCTGTCAGGCGGTTATTATTAAACTGTGGATCCTCCATCAATTTGTGCCCCTCCTTCCTCACCTACTTCGTCCCCTGGTAGTATTTTCACTTTATCTTGCCCCAGAAAACTGCAGTTAGGGTGGCCACTTGGGCATCTCATCTCTCTTCTATGACTTGGCTTCTCTCCTCTCTTCATTGGTTGCCGGTGAACAAGTGGGTGCATTTCAGGGCCTTGTGGATTGTTCACCGGTCCTTTTATAGAGTTGGACCGGAGCATTAGCAGGTTAAACTATGCCCCTATGTTCCTGTGCACTGCCTTTGCTCTGCGGCTGCTCCACGCATATCGGTCCACCATTTCAAGCGCTCCCGCATCAGGGGGCGGTCTTTTTCCATTTCTGCTGCATGGCTTTGGAACTCTCTTCCCTTCTTCCTCTGTGCCATCCGGGACCATTTGTCCTTTTGTTGTGCACTAAACACTTTTCTGCTTTAGTCCCCCTTCTATGCTGCCTTTTCATCCCTTCTTCCTTGTGCCATGATGCTCTTGCCAGTGTAGGCTGCACTTTATAAATGTTATAACATAACATAAGACTCAGGGGGCCCAAGTTGTCATGAATAGCCGAATCTGGCCCTTCTGGACTTCGTGGTCCATGATGCACCGCGGCATAAACTCTGCAACTCATCCAAGATGGCCGACGAATCAGAACCGCTGCACTCTAGCCTTTGCATGCAGTCTCCAGCTTCCTAGAAAACAGGTGGCACGCCCCGGTGGCTCTGCGCGTCTCAACTCCACCCCTACGAGTTACTAGACGTTGTTCGAGTTCGCTCTCTGCTCTATCGTGTATTCTATCTTTCCTTCCTAGTTCCTGGAACGCCTGCAAACCTTAACTTCCTATATTCCTCCTTCCTGGATTAATTGACATTGTTCCTGGAAATCGTACGCTACCGGCTTGCAGCCGGCTTCCATGCTGGAACCCGAGGACTTGCGTTCCAGCTTGTACAAGTCATGGTCGGTGAAGATGAAAAAAACCTCAACCCGGAAGACCACAAGCAAGGAGAAAAAGGTGAGAAAGAAAGAAGCTTGTGACAGATTGAGACGCCTAGAACCTGATACGGAAACAGATATGGAAGCGGCAGTCCAAGACCTCATGAGAGGTATGCAAGAATTAACTACCGAGGTTCAAAATCTCAAAGCCGAAAATGCAGCTTTAAAACAGCTGGTCTTATCCTGGGATTCCGCAGTCAAAGAAAGCATTCTTGTAGGGGGGTTGTGGACAAGTATGTGGACAAGTATGATGGATCTTCTAGGTCCCTGCGTTCCTTCCTTCATTCTTCTTTAGTCCACTTCACTTTCAAATCCTACTATTTTTCCACACCACGAGCAAAGGTCGGATTCATGATTTCACACTTAACGGGCAATGCCTTAACCTGGGCAACTCCCTTAGTTAATTTGGGAGATCAGCTTTTGGATGACTACGAAGGATTTGTGGATGCCCTAAAAGCCATGTTTGACCAACCAGAGCTTGTCTAGAGTGCACAAGAAAGACTTCTTGAATTTAAACAAGGGAGTCAAGATATGCTCACTTAAGTGACTCGCTTCAAGCAGCTAGCTAAAGAAGCTGATTGGTCACAAGAAGCCAGTTTCGCTCTCTTCAGAAGGGGTTTAAATGAGGAAGTAAAGGACGAGTTAGCCAGAGTAGCTCGTCCGGGAACCTTTCAGGCCCTTATGGATCTTTCTTTGCAAATAGATTTTAGGATCCAGGAGAGAAAGGCTGAGAAAAAGAAGGTGAAAACATTTCCAAAGACAACTGCCGAATACCCAAGTTCCAAAGAGATCGCTGCTCCACGTATCCCGGACCCTGAACCCATGCATCTAGGTGCCTTCAGGGGTCCAATCTCTCCACAAAAAAGGATCCAAAGAATCAATACTGGACTCTGCATGTACTGTGCCTCAGACAAACATCTAGTAAGAGAATATCCTATAGCACCACCCCGGCGTTCGGGAAACGCCAGCTCCAGGGATCCATTCCTTCCTTGAATACTCCAGGACAGAAAACCTTAGTGATTCTCCAAACTGTCCTGACATCTACCGAGAATGAATCTTTTCCCATCCTGGCTCTCGTGGACAGCGGTGCCATGGGTATTTTCATAGACCACGAATGGGCCACCGCTCATAACATCCCTAGAGAGCTCAAAGAAGTGATACAACCCGTGGAAGGAATCGACGGTAGACCATTGTCTTCAGGTCCCATTACTCAACAAACAAAAGAATTGCAACTCTCAATAAACAACCACCAGGAAAGAATAGGATTTGACATCATCAAGGCAGCCCACGATCCCATGGTTTTAGGTATACCCTGGTTACAGAAGCACAACCCATACATCAATTAGGCAGCGGGTTCCTTGTTCCTTGGTTCAGAGTTTTGTATGTCCCACTGTTTATGTCAGGACTCATCTCGGATTCTTCCAGTTAACTCCCAGAACCCTGAATCATCCTCCTTAAGTGTGTCCAACATTATCCAGGTACCAGAATCATATCAATCATACTCCGACGTGTTTTCAACAGACATTGTTCAAGCTCTTCCACCCCACAGACCTGAGGACTGTGCCATAGACCCTGATACTTCCGCAGTGGTTCCATTTGGGAGAATGTTCATATTATCCGAACCTGAAAAGAAAGCTCTACGTGGATACCTGGATACCAACTTGGCATATGGAACTATTCGGCCCTCAAAATCCCCCGCCGGAGCTTCCTTATTTTTTGTTCCCAAGAAAAACACAAAAGAGCTATGCTCCTGTTTGGATTATCGTGGTCTTAACCAATGTACCCTTAAGGACCGCTATCCATTAACACTCATTTCTGATATTCTGGAGGCAGTGCACGGAGAGGTTATTTTCACCAAACCCGACCTTAGGGGTGCTTATCATCTTATCCGAATTAAGGAAGGTGATGAATGGAAAACAGCCTTTAGAACCCCTTTTGGCCACATCGAATACTTGGTAATGCCCTTCGGTCTTACCAACGCTCCTGCAGTATTTCAACGATTCATGGACAGAGTTTTCTCGGATATGTTGTTCCTTTTTGTTATCGTATACCTGGATGATATACTGATTTACTCTAAAGATCCCCAGGTTCATCAAGAGCAAGTCAAGGCAGTTCTGCAACGTTTGCGTGAAAACAAACTCCTGGCCAAGCCCGAAAAATGTCTATTTCATGCTCAGACCGTTCATTACCTTGGATTTGTGCTCAGCCCTAATGGAATTGGAATGGATCCGGCCAAGATAGATTCCATACTTTCGTGGCCTACGCCCACCACTGGGAAGCAGATACAATCCTTCCTAGGGCTTGCAAATTTTTACAGAAAATGTATTCCGACATTTTCCGAAATTGTACATCCCATCGTGGCACTTCTAAAGAAAGATACACCATTTATTTGGTCTACAGATCAAGAGAAGGCCTTTCAACAATTAAAACAAAAATCCACTGAAGGTCCTATCCTGGCTCAACCTGATACAAATTGAATCTTCCTGGTGGAAACAGATGCTTCGGATTATGCCATTGGGGCGGTCTTAAAAGAAGAATTTGAGGACAGGACGGAACATCCTATTGCCTATCTATCCCATACCTTGACACCAAGTGAATGCCATTATTCCGTCCTGGAGAAGGAATTACTGGCCATCCGACAAGCCTTCACTGACTGGCGTCTTTTACTCCTGGGAGCTAAATATCCAGTACAAGTATGTACAGATCATCAAAACTTGCAAGTACTACAGTCCCTGGAATGCAGAAACAGTCGGCAGGCCTGTTGGCCCTTCTTTTTCGCTCAGTACCAGTTCCGTATTAACCATTTTCCTGGAATCAATAACATCGTCGCAGATGGCTTGTCCAGACGTCCTGACTACGAACCTATCAAAGCCAGGGCCTTTCCCAAGATGTTTCCTAAAGCCGTGATTGTGGCACAAGCTAATTTTCTCCTGGAAGACATTCAAACTCAAACACCTTCTTCTGATCTCTGGAAAGAAAACACCCAGGACAATCAATGGAACTTGAATACTAAGGATGGTTATCTCTTCACGGACAAACGGCTAGTCATCCCTACACAAGGACTGAAAGATAAAATCATGAATCTTTGTCATGACACCTTTCATTCAGGACATCGAGGCATTACTACTACCCTTCATCTAATACAGAGACAATTCTGGTGGCCAAGAATGATTACGGATCTAAAAACCTACATCCAATCCTGTGCTATATGCGATCAAAACAAACATTACAATAGAAAACCTGCCGGTCTTCTGCATCAACCTACATTACCAACACGTCCTTTGGAGATCATCGCTTCAGATTTTATGGTGGAATTACCACCATCCCGGGGTTATACAACTATAATGGTCACTATCGATTTGTTTACCCATACAGCTCACTCCACACCACTGTTTATACTACCCTCCTCACTTGAACTTGCTAGGATATTTATCGAACACATATTTAGGCTCCATGGATTGCCTTCCAAGATCATCTCCGACAGAGGTCCTCAGTATATTTCCCAGTTCTGGAAGCAACTATGCCAAATACTAGCCATACAGCGGGCATTGTCATCAGGTTACCATCCCCAAACCAATGGGGTCACAGAAAGAGTCAACCAAACTCTAGAACAATATCTGTGCTGTTTTGCGAGCAAGGTCCAGGATGATTGGTCGCTATTGATTCCCATAGCCGAATTTGCTTACAATAATTCAGACCATTCAGCCATCAAGACAAGTCCATTCTTCTGCAGTCAAGGGTTCCATCCTTCAGTATTACCATCAGTTTTGCCACATCCAACCCCGGTTCCTGCAGTTGATTCCTGGATTGAAACATTGGTAAACGTTCACAGGGATGCTAAGGAACACCTGGAAAAGGCCAGGATAGCTGTAAAACGATATGCAGATGCTAAGCGGAGACCTAGCCCTTCCTATTCAATAGGGGATGAAGTCTGGCTATCCTCCAAACTCCTTCCTCAACCTCTACGGCCCAATAAACTGGCTCCAAGGTATTATGGACCTTTCACCATCAAGGAGATCATTAACCCAGTGGCATATTGACTTCAGCTCCCTGACTCTGGAAAAGAATACATCCGGTCTTTCACACCTCCTTATTGAAAGCATATGTTAAATCCAATCAGACTATTCCTAGACCTAATCCTGTGCTCATCAATGATCCGGTTGAGTTCGAAGTCTCCAGGATATGTGATTCCAGATATAGACGAGGCCAACTACAATATTTAGTAGAGTGGAAGGGCTACCCACCCATCGAGTGTACTTGGGAACCGGTCTCTAACATGAATGCCCCACCGTCTACTGCAGAGGTTTCATCGAATACACCCGAGCAAACCCGGAAGGGTCCGGGCTCAGGAGGAGGCATACTGTCATGACTAGCCAAATCCGGCCCTTCTGGACTTCGTGGTCCATGATGCACCACGGCATAAACTCTGCAACTCATCCAAGATGTCTGACGAATCAGAACCGCAGCACTCTAGCCTTTGTGTGCAGTCTCCAGCTTCCTAGAAAACAGGCACGCCCCAGAGCCTCCGCGCGTCTCAACTCTACCCCTACGAGTTACGAGACGTTGTTCGAGTTTGCTCTCTGCTCTATCGTGTATTCTATCTTTCCTTCCTAGTTCCTGGAACCCCTCCAAACCTTACCTTCCTATATTCCTCCATCCTGGATTAATTGACATTGTTCCTGGAAATCGAATGCTACCAGCTTGCAGCCGGCTTCCACGCTGGAACCCGAGGACTTGCGTTCCAGCTTGTACAAGTCCTTAGTGTACAGCAACAATGTTGCACCACCAGATGGGGAGGCACATTGATGTTGGTTACCCACCCCACGCATCTTGTGACACAGACCAGCATGCATGAGTGTGAAGGCCGTCCCAATGTCTGTGGCAACATGGAGGTGAGGGCCAGCGTACACCAGCTGAGGTGGGATCCCATTGCACCATACACACCACCAGCACCTCTCATCCGCTCTGTTGATGAGGTGTTGCATGAGTATGTGTGATAGGACCCAAGAGATGTTGCAGTATGCTTGGGCAGAGTGATGCCAGAGGGTACTGTGGTGGAGATCCATACCGGTCCTGACATGCAAATGATTTGTCCGACCTGGGTATGGGGGCAGATGACCAATCGAACCACGTGGTGTCTGGCTCCCTACCCCTGTTTAATCTGGTAGGTAAATGATTAGACATCTTGGGGCCAAAACAAACTCAACCCATTTGCATAATTTATATGACTGAGGAGCCAATGGGGAGAAGCTGCCATCTGTGGGATGTTGACTGAATGCCTCTGAGTCAGTCTAAACTGTGATGGTAACCCAGCACTGTGGAGCCTCGGCTGCCTACCATAACCAGCCTGTGTGCCAGTGCACAGAGCTGCCTGCCTCAGGAAACAAGTGTGGAATAAGAGGGCTACCTCTTACTGTTTGAGGGAAATGCAGTGCATGATCATTTGTAGACGACTTGAGTCTGGGTCAGGGGTTTGTTAGTAACAGAGCAGCTACCTTGCTGCAATCTACTTGTCTTCATCCTCTGAGGCACAGTTTTATGAAAGGCGGAGCAGCAGTGCCAGTGCAACAAGGTTCTATGTCCTTCCTCCTCTGCTGTGCCACTGTGTGCATGGTAAAATCCCACATACCTCAACTGCACCTTCAGCGATGTGGGCTTTGCAGTGAGTGCTTGTCTCCCTTTCTGGTGAGCCTAGCAGATAAGATGGCCTTGGCCTATGCAGTAAAAATAAAGAGGTATTGGCTGGAAGGTTTAGACTGAATCTTAACATCTGGCATTGCTCTGGGCAACTCCCCAGACCATTGTTCGTCGCTTGCCGAGCCATTACAGAAGGGGAAAGACCATATGCAAATCAGGCTTTGTCCTACC
This sequence comes from Ambystoma mexicanum, assembly GCF_040938575.1. Classification (NCBI taxonomy): domain Eukaryota; kingdom Metazoa; phylum Chordata; class Amphibia; order Caudata; family Ambystomatidae; genus Ambystoma; species Ambystoma mexicanum. Next base: position 176,565,634 of record NC_090922.1, read on the forward strand.
CCAAAAGGGGCAGTCCAGCTCGAACTGCTAGGTCACATCCCTTCTGCACAAGACCACACACATGCACAGACATGTTTCTGCCTTATTGGGCCTCATCAGTGAGGAGTATCTTGGGTCTCTAGGCCCAACAGGCATGGGACCCACATCTGGCCATACTCCAGACCATTGTTCCTCACTTGCCAAGCCATTACAGAAGGGGAAAGACCATATGCAAATCAGATTTGGTCCCACCCAAAAAGGGGGAGTCCAGCCCAAACTGCTAGGTCAAATCCCTTCTGCACAAGACCACAAGCATCCCCAGACAGGTTTTTGCCTTATTGGGCCTCATCAGTGAGGAATAGCTTGGGTCTCTAGGCCCAACAGGCATGGGACCCGCATGTGGCCATACCCGTCCCACTCAGGGTGACAAAACAAAAACAAAGAGGTGATGTCTGGAAGGTTTAGACTGAATCCCAACCTCTAGCATTGCTCTGGGCAACCCTACATACCATCGTTCTTTGGCTGCCAAGCCACTACAGAAGGGGAAAGGCCATGTGAAAATCAGGCTTGGTCCCGACGCAAATGGGGCAGTGCAGTCGGAACTGCTACGGATGGGTGGTGCCTGTGGCTACGGGCGATGTCCTTCCAACAGCTCTTCTGGTATGCCATGCCGTGTGGCAATATTGTGCAGGACACAACATGCAACGATGATCTGGCATACTACTGGCAGGGCATATAGCAATATGCCACCAGAATGGTCAAGGGAGCTGCAACGTAACTTAAGCACCCTGAACAGGTGCTCCACTATGCCCCTAGTGTCTTTGGCCCTCATTCCGAGTATGGCGGTAAGGGATAGCGGCCACCGGTAACGAGACCGGTGGCGGTGATCCCTTACCGCCATACTCCAAGTTCCCTTTGCGCCCTCGCCCTTAACGCCTGCTTTGAGCAGGTGTTAAAGTCGAGGGCGCAAAGGGGCCTCCAAGCCAATAACGGTGACCGTAATGAACGGTCACCGTTATTTGCATCTTCCCCATTCCCATTGAGCCCTATGGGGGCTCATTTGGGAATGGGGAAGAGCCTTGGTGAATGGGGAATTACCGCCCCGCCAACCTTGGAATGGGGCGGTAATTCCGCCATCCACCAAGGCGCTGCCGGTCCGGGTACGGCGTCAACCAAGGCGTTAATAGCACCATTGGTTAGCGCCGTACTCGGAATGAGGCTCTATGTGTGCTATCTTATTCCTCACCTCACCTGGGGTGGCTGTATTCCTGCAGGGTGTGAGCATGAATGGGGAGAGTGGATAAGCACTGTGCCCTGCAAAGGTGGAAATTGTTCTTGTAAGCATTGGTTGTCATGGCTTGTTTTTCTGTGTATGATGTTACTACTTGCATTTGTGTGATAGTTGATACTCACTGATGAGCCAGGTGTTCCCATAGGTTCCCAATGCCTTGTCCTGGAATACTGGAGAATGCTGGTAAATGAAGGTATCAAGTGTGCTTCCGGGGAAATTGGCATTCACATGCATGATGACTCCCTTGCCATCACAGATGATCTGTGTGTTGATGGAATGCAATGTTTCCTGTTGCGGAAGGTTTCTAACTCTCTCAAGGGGGCTGTAGGACTACATGGGTACAGTTGATGGCTCCCAGCACCCAAGGACACTGTGCTATGCCATAGAACTCCTGGCACATTCTCTGCCTTGTCTGCAGTGCGTGTGGCATGTATATGTGCCTAGGCAAACTTGAAATTATGCAGCTCAATACCTGGTGTAGGCACCAGGATTGCATGGGCTGCAATACGCCCCCCTCAATGGCCGGGGTATGCTGAAATTAGCCTGTTGCCAGACAATGTAGGGGTGTTAGTACCTTCTCTAGGTGTGTCAGTGCATGAGAGCAGATGGTGGGTGATACAAGATCGTTATCCTACTCCCTGACCAGGTCTAGGATGACATGGGGAGGGACTCTGTACCTTGCATACACCTCCTCATCTGGCTCCCCAAATAGTGTTCTGCATCGAGGGAATATCCTGGCCCTCCTCAACGTCCTACACCTCCAGCTTCCATGAAGGATCAGTGCCACTAAAGCGGGGTCCGACATAGTGGAAGTCCTACTTAGACTGAGTTTTCAATATGGTTTTCTCGTAGACTTTCTTTGTAGTTGCGTCATGTATCATGTGGCGGTGAGAACATGGAATGTGTGTCCTCCTTTGTACTCCGAGCGATTGCGTGAAGACATCCATCAATAAGGTTTGCTTTGTGAGGCATGTTTGTTGTTTGCGTGGTGCATCCCTCAACGCGCCCACGTTATTCCTCATTCTTCCTCATTTTGCGCAAAGAATGGGAAATATGCATGTTCCACTCCCTGTTTATTTCTTTGCCAATGACCTTCCCACACTTCGCACTGTGTGTTGTGCAAAGTGCACAGCACAATGCAAAGTAGCTAAGGACCAAAGCAAAGAAGTTGCAGAACTGCAAAAAGTCCGATACATGAATCAGCAACTTAGGATTTGCGCGGCAGAAAGTGCATTTATTTTAGTGCAAAGTGTCTTTGGGGCACACAAACTTTCTATGAATCGGTCCCTTAATCACGTGCTTTCTTTCCATGATATGATATGATATGAAATTAGATGATTTGGTATTTATAACGCGCATTTACACAAGTGTTCCATAAACTGCCAATTCCCCGATCCAATCCTTCATTCTCATGGGGAAACAAAGAAAGGCAGATTCTCATCTGTAAAATAATAAAATAATGCCAGGGTCATATTGTTGGGAGTAATTCCTCCAAATCCCCTATGGAGTCCTACCCTTGAATGGAGACTACTAACACCGCCATCCCAGCGATTGTGATCCAGCTGTAAATTTGTAGTAAGTCTGGCAGAATTACCACCAAACCCATAAGGAGGCCACATGTCCATGATAGTCTAGAGGAACAATTGACCCAAATATGAGTCCAGCTTTGTGCAACCTTATAGTCCATCTAGAACCCTCAGGTGACACTCAATAGGCTCAATAGAGGTATTTGCAGCAGCAAAAGCAAAGAAACTCCACTGTGGAGCTAGGATGATCGCCCACATTGGCCCCACAATGTGAACGTAAGACTGATAACAAAAAAAGTTCACTTCTATAAAAAAAAGTCTTTGAAAGCATTGTTGTTCCATCAGCTCTTCCCTTTGATCCTTGGTGGGAGTCTGTGGTACCTGCTTGTGAGTGTGAATCTCAGGGTCTCAACGGCCTATGCTCCTTCCTGTGCACATCCTTCCCTCTTCACAACCTAGACACAAATTCAATTCCTGAGAATCCAATGACGATTGCCATCCTGTGCCTCACATGGGCAATTAAGAGCTTAAACGGTGACCATCTCCTACTTCACTGACTTTATAAATGGACGCAGTCTTGCTAAAAGCACTTTATTGTATGCAATGTATTATCTTGTTAAAATGGTGTGTGCACGGGTACTGGAATGTGACTGGCTTAACCTTTGAAATAAAAGCTTACATTTCTTAACCCCCTGAATTCACCCCCTCTGTTTCTCCGCCCATCCTCCCTCGCCAGTTCCACCCCTGACCTTTAAAGAACATTTTTTTCTGTTCTAACTTTGATTGTTATGCGGATGACACTCAGCTCTCCTTCAGGCTCCCCTCCTCCTCTTGTGCTCCTTCTGTCATAACTGACTGTCTTTCCGCAGTTCAGGAATGGTGTGCCTCCAACAATATCTGCCTTAATGCCAGTAAGACTGAGATACTCCTCATTGGGACACCTGCTCCCGCCTTCCCTCTCTCACTCAGGCCTCCCACCGCGGGCCCTCTACCTGCACCTTCCTGTGAGGCGAAGAACCTTGGTGTCATCTTTAACTCCACCCTTGCTTTATTTCCTCACATCTTTGACGTCTCTAAGAAGTCACATTATCAGCTGCACCTCTTCAGAGGTATTGTTCCTTTCCTCATTTTCCCCCAAAAGCTCTGTGTCTCCAGAGCCCTGGTTCTCTCTAGGCTGGACTACTGCAACAGCTTGTTTCTAAATCTGCCTACCTCTACTCTTCGCCCTCCACAACTAATCCAGAACAGGACTGCAAGAGTTTTCCTTGGCCTCAAGCCCAGGGATCGTATCTCTCCAGCCCTGAAATGTCTCCACTGGCTCCCTGTGGCTGCAAGGATCAAGTTCAAGACCCTCTGCATCATCCACAAGGCATTATGGGGCTGGGGACCACACTAGATTCAACTTTCTCTTCCTAAGCATCTTCCTTCTCGAGACATCTGCTCATCCACCTCCAACTCTCTGAGGGGCAGACGATTCTCCAGACAAAGAGTGGGAGGTAGATCTCTGTCTTCGGCTGAGGCCTCCCTCTGGAACAGCCTCCCTGCCTCTCTCAAACTTGAGCAGGACAACCTAAGGTTCCGGAAGCAACTCAAGACCTTTCTTCCACTTTCTCTCGTCCTCTCCCTTGCGGAAGCCCCTGTCTGCTGTGCAAACTGGGTACCTGGCCACCCACTGAACTATCGGGACAAGGCTCCTGCACGACAAGTTGCCCTCTCACTGCCTCCGGGTACCCAACCACTTAGGGACTGTATCTGCAACCTTACAGTCCCCTGACTCCTTGTACTTATGGGCCATTTCCTGGCAGCACTTACGCGTTCCTTTGCACTCACCACACACACCCATACCTCCCTCCCCCCCTGCACTTGCTCGATCTGAATGACACAAAGCCTAGTAAGATCATTGTTTTGTCCTTGAACTGGGACAGCCGACCCAGCCCTTTAAGACGAGGTAGCAATACTTTGAGGTGAATGGGGATGCAGAAGACACTCAAACATCAATAATCGAAACAACTCAAGAAGTTGGCAAAGTTGACTGTTTTAATATCAATTATCTAAAACATGGAGTACAACAGACATCCACGGACATCTCATAGCATAATCTCTCAACGATGTTCATAAAAAACATTTCTTTTATAACAAAAATTCATCATTGCCTACGTTAACCTACATATTTGCTAATGTTATCCTATGTGGCAAACTTCAAAAGCCTAGTGGCAAATGTGATAGGCTTAAAGGGAACATCTAGGTATATGTTCCATAGTAGTCTAAGAAAGTGATAGGCTTCTTAAAGTCAGGTGGGACTACTAAGCCCACCCCTCGAACAGGTCACTATGAACGTCACTAAATACACAACGTCCCATTGGTTACGCAAGCTATAGGGCTCTTAACTACGCGGCCCCCTATAATTGGCTGGCACCCTAACATCCGTCAGTACTTTTCCACCTACGCCAGCAGCATGCAGGCTAGACTACCAGGTGCTGGTGGGCTGGTCATAACCATAGCTTTCCACCAATTAGCACATCATGTATCATCACCTCAGTGGTCGGCACGTCAATTAAGGCTTTGAACTCGGCCTTGGCAATGTTCTTTGATCTGGAGAATACAATGGAGTGGAAGCATGCTCTTTCTTCTTGCGTAGATGTGGTTCATCATGTCTGTCCAGTTCCATCCCTGCACGTGACTGAAGACCACAAATTTGAGCTCTGGTGCATTTAAAATACTATTATTTAATGAACCTCTGACATCTTCCTTGTTTTCGTTCACGTCGTCTGAACAAGAGTTTCATTCTTTCACACGATTGAAACTTCTGTCTGATCATCCCAGCCCGGCATGACCTTGGCTTCTTGGGATGGTCCAGCCTTGCCCTTCTGAGATTCACTCCTGTAATTCAATTGCTTTCTTAACTGCGACACACTAGAAAGAGGCCTCCTTTTGAGGGTAAAGCTCTGCTATAATGCATAGTGGAAACATCCATTCTTCACTTACTGCAGATCTATCGCTTCCGGTCTTACCTCGAACCTTTGTTTGCACAAGCAAGCTTTGTTTGCACAGCCATATAGAATGTCAGAGTTTTCCGAGCAGGACTGACCAGAGTTGCTCGCCTCTGGCTCCACCCACCTGTGCTGGCTCTGCCTACATCTTCCTACCTCGCGCGCACTGCGTGCTCCCGGAAGTGCCCAGGAAGTGCCCAGGAAGTGCGAGGCTGTTTGGCTGGAACGATGTGTCTCCCATGCGGCCATCGGCAAGGAGAAGCTCCATTCTACTGTAACACTGCATTGTTACTGTTGGACTGCTTAAGTATTTGCTGTTTCGAGAAATATTTATTCTCTGCTTGTGTCCTTTGTGTACTGCTTGTGTCCTTGTAGTGCTCAATAGTGCTCGTTCACTTCACCTTCCTCACTCCCTTTTTTGTTTCTTATTCCATAGTTGCTCCCCTCTGGCTCCACCCACCTGTGCTGGCTCTGCCTACATCTTCCTACCTCACGCACACCGCGCGCGCGCACCCGGAAGTGCCCCGTAAGTGCGAGGCTGTTTGGCTGTCCGGGTGTGCAGCGCGGGCGCAGGGGGTGAGGATATTTTGTTGTTATATTGGTTTTGCGATCGGGATAGGCACTTGCCTCATCTCTTGTTGGTGTACAATTCAGGTACAATGACTTAGCTCATTCGCTATTGAACTTATATGAAAGTGCTCTTAGAGCAGACTATAACGCGTGTGTCAGCCCCATACGTTCACTTTACAATCTGTTTAGTTCACCTCCCTTTTTTAGTCCATTATGGCTTTGAGTACACTAAGAAATGCAAATGCTTCACTACTGTACCACCTAAAGTGCGAGTGCATTCCTCTGTCAGGGCAAACTCGTTGGCACTGTCTTTTTTCACTCCTGCACACAAAGTCAGCTTTAGCCATCCGCATCATGAGCCAATCAATGTTGATGTTGGGATGGTGACATTGGAAATGACGAAACGCAACCTCACTTTGCAAATAACGTGGAATCAGCAAATGATTTAACAAAAAGCTCTAAACTTCAAATAAATGCTATTGTTCATTCACCCACCTTACATAACATTCCTATTATTGATAACTCCCTATTGGGTGCAGTGGGTGATGGAATGCCATTGTTGATCTTGATACCTTGCTAGTTGCACCACTTATCATGGCTGAACTTCATAAGCGTGTGCGTCTGTCTAATGGTCCCTCTACTCCTGTGTCAAAAGGACAAGATGTAAGGGAACAGGTACACTTTCATCAAACTCCAGTAAGGGTTCAGATGGCCTCCACTGCAATCAGTGATTTACTCCCAGATAAAGAAATAGCTTATAAGCATATTATTGCTAGTTCCCCCACCATTGAAGCTGCGGCTCTTATATTAGAGCCGCTTCCTGTCCACTCTCCAGTTGACCTAACCAATTCGGCCTCCTTACATGTTTCAGGGCCTCCATCTCATCCTATTCATGCCAATCTTCCTTTTTATCGCCTGGAAGATTCACTAATAGATCTAACTGAACACGAATTACAAAATTTCCCAGTATTGACACGGATACTAAATCTGTTGGACAAGGGACACAAACATACACATCTAGCAATCAATTATCTGAATGCTTCCACATCTGACATCCTTATCAAATTGAGTAGAATTGAAGGCTTTATGTTAGAACACCCTCGATACACTATTTGGGTCCATCTAAGTGTGATAGCATGAATCATCAGGACACTCCAGTAATTAGTCACAGGACACAGGAATCACAAACTTGCAGTGAACTGGTAGATTCTGTGATCAAGCCCAAATTGTTCACTGAAGCCCTAAAAACAACAAAGCCTGTTCTTTGCAATGATCAACTGAAAACAAAAACACGTGTGCTATTAACCAGAATCTTTCTCCCCCCTTAAGTGGTAGAGATGCCACTATTAAAGAGGATGATCTCATACAGGGAAAGAATGATCAACCCACTCTCATCAACGAACCAAATGTAAACATGCCCTTGATAAACAAACTTCCCCTTGAAAAAGATAGTCTTGTGGTCTCTGTTCCAGGAAATGTGTACATTCCTTCGGGACCTACTTTCTCTACTCCATCATTAGTAACTAAAAAGGATAAGGAACCTGGCCAATTAGTTCCCGATGGAACTAAGTTTTTAATTACCACCTCTGATAACTTATCATCTGAAATGAAACTGCTGTTGGGTTGGCATTCTGATCCGGACCTATACGGACCTGCTAGCTTAAACCGTTCAGCCTTAATGAAATTGTTTCATCAGATCCCATCCTTCCACAATCTGATTTCAGATGACGTGGAATGGATCAAACTTCCTGTCAAAAAGAATAATCGTATGCTTTGCAAATTACAATCTCAAATAATTGCTAAGCTATTGTGGGAGCATGAATTGGATCTGAGGGCACTTGGTTATCAATTGTTTATGTTTAAATCAATAGAAGATACAGTATTGTTTATTGAATACCAACCTCCTGTGCTTCTGACGTCCACCCAGGTAATTGGTATCGACCAACATACTCAGGTAGCAAATAATGCCCTAAAAGAACAACTCGAGTCGGTTGCCAACATAATAAAAGGCCTTGCCTGGCTTGAACCGTTGATGAAAACCTTATCTAATACAAACTCACAGCCCACCATGTCATAAAATACATCTCTTTCTATATGTTCATGGAATTGCTGTGGGTTTAACAACTATTATGCATGGTTTCAAGCTTTAAAATTTCCTAATTACCCATCAATTATACTGTTACAAGAAACAATGGCCTTAAATGACATTGTCTCGGATGGGTATACGGCACATTCGCAGCACGCCGAAAAAGGAACTCTTGGGAGACCATTTGGTGGACTGGCAGTCCTAATCAAAAACAATATTCTATTTTCTTCTCGTATATTTTTTTCTTCTTCACAATTTTTGGTTATTGATCTAACATTGGCTTTGACCTTTCCTAGAAGCTTTCTAATTATCTCTTTGTATTGGAATCCAGTCTCCGTGTCCATCTAAACCATAATGTTTAATTTAAATACAATTCTAATTGAGGCTTTTCTATTAAAGTCTCATTTTGAAATTATTATTGGAGGCGATTTCAACTCCTCGCTTCATCTACCTTATAACTTGCATTCACCTAATTCTTACTTGCAGGTAAATGGTTCTACTTGGGCTCAATTCTTTGAAGACCGGGACCTTCAGATAATGGTCTCACATACACAAGATGTTCCCTTTACATGGCAGAGAGGTTTGCATGGATCCTTTTTTGACTATCTGGTATTATCAACGGGACTGGCAAGGAAAGCAGGTCCTGTGAAACTTAGTAAAGCTGCTAACAGTGATCATCTCTTGCTGAATTGTATGCTCTCTATTTCCTTTTCCAAACATATCATAGATTCTACACTCATTTTACCAGTTATTCATAGAAAGATGCTTTCGATTAAATGGCATCCCTCAATGTGCAGGAAACTTAATGCTTGGTTAACCGTGATCTCTGGGTCCCGCTTAGTCAATTCAAGGGAGAAGAATATCATTTGGGCATTGATACATGGAACTTAAATATGATTTGTGGACATCTTTTGGACTTAGCACAGCCTGACTTGGCTCTTGAACCAGGTACTCTGCATAGTCAGTCGATTAACTCTATAGGAGTATTGAAAACTCATAAAAATTGCGCCTTGAGACAGGTGAAAACTTCAGTTAGTAACATCACGGAGTATCTTGCAACACAAAAATTTATCATTTTAAAATCTAAAAATGATATCAAAAAATGTAATTTGGCATTCATCTAAAAAATAATCAAAAAATGATCAATCTCATTTGCAAAACGAATGCAAGGCAAATTTGGGTATTGCTTAGAGATCCAACTGGTACCCAAATTATTGACTTTCAAGCAACTATCTCGGGAGAGACCTGGGTTCAATTTTATCGAGCCAAATATACTCAGCCGCTTAGTTTTTGTGATTTCAACGCTCAGGAGTACTCCAAATGTATGCTACCCTCCTGTCCGTGGGAAATAAATCATATCTATGATGCTCTAACTAGGCTTAATAACTCTAGGGTGGCAGGGCCTGACGGCCTTCCACCGTGCGTGTTGAAAGATGATCCCCATTTTTGGGCACCTGTACTTAAAAGGCGGTATGATATTATATTTCAGACAAGGTCTATTCCCACTTCATGGCTGACGTCCATTATCATTCCTATATATAAAAAAGGGCCAATGGACCTTCCCGCCAATTATAGGCCTATAGCTATAATAGATGTTGCAGCTAAAATCTTTGCATCATTAATTCTTCAAGACTTGAAACGCTATATTAATGCCCACAATATTCTCTCACACTTCCAAACTGGGTTCAGGAAATCATTGGGAACCCAACTAAATGCAACTATTTTAGCACATTTGCTGGCATCATCTCTCCAAGCAACCAATGGTCCGATATATATGGCATTTTTAGACCTTTCCTCAGCCTTTGATAGTGTTATTAGAAGTATTTTGTGGGAGAAGATGCAAACACGTGGCATTCCATTACATCTTAAAGCTATCATTGCTTTGCTTCATTATAATACTAATTACCAAATCAGAATTGATCAAACTGGCTCACTAACTGAAGCAATTCCCACTGCAATAGGGGTTAAACAGGGTTGTAACCTGGCATCGGAACTGTTTAATCTGTATCTTGCCGATGTCGATAACCTTTGGCTCAGTCAAAAGATCTTTCCGGCAAAATTGGGTAGGTTACGCCTAAGTTGGATGGCCTTTGCTGATGATGTCATTTTATTTGACAGAACTCCTTTTGGTCTTCAGCCTAAAATTGACATATTTGCAGAATTTTGTACTCGACATAATTTAACCACTAATGCTGAGAAATCCAACATTCTTATATTTCCTAACAAAATAAAAAGTACTAGTTACAGCTGGACCTTAGGAGGCAGTCCCATTCAACATAAAACTGCTCTCACTTATCTGGGATACAAGTTAACGATTACAAATTTGTTGTCATCATGGTATAATTCTCTTACTATTAAAGCTGCGCCTCTGATAGCCAAATGAGAATTATCGTTTGTAAATATTGTACATTTTAATTTACTCTGTTGATAGACTTCTATTTATTGAAAGTAGAGGCTATGCTTTTGTATGGGTTAGACACTTGCATCCTGAACATCAATCATCATCTAAACACGCTACAGGGCCTCATTTGGAAAAAGGTCTTATTCCTTCCAAAAAGTCTTCCAAAAGCTTGCATTAGACACAAATTAGGTTTATACTCTCTTGCGTCTAGGTTACAATGGCGCAGACTGAATAACTTCAGTAAAATGTTACATAAACCAATTAATTCCCTGTATGAAGATTTAGCGGAGATGATTAGCAACGAAGCTGCTATGGCTAGATTTAAAAAAAAAATGTTCACCTTGCTAGATGAGCTGGCTTTGGTAGAATTTGATTTAGTCTCCAGGCCAGGAATAGTTAAGAAAAAAATTGGTTTGTTGGATTGGGCTGTTACCTCAGATTTATTGGGAAATTATGTTCAATTAACTGAATATGCAAGATTCAGACACAAGCAAACTCTGAGGCTATTGTATATAATGCTCTGTCCTAGTGATCGAGTTAGACAAATGTTTATGAGATTTAGGTTTAACCTATTCAATACTAAAGAACGAACTAAGTATTGGAAAGATTGTTCCATATGGGTTATCTGATCAATTCTGTCATTTCTGTCACAACAAAAATGAAATAGAAACTCTGAAGCACTTAATTGTTTATTGTCCATTTTTTAATGCACAACGATTGATTTCTTGGAGTAATTATTTGACAAACACTGACTCTTTTGCTATGGAATTAATCTGCTTTTTTAGTATGTGGGGTGATAATAATACCCTACTCATAGCTTTGACTCACTTTTTGTCCTTTATTCAAACAAAATTGGATGTGATTTAGTGTTAACAAATATCTGGACATTCTAAAAATAATCATGTTTGCCTCTTCAATGGTCTAGTTAACACAGTGTTGTTTTCAAAGGGTTAACCTCCGTTTTGCTTTCTGATATATATGGTATTTTGACTAATAGGTTATTTGTTCAATGTTTTGATTTACTGATTGTTTTAAGATGTTATCATTGTATTGAATGACATTTTTACATGTGTTGTTAAATTTTATGTCAAGAATTTTTATTTAAATTTTCTATGAATATGTATTGTAAAGATGCTTGCTTCAAATACAATTTTAATAAAATAAAAAAAATAAAAAACTTACTCCTAGATATGTATATGTTGGTGCTTGCTGCAATCTATCCACTACATAGCTAGCCTCAAGAATAATTTGTCTGCTTGCGTTTCTTTCCATCTGTACATGTGTAAAATGACTGGATAGCTTCATCATTTCTGTAGCATGAGCCTCTTCATCTCGAGCCCGAGATGTCCCTTATCTTTGATACTTTCTTGATGCCTATAGACTATCTTCCCTTTCTTGTCTCTGCATCCCTTCTAGGTGTGTCAGTATTACTTTGCATGACGTCATCAATCTGCTCTTTTGCTCTCTTTTCATGCTTCTTCTGGGATTTCATTCAAATGGCCATCATACTTTCTTGTATGCAGGTATAGCTTTCTTAATGGGAACCTTGTTTCCAGGATTCTCCTTGGTATGGGTATTTTCACTGGTACTGCACGTATTTCACACTCTGGTTCCCAACATATAGGCAATATGGGCGAGATGCTTGAGGATGGAGGTACTTAGTTCCTTCTCTACATTCTCTTCTGTCTTCCCTTCCTTGTCTTGTCACGCCTAGAAACACTTGTGTCCAGGCGCATTATAAATGACTCATCATATCATATATCATATTCTGACCCTGCCGGTATCCTGGCGGTAGAGCCGCCAGGACACCGGCATTTGTTAATCACCTTTAACGATACTCAGTCCGGTGGCATTGCCACCAGATTGCGAGTGCTGGCAGGATGGTGTTCATCCCCATTCATGGAGTTCCATAGGACTCCATGAGCGGATTTGCCGTCATTACCGCCACCAGCAATGCCGGTGGCGATAATGACAGCTTTTATTGCCAGCAGGGCACCTGGCTAAACTCCAGCTTTTAGCTGGAGGTAACCCAGTGCGCCACCGGCAAACCCGTAGTCGGGCGGGCTGGTAAAGTGCCGGTGTCCACAAATACTGTCACTTTTTTACCAGGCCGCCCAACTCGGAATGAGCCATTTTGTTTTGCATATAGTCTACTACAAACCGTCACCACCAAAATAAGTAAGTGTTGCCATTTAGCACCACTCATTTCTCAACATATTCAGTTACAGAGCTCCCATGTTACCCCGTGTCGTGTTGGAGATGCTCTAATAGTCCTGGTTTGACCGTCTTTATTGTGATTTTTATAACATTTCTGAAGTATAATGTGGCCCTTCTGAATGTCCTGCCGTGGGCCTGGCGAATGTGTTACTTCTAACATTGAACAAAGTGAAATCATCTACAGGGAGCTGATGGCATTTCAGCAAGGCTCTTGCTATGTGTGGGCGTTCCCATAGTCACCCAGCCAGACCCAGTTTCTCAGTCAAAAGTGGTTTGCATCCTGGGACGTGTAGTTTTGCTTACCCGTAAATGTTTGTCTGCCATCCCCAAATTCACAGTAGAATCGGTTAAAAAGCAGATTGGCTTCTTGGTAACTGATTTCCTACCACTGCCCACTGCTTTGTATGGTGGATGTGAAGGAGGGATCTGATCCCCACAGTGAGGGTGGTTTATCCTAGATAGCGCGTTTGTTTGCTTGTCAAACAAGGTGTCAGCTTTGGATCGTTTTAAAATTATTATTATTAGAATTACCTTTAGTTTAATAAATGAACCAATCCAGTACAGCAGTGGCAGTTGTGGGGAGTTGACTCTAAAATGCGGATGTACGCCTATGGCCTAATTCTGAGCTCCTTGTAAATTGAGAACAGTGTTGTTTCCGTGAGGGAACACCACTTTCTTAATGTGCTCCATATCCTCTACATGAATACATGACAGACTATGAAGAAAATAAGAAAAGTGTCATTGCAGCACTGGACTGCACATTTCTTATTTTGCATGGAGCTAAGAAGCGGGCCCTCTGCGTCTTTATAAAGATAGGCACATACTAGTGAGCGTAAAAAGAACAGTGTCGTTCCATCACGGAAGAACACTTTGCTTATTTTACATGCTGCTCAGAATCAGTGTTAACAAACGGAACATTCACACTTTTCAGGAAGGTTCAGGGATTGTCACTTAAAAGGGACAAGGGGGTGAGCTTTCTTTCCTGGCACATACTGCAGGAATTGCCTGCAGAGCAGCCACGAAGCATACAGAGCGAAGCCCCTGTTGAGAGCAGAGCAGGACGAATTGGTTGGGACATACCCGCATCACCGAATCTGGCTGAAGGGTAAATGTTGAGGAGAGGGGTAGTGGGAGTGGTGATGGTGATCTTATTCACAGGAAGCAGTCACACTGACCCTACTGAAGTGTTTTAGGGGAGTACATGAAAAGTGCTTGCGAGAGGATGACCGCAACTGTGCTACAGTCCGAGGCTTCCATTGGGAGTCCCCCGATTAAGAAGGTACTCAATTTCGCACTTTCTCTCTTTCTTTTGTGGATACAGGATCCTACCCAAAAGCAACACTTGAGGTGAGCCCTGGTAACGTGACCGCCAGAGGAGGAAACCTGACCTTCCGCTGTGTGGGGCTCTATCCATCTATGCAATTCATCCTTTATAGAGGTAGCGATGTCCTCAAGACACTGGACCCTCCTGGAAGTGAGGCCACATTTCTCCTCACTGACCTGCAGCCGGCAGATAAAGGGGCCTACACCTGCCGCTATCTCCCAAGAACAGGACCCACTATCTATTCTGACGCCAGTGACATCATACAGATTAAAGTTCTGGGTAAGGGCATATTGTGTCGTATATTGCAGTTGGAGACGCTCCTGTGCTTAGGATAGCCGTTATCTGAATGCAAATAATGCCAACCTATCGCTTTCCCAGCCATGCCCTATAGTATGTCCGTGCCTCTCTACGCCCTTTTCCCGTCCCTTTCCTATGACAGACTGTGCAGTCACCACCCACCATAGTTTGTAATTACAAAATAGGGCATGGATCAGCGTTCTATCTATTTAATGTTGTAATCAAATTTTTGGATCAGAATTTATGGAGTCGGAGCGCGTTACAATACGAGTATAAATAGTTAATATGCAAAGCCTTATGCTGTATAAATATTTGCGATTTTTCGCAAAACACGTACAGAAATGAGCAGCATTAAATGGAAATCTTGCAACAATGTACCCATACTGTTGAATAATTAACTTTGTTTAAACTGTTTGTAGACCAGTAACAACACATGAAAACTCCTAACGTTTAATATCTGAGCGATTCCCGGAGAAAAAAAAACCTTTTTTTTAAATGTAACATTTTTTATTGAAACGTTAACATATTCACCAACAGCTGTGTTCCATTCACGGCAATTCAGTTCCGACAGGAAGGGTCGACAGCAGAGAAGGAGCAGCTTGAATTTAATAAAACTCCCCAGGTATCCTATTAGCTGCGTGTTTTATTTCAAATGTAAAACGGCAACACGAATTGCAATACCACAACAGGTTGTTGTAAGTTGCATGCAACTAAGAAGTGGGCACTTTGTATGATATGATTGGTTATGTATAAGGCTTCTAAGCACGGACCCCAAGATCGAACCTGTGTTGCTGCGTGTCGTCTTACTTTCACGCCAAGCACGATGCCTCTGAGCTATCCTCCCAAGACTGTATTAATCACAAAGATTGTGCCTGCTCAGAAAGACGATGCTTTACTCCATTTTAGTCTGGTTTCTGCAGCCAGGACTGAACAGGCATCCCTCCTTGATTTACCAAGAGAAGGGCATAGTGCTTCGAGTGCTTGGCGTCTATATAGGATATGTTTACCTAGATATTTAGGAGTTGCGTCAGCTTTCCATCAGGATCCATATACTGTATAACATGATTAACCGTCGAGAAATGACACAGTCTTGAGGAACGCCTGTCTCGGGAGGACAGCTCAGGGGCAACGCCCTTGCCTTGCAAACAAAACGACACAAAGCAACACAAGTTCGATGCCCGGTCCGCGTTAAGAAACCTCTGCGTATTAAGCAAGTAACAATTTACAAATTACTCCTAACAAGTGATAGTACTTCTAGGAAACGTTTGAAATATCACAGGAAATCAAACACCCAGCCTCTAAACCTCACCCGAACAGAGGGTAAATGTTTTGTTCCGTTAATTCAATGATGTCGTTGCCATGCACAAACATACATACGGGTTTCAAAAACAGAATGCAAAACAAATTGTAAAAAAATCACAGAAAACCGATTTGATTTGGAAGATGGCTCCAAGATGCATTGAAGTGATACCCAAAGGGAGCAAATCGAAGTAAAAAGGCGTACATATTTTTCATCTGTGGTTGCCCAAGTGAGAGAGCCTAGCCAGTGATCCTGAGCAAGCCCAAATGGGTTTGGGAGGAAGGGGGGTTTCCTCTGTACAAAACATTTTAAAAATATTTGGTTGAAATTGTACTTTTTATAGTACACATTTCTTAAAAATTGGGTAAAATGCCACACAATTTCCAATCACTTCTGTTGTCGAAAACATGAAAACAATCCAATAGCCAGGTCACCAACAGTGCACAGGCGAATTTTACAGCACAATTTTAAAATGCCTGTGCCCATTACCAATGCATGCCAACACTGCCATTGATAGCATATTCTTATGATGGCTGTGCCCACAATCTATCTCAGGACTGCCACTGTAAAAGCACTTCCAAAATGCCTGTCATCATTGATAGTTCTTCTCTTCCTCTGCATTTTTGCACTCTCCACATGCCCAGAATGGTGACCCCTCCCCCCACCCTGTGTGCAAGACAGGGTGATGTACATTCTTATGATGGCTGTGCCCACAATCTATGTCAGCATTGCCACTGTAAAGGTACTTCTGTGATGCCTGTACCTGTAATGTATGCCATTATTGATAGTTCTTCTCTTCCTATACCATTTTGCAGGCTGCACATGCTCAGAATGCTGACCCCCCCACCCTGTGTGAGAGACAGGGTGAAGCACATTCTGATGATGGCTGTGCCCACAATCTATGTCAGCATTGCCACTGTGAAAGCTCTTCCAAGATGCCTGTGCCAATAATATATACAATCATTGATAGTTCTTCTCTTCCTATACCTTTTTGCAGTCTGCACATGCACAGAATGCTGACCACCCTCCCCACCCTGTATGAAAGACAGGGTGAAGGAGGTGTAACCATCTTGATTTACCAATTGGGTGCTTCAATCCCAACTCCTCTATGCTACCATTTGCCCCAGCTAGTGGAGTAATGCCCCCACAACCCGGAATACGCCTGTATGACACATTTGCACTGGGATTGGCTCCTCCGGGCATCCCCTGTGCACATCCAAGGTACAGACAGGCAGTGTCCACAAGTTTAGGAGACTGTGTTAGGCATCCTATCACTCATGGACATTGCCTATCACAGTGGCAGCTGAAAGGAGACAGGGTCAGGTGCCTATGCCCTAATGGGCCAGCTGCCACTGCTGACAGGACCCTTCATCTTGTCAGATTAAGGGTAAAGAAGATGCTGATAAAAATGCTTGGCTTTTGGGTCCAGTTGGCTTCTGGGCCGGCCTTTGTTCAGACAGTGTCCCGGCAAAATAAAATTATCCTCCCCCAATAAGAAATACTCTGCACAACCACACACATCCACGCAACATGCAAAGTACTACAGTATCTGGGTTTCTCTTACAGTGCTGCATATAATACAATATCAAATGTGAGACTTAATGTGAAGACTAAAACTTTCAAGATGTTCACAAAGACAGTTGGGTAACAATTTGCATTGTTTTCATATTAGGGCTGAATCAAGCAAGTAAACACGTTATGTAACACTGCAAAGCGATCTTACTGAGATTTGAAGATGTCAGGGTATTTTTCAATTTTGGAGGACAAAAACCTTTATTTATTTATTTATTTATTGTTTGCTTGTTAGGTGCTTATACAATAAGAAAATACTGTTTGAAAGCGCCCACAGGGTGGGGAGGGAGCAAGGGTGGGGAATACATTAAAAACACAATATTTAAGAGCATGGGGGAAAAAGGTAGAAAGGACGAACCTACTATGCCTTGTGTGTATTCAGAATGTGCAAGTGCAGCAAGGAAGAGGGAAGAGGGGGTAAGTGCTGGGGAGTCTGAGCTCATGGGTGAGCCACAGATGAAGCGCTAGGCATGTTGAGTGCTACACAGTCTGGGGCCGCGGGAGGTGTAAGTGCAAACCTAAAAGGAAGAGGGTGTGCAGATGCAAGTGACGTGGATAGACAGGAGCTGGGCAGATTGCTGTGGAGCGTCAGGGCCCAGAGGTTGCATAAGGGTCAAGGACACCAATTGCAGCAACTGTGGGATTAGCTGAGGAGAGAAGATGGGAAGGAGGAGGAAAAGAGGAAAGTCTTAAGGAGCTTCCAGAATTCGAGAAGATCCTGTTCAAGGCGTAGAAGGAGGGGGAGGCTATTCCAAAGGAGGGAACCCACTGAGGAAAGTGAATGACCACCAACTCTCTGTTTAGCAAAACGCTTTACACACAAAGAGTTTGTGCCAGAGGAACATAGTGGTCTAGAGGGAGAGTATTTAGCGAGATACATTTGAAGATAGTGTGGTCCCCAGGTCCCAGACAGCATTGTGGATGATGAAGAGGGATTTGAATTTAATCCGTGCAGCAACCGGCAACCAGTGAAGACTTTTAAGTGCAGGAGAGATGCGGTCCCTGGGCTTACGGCCAAGGATAAGTCTTGCTGTCCTATTCTGAATTAGCTGCAGGGGTCGCAGAGTGGAAGATGGAAGATTCAGGAGGAGGCTATTGCTGTAGTAAAGCCTAGAGAGAACCAGGGCTTGGGTCACATTAAGCCTTTAAGGGAAAGTGAGAAAAGGTAAAATTCCTTTGAGAAGCAAGAGCTGAAAGTGGCACTTCTTGGCAATGTCCTGAGTGTGAGGGAGGAATTAGAGAGAGGAGTCGAAGATGACTCCAAGGTTTCTGGCTTCAGTTGAAGGTACGGGGGCGGGGGGCAAGGAGGAAGACTAGAGAGAGGGGGAAGAAGGAGGGAGCAGAGGCCCCGATGGGAAGGATCTCAGTTTTACAGGCTTTGAGGCAGAAATCGTTGGAGGTGCACCAGGACGGGATGGCAGATAGGCAGTCAGGGATAATTGAGAGTGCAAGAGGGTCAGCAGGGAGTTTGAAAAAGAGCTGTGTGTCATCTGCGTAACACTGGAAGTTGGAGGAGAAGGAGGAGATAAGGTGTGCAAGGAGAGCAATGTAGATGTTAAAGAGCCAGGGGGAGAGTATAGAGCCCTGGTGGACACCACAGGTGGAGAGGGAGGGAGGAGAGAAGGTGCCCTGGATGACTTGGGAAGATCGGTTAGTGAGGGAAGACGTCAGCCCATCCAGTGCCCGTTCCGAGATATCAAGGGTATCGTAGAGCCTCTGTATGAGGATAGAATGGTTGACTTTGTCAAAGGCAGAGGAGAGATTGAGAAGGATAAGGACAGCTGGACAGTTGGAGTCCAGAGATAAAAGCAGTTCTTCAAGGGTGTTCAGAAGACAAGTTTCTGTGCCTCTGCATGCTCAGGATCCAGATTGATGGTCGTGGATACCACCAATAAGTTCAGTGTGTGAGTTGAGTTGGTGCAAGGCCAGCTTCTCAAGGAGCTTCCCCAGGAAAGGGGTGGTGGAAATAGGGCGGTAGCTGGCAGGGCAAGTTGGGTCTGAAGTGGGTGCACAAGGGAGTGCTTGAGGGGGGAGGGAAACGATCCAGTGGCAAAAGAGTGATTGCAGAAATCAGTGAGAGCAGGCGCAAGAGAGCTGATTTTATCCTTGATGGTCCTGGACGAGCAAGGGGAGACCTGTTTAGAAGAGACCTGCATAGAGCAGACAACTCTGGTAAATTCTTCAGGTGTGACAGGGGAGAAGGAGGAGAAGGCGGGGGCGGAGGGAGGGGGGATGGCGGCGAGGGTGTGTGGGACGGGTTGTAAGGTAGTATAGAAAGGGTGGCCAGGATGTCCAGAGTTTTGGTGGCAAAGTGTGAGGCCAGCACAATGCAGAGGGCATGTCAAGAAGAAGGGGAGGAGGAGATTGCAGAAGGGTTGGCTTATTCCTTGCAGATCGTGAAAAGTTCAGCTGTGTTGTTCGATACGCCAGAGACCCATGCCTGTATGTGGGCTCTTTTCATTGCATGGATGGCGAGTCTGTATTGCCTTTGCAGTAGCCAGCAGGCCATTTTGTCAGAGGATGAACCTGAGGTTAGCCATTTCCATTCTGCCGCCCTGTACTTTTGTTTCAGGCCTGCAAGTTCGGAGTCGTACCAGGTGTTCTGCTCAGAGGCAGGTTTCAGGTGGATCCTCATGACTTCGGCATGAATGTGTGGACACAGTGTGGACACAAAATGTAAAGAAAACTGATCGTAAATGTGATTGACTTATTTATAAAGGGCAGCGTGCTGCACCCTGAATGAGTTACTGGCTGATTACGGTTATATACTTGACAGAAGTAGCACAAATGTATCTTTACTTTTGCTTACCCAATCTCAAAATAAGTAATTACCCAATTTTTCTTCCCTGAAGTTCACACGGGCAACTAATTTAAACTATATTTTTCTGGCCTTTTTCTTGGAAAGCTCAGTTATGACATGGGGGAAAAGATTTCACAAGAGCAATGTCATTTTCAGTTGAGAGGAGATCCAATCACATCTGCATCTCTTTGCTCAGGTGGGGAGGTTGGAGTAGGAGGAAGAATATGGTTAACAAAAGAGGAGGAGTTACTGAGGATCACCCATGTAATGCTGAAGTGAAGTGTGGAAGAAGTGTGGGTTAGGGCTAGAAATGGGGTTAGAGTTAGGTCATGATTAAGGTACATTTTTAGTTTCAAATTGATTTAATGTTAAGATAGGGGTAGAATCAGGATTGGAGTTAGAATCAGGGTTAGCGTAAGGGTTTCATTTAGGATTACGGTAAAGAGTTTGGGTAAAGGGGTAAAGGGGCTTGGTAGGGGGAAATATATTGTTAGGGGTAAGCAAGGGATCAGTATTATTTATTTCTTATTTCACGCCACACACTCATAGGCCTCAGGGCACGCAATAAACAACAAAAGATACAAACATGCATTTCAGTCATAGGGGTTAGTAGAGAACATGCAGCTTCACTTCTACTTAACCTGGATTCAGGTTAAAGAGTGGAGTCTCAATGGCCTTCTTGAAGGTGAGCAGAGAGGGGAACATTCTCAGGGACAAAGGGAGAGCATTTAATTCCCTGGGGGCTTGCACATCAAAGCTTGGCCCACCAAATCTGACCAACTTGAGTCAGGGTTGAAGCAATTTATGGTGATTGGCAGAGTGTAGGGAGATCATGGGCTAAGCTGCTATGAGGTGCTTCATCAAATAGGAGGGAGCAATGGCTTACTGACATTCAGGGCAAGAAACCTGTGGGTGGTCCTGTGCTCAACTGGGAGCCAGTGGAGGGCCCGTCTTTAGGGTGTAATAGGATCATGTTTAGACAACCCTATTTTGAGCAATCTGAAGATAGTGTAAATTGGCTTAAGGTGTTCAAATTATAAGACTGTTACAATAATCAACTCTTGTGTTGACAAGGGTAGATGCAAGAAAGGATCAATTTTCACTGCAAAGGTATGGTTAAGGTGAGATGTAAGGTTAGGCAAACCCACATTTTCTTTTACCAGTATCACGGAAATAGAAGTCAAAGCCATCATTAAAGGCTTAAAAACCTCCGGATGCAAAGGGGACATATGCCCTGCAACCATCATCAAACACTGCTCAGAGGCCTTAGCCCCTTTTATCACCGCCTTCATCAACTCTTCATTCTCCTCAGGTGTCGTCCCCTCCAGGCTAAAGGAATCATGGGTACTTCCCCTTATCAAGAAACCATCCCTAGACCCTGCAATAGCCAACAACTACAGACCAATCACAACAGTCCCATTGCTCCTGAAAATACTAGACAGAGCGGCTTATATCCAAATAAAACACTTTCTGGAAGCCAACCACATCTTGGGATTGCGACAGTCTGGCTTCCGCTCAGGCCATGGAGCGGAATCCGCCCTGCTTGATCTGAAAAATCCGCTGGACAAAATCAGAGATGAAGGGAAGCCTGCACTGCTTCTGCTGCTGGACGTCCCAGCAGTCTTTGACCTGGTTGATCACAAGATTCTCCATCACCACCTCAGCACAGCAGCCCACTTCTCACCCAACCCCTCTTTGAACTTCTGGACTACACCAACTACGCTGATGACACGCAGATCCTCATCCCCCTTTCTGGCAACTACCATGAGGATTTCGCTGAGCTTAATTCGGTCTATCTGACTATCCAGACCTGGATGGCAATGCATCGCCTTTGCCTAAATGATGACAAGATAGAGATCCTCTTGATAGGCTGTGCGTCAGTCTGAAGAATCTTAATGCCCAAAATGCTTCATTGAATATTGATGGCAATACCATCCCTGTCTCTTCCAATGTTAAAACCTTAGGAGTCTACCTGGATGCCTCGCTGACCTTAGCCCGCCAAGTGAATGCCATGGCCTCTGCCACTGCATATGCCACAAAACTGATCAATGCTTCCAGACCTTACTTCTCACAGGACGCCTGTCTGACAATTGCACAGGCAAATATAGGATCCAGGCTGGACTATTGCAACGCTCTCTTCTCTGGCACCTCTTCCTCCAACATCCATAAAATGCAGGTGATCCAAAACAACGCACTTCGAGCAGCGCTCAACATTCTGAGAAAAGAACACATCCCTGCCATGAGAAAAAAAGGCTCACTGGCTCCCAGTGCGTGAACGGATACTATTCAAAACTTTGTCAATCACGCACGGATGCATAACCAAAACAGCTCCCCCTTATCTATCAGCAACAATTCAAAAAGTTCAAGCCTCCAGTCCAACCCGACTGATATATACTCGCAGACTTATATTGCTGTCCTTCAAACGATCAAAAGCTGGAGGTTCAAGTTTCCCGGTAATGGCTGCTAAACATTGGAGCGCCTTGCCATCTGCACTACAAGCCGAACAATCCTACTGGGCCTTCAGGAAAGTTCTAAAAACCTGGCACTTCATGTAACACCCGAACATTACTGTCGCCTGAATTTCCTTTCCTTAACTCATGTACCAGGTTGTAACAGCGCCTTGATGCCCTTGGGTTTAGCACGCTTTATAAATGTGAAAATAAATAAATAAATAAAATCAACCATGATGTTTAGGTGAGGCTCAGAGCCAGCAACCCACATCATTCCTTGCATGTTATCAGCAGCCTGGGTCTGTGTGCTAACAGGCTTTTAATAATGTTTCCCACTTGGAATTTCCCTTTTACCAAAAGCTCCCACTATCAGACGAATACCCCAGCTACTGGCTTCTAGATAGGAAGTCCCTCCCATTCGCCACAGGCTAATGGTAATCAATGTTGGTTGGTACTACCCCAAGGCTTGCAGTTTATTTATCAGTAGAATCCCAAAGCCGAATTATCAGTAACAGCTCAGAGAATATTTATCTTTGTAACATGCCTTGAATGTCCCTGCTAAAGGCCTCAATATCGCATGCATGCATATCTGTTATGATAGGATCAAGCTGCTAAGCACTTTGATGTGCTAAATAGCTACATAAATGAATGCTAATTCAAAAACACACTTCTCTTTGTGTATGAGACATTACTTCTGAAACTCCATTGATATGTAGCTCCTTTTCACTATAAAGCTGATATAGGCCTCTAGGAGCCTGTTGCAGTGGTAAGCACTACAGTTGCTAGTTTAAATATTGCAGTGTGTACTGCCCTTAAGCATGCATCACAGTACTATCTTTGTTACCTATACTTAAAAATAATATATTATATACTCAAAGGATATAATATAGGAATATAGGAAACTATTTGCTAAACTCATTCAAGGTACTGTATTCTACCTACCTGGCCTTTTAAAGCCACTACTAAAATAGTTTTTCTATAATGAGGTGACATTTTGAAATGAGATGGTGTTTTACCTATTCCTTTTACCCCCGCAGGGCAGAATGGGCAAGGCTCCTTGACCGAAGCTTTAGGGTTAAACCTTCAATATTCTCTTTCCACATTGTTCCAATTAAATACGGAAGAATTTAAAAGGAAAAATATTATTCATAGTATTACAAATAGTGTATTTGAATTGGTTGCAGATTTTGCAGCCTCCCCCGACACCAGATTAAGAGCATGACATACACAGGGCATAGGGAAAGCCATTTAAGTGGAGGGAGAGTGAGGTGTGCAAACACCAATGCTGAAGTGGAGGATGGATTGGCCAGAGAGGAACGGGTCAGTAGTGATGTTATAGTGATTTAGACAAGTGACTGATACTCCTCTGTGCAAACCACTCACTAATAAGGTAGAATGTTTGACAAGAAACTGCATCATATCAATTAATGTGCTATTGCTGCATGGACCTATGACAACAGGCCCATTGTCCCAAAACAGGCCTGAAATAAGAAAAAGAACATAAATTGGTCAGCCCAATGCGCTAAACGCTCAAAAACGAAGATGACATTGTTTAATGAGTTTAATTCTATCCACTCTTTGTCAAAGTAAATTCTCCACACAATTTGTGTATACAGTCCTAACCAGTCATGGTCCAATTTGATTTTTACACAATAATAGTATTCATTTTTTGACACATGATAACAATGTTCGGTCTTTAATACACTGTGATAATATTCTTAGCCTTGCCAAAACGTGTTTCGACCTCAAAGAAAACAGGTCTTCATCAGGGCTAATACATCATCATGGCAAAATAACACATTATGTTTATTCCATTTTGTAAATGAAGATATTTCCAAAATGAGCATATATCATCAGAAAAATTGTTGTACCAAACAAAAAAAATATAATGAAGGAATGAATGAATGAAAAATAGTTCAATACCGACCAGATAATGTACCAGCGAAGTGCTACACAACAGGGGGAGGGGGGGTTACGAAAATGCATGTAAACTAAATATCATAAAATACAATCATATCATACTGCAATTAGCATCAACAAAAATAATACCCAAGTGCTTAACTGAATAGGACCAATACCCGGCAGCTGTGCATCTAAGTGTCCACCACCAACTCAATATTTCAAGGGATAAAAACCCAAGAACATTTCAGAAGAAAAATCAAGACATTATTGTTAAGCCGAACCTCTTCAAAAGTGGAGTCAGCAATGGAATTGCATTGATTTCAAGGATATGACTCCCTTTTCCACCATATCTTTGTATTATCAAGAATAAATAACACCTCAACTCCTTCATAATCCACGAATGGCTGCTAATGATAAAACAGATGACCACCAATCTTTCCTAGGCTCAGAAATAATAAACACAACATCCAATACGATTGTAATCGTCTTTCCAAGATTTGATTTGTCAATCCTGACATCTTTTTTTTAGAAATCTTCGACCCAATAAGGTGGTACCTAATGCACAAGAGATATAAAAAGGGAAAAGGAAAAAACCCCTGCATCAACAAGGTGTTATGTTTCACTAACGTGACAACCAATCTGCTACTTGTGTACTTGACTAGACGTGATATTCTCCCTCCACCTTAAGTTAACAGTCACCATCTGAATATCTATCCAGTTTCTTAGCTCGTAACTAAAGGTTAAGCCATACGAAAATGTAGAGCATTCCTTTTGCTAATGCAACTTCCCACTAGAACTGATATTAGATGTGCTGAGTGAAGGGGAGAGGAAGATGGGTTCAAGAGAGTTTCCTGGAGAGTGATTGGGTAGATTGTGGAGTGAGGTAAGGGAGTGGTAAGAGAGGAGGGAGTTGAGTTCAAGTTCATGGGTAGGAGATAGGTTTATGTTATGCTATGCAGTCTTGTACCATGCTCTGGTGCCACTTGCATTGTCTCTTGGTGCTCCAGCAGATCTGCAATGGGAGAAGGTTTGGGGGGTTTGTTAGTGGGATTGGGAGGGAGAAGAAGAAGAGCAAGGGAGCTTTGATGTGCTGTTGGCAGCTTCAGATCAGAAAAAAGAGTCACTAAGTGTTGGTGCGTTTTTGGTTGGTAGCCGTCAAGTGGTGCTGAGGTATGATTGTGCATGGGTGCTTTGTGTGGACTGTAGAGGTAGGGCTGTGTTTAGATCAGAGCCTTGGGGTGAGTTTGCAGAGTATTGAGTTTTTAGTACAGTTAGTTAGGTGCAACATATTTCCTATCACCAAAATAGGGCTCAGTGCAGCACTTTCCCTATTCTCCAACAATCCATCTAAGTGTGGCACATTTCCTACCCCCAACATACAACTAAGTGTGACACACTTCCTATCCTCAAATATATAGCTAAGTGCAACACCTTTCCTACCCCCAAAATATAGCTAAGACTGACACATTTCCTATGCCTAACAATCCATCTAGGTACAGCATGTTTCCTATCCCAAAATACAACAATTTGCAATGCATTTCCTATCCCCAACAATCCATCCAAGTGCAACACATTTCTTATCCCCAGAATACAGCTAAGTGCAACATTTTTCTTATCCCCAACAATCCATCCAAGTGTAACTCATTTCCTACCCTCAAAATACAGCCAAGTGTAGAACACAGATTATTACTATTACTAGTGTTATTATTATTATTATTATTATTTTTATTATTATTATTATTACTACTACTTTTTATAATGCGCAGCACGCCCAGAGGCCCCAGTGCGCAGAAGACTTTACAGGAATATAACAAAGGGAATCCAAGGACATACCATGTGAAAGGAGACAGATCAAAAGGGAAATCCTTCTTTATTCATCAAAATTAAAGAGGTACATTTGAATAGTTTTTTTAAAATGGTGAAGATCTGGAATTATTCTTAACTCCAGGGTCAATGAATTCCAGAGGCTGGGAGCGCATACATCAAAGCTAGTACATCAAAAGGACTGCAGTTTATGACTAGGCTGAAGAAGTTTATTGTACCTGTTGGAGCGTAGGGATTGTACAATGGGAATCCTGTGGATTCTCTTAGTCAGATACACAGGGGCTTGATGGTGAAGACATTTATGGGTCAGTGAAAGCAACTTGTGAGAGATCCAGTGTCTCACCGGAAGCCAGTGCAACGAACGTCGTGCCTGGGAGACATGAGTCCTGCGAGCACGTCCGCATACTGCTCTTACATCATTATTTTGAGCTCTCTAAGAAGTATTTAGGTTCTTCTCTTTAGTTCCAGCAAAGAGGCTATTGCAATAGTCAATCTTGGAATGTATTAGTGCCATCGCTAAAGATGCAACATTACTATCAGAAATATATGGTTTAATCTGCCAGATGAGTTTGGTGGTGTAAGCACATGTAGATTTAATGTGATTGACATGCATTTTCATATTGAGATTAGAATTTAAGTATATACCAAGAGTTTTTACACAGGGGCATGTTTTGATCATAGATCCTGATAAAATAACAGGCTATATCTAGGACATAATAGGACAGACGCTGGCTGGACCCCACTAGCATCCATTTTTGCATGATGTCATAGACCGATGCAATGGTGAGAGAGTCCCTGTAATAATCCCCTATTAATGGGATAACCACCTCAATGTCGTCCGCATAATTGGTATATTTAATACTGTGCTCGTCCAGGAGGTGAAAGAGTGGGCGGATGTAAAGATTAAACAATGCAGGGGACAGAAATGCACCTTGCGGAACACCACAGGTAAGTGTTTCGGGGGGAGATTGAAAGCTGTCTACAGTCACCTTGGCTAGTCTAGGTCCCAAAAAAGAAGAAAGCCACTCCAATGCAGGTTCCACACAGTTATCTATGCTCTTCAATCTTTCGAGAAGTAACACGTGATCAATAAGATCAAACGTGGCCGAGAGATCGATCAACATAAGGATGGCCACACGTCCTGAGTCCACGATACTTGTCAGGTTAGCTCTTAAATCAAGCATAGCAATCTCTGTGCCATCCCTCGCATGGAAGCCGTATTGCGAGGAACTCAGTAAGTTGCCTTTTTCTATGTGTTTTTGGAACTTTAGATATGCAACTCTATCCAAAATCTTAAGCAACAAGGGAACATTAGTAGCAGGCCAGTAACTATTCATATCCAAAGCATCCAGGGATTCTTTTTTTAAAAATGGGAGTGATCCATACATTTCTTAAACATGCCAGTACCGTGGAATTGAGAAAAGAGGAGTTGATAATGTTAGTAATAAGGGGAGCAAGACAGATATGGCCTTTCTTAATAACACTGGCTGGGCATACGTCACCGGGACAGGATGTGGGTTTAAGGCCACTAACAATTTTCATCAAATCCTCTTCAGTTGTTTCACAGAAGCGGAACTCAGTCATAGTCATAGGATTAGCAATTGATATTCTTTGTATTCAAATTAAGGAGCATGGTTTCTGTTTTAATGCCCTCACTATTATCTGGCACTAATATTGTGCATAAGGCTTCAATGTTAGCCCAATGGCAATCAAGTTTAGTAGTGAAGCCTGATAGTACATCAGCACAACAGCGATTATCAGTGGTGATTTTCGGATAGGTACTGGTTTTACCTTTAAAATCTTTGAGTATTGAGAAGAGTTCTCTTTGAGAGGATTTAGCCAGGAGGATTTTATTCTCATAATGGGATCGTTTAGCAGAGATAATAGAGTTCTTGTATTTGTCGACCTCCTTCTGATAGGGGTCCAGGGTCAGATGGTCAGATGATCAGGGGATTTCCACCAGACTCATTCTGCCTGTCTCTTAGCCTTCCTCAGCTTAGCAATATTATCGGTAAACCAAGTTTTGCTGATGGTCTCAGATTTGCGTGTTTTAATCACTACTGGTGAAATGTAGCACAGGTGGTAATATCGATAAACTGATCAATTGATGGCTTTCAATAACTATCGGGCTATCTAGGAGGTGAAGCAGATAATCTACACATTGTTATAACATGACGGTGGTAATGTAGAAATGGTAGGGTTTTAAATGAGCAGCAGGGTTCAACATAACTGCTAACTGAAGGGCGCAGCAGGGTTCAACACAGTTGCCAAATGGAAAGTGCAGCAATTATCAACACAATTGCTAGTTGGGAAGGGCAGCAATTATCAACACAATTGCTAGTTGGAAAGGGCAGCGAGGTTCAACACGAATGGCCAGCTGTAAACACAGCAAAGTAAAAAAACTGTAAGATGCAGCAAGGTTGAACACAATAGATGTCATGTTATGTGCTCCTGTACCATGCCCTGCCACCACCTGAGCGGTCTCCTGGTGCCCTGGTGGGTCTGAAAGGGAAAGAGGGCTGGAGAGGAAGGGGATTTGCTAGTGGGTACAGAGGGAAAAGTGCAAGAGCTTTAATCTGCTGTTGATTGCTTCAGTTCTGAAAATGGTCACTGAGTTTGCAGAGTATGGTGATTGTTGTACTTTGCTAGGTTTGTGCTTATTTGTGTTTCGGCTTGCTTTTCTGTTCGGTGTTGTGTGGTGTGTGTCGCTCATTTTGGTGTGAAATGGTCTTCTGTTCTGTTGCAGTGGAGGTATGCTTTATGTAGTTTTGTGTTTAGAGTGAATAAGCAGACAACATTTAGAGTTGTTAGTTGGTTGGAGGGTTGTTGTGTCCCCCTCGCACTCAAACAGGCCCAGCCATTTGCTACCCATGGCGTACACCAGAATGTGTTGCCTTGACCCTCTAGGATTACACCCAGAATCCACACAAAGATTTACCTTTGAGTTGTATCTAATCCTGCTGTATTGATCATCCTGAGCCATATACAAGTTGAATATTGTAGACAATCCAACACATCGGTTTCCAAAGCAGTGGCCACCCGCATACACACCGAGGCTCAGTACATTGCTTTCTCAAGGAGTATGTCTTTGGCAAGGCATATATTTACGTCAGATATTTATTCTCATCAGTTTGTCTTGTTTTTAGTGGGTGGAGTTGTCACTCAGAGGTGTTGTTAGGATTGTTAAAGACCAATGTTGTCGCTCCGGGGTGTTGTTAGTTAGGATTGTTAAAGAGTCATCCTGAAGTTGAGGTGATCCTCTGTCATTCATATTTAATTTGGGAGTGAGTTCCAGAGTTTCGTTGCTATGCAGGAGAACACTGATCCTCAAAATATTTGTTTTGAGTATTGTTTTGTTTCAAGGAGGATGTTGTTTCTGGATCTAAGTGTTTGTGCTGGTTTGTAGATCTTTGATTTTTCCTGTTTGAATTCCACTCGTTGGCCACAGATCGCTCTTTGTGTTTTGCACAGTGTTGTGAAGGAGATTTACTTTTTGATTGCCAGCCAATGCAGCGTTCTTAGTGCTGGTGTGATGTGGTCTCTTCTGATGCGTTTAAGGAGTAGACTTGCTGCTGCGTCCTTTATCCATTGTAGCTTCCGCAACAGGTAGTCTGGCATTCTCAGGTACATGCTGTTGGCGTACTCTATTCTTGACATGATGAGGGAGATGATGGCAAGTGTTCTGTGTGTGAAGGACAGGAATGAAAGTATCTTCTTGATCATGTACAGGTGTCAGAAGTATTTCTTAACTATCACATTGACTTGTGGCACTAGCGTTAGTTCTTTGTTCATTAGGAGTCCAAGGTTTTTGATATGATAGGTTATTTATAACGCGCTTAATACCCAGAGGTTTCTAAGCGCGGACCCGGGGATCGAACCTGTGTTGCTCCGTGTCGACTTGCTTCATAGGCGAGCATGTTGCCCCTGAGCTATCCCCCAACACAAATATGGCTCTGGCAGTTTTCCCTGCTCGGAAGGCCATGGAAGGTGCTGGTTGTTTGCTAAGCCTTTGGATGTACTCATAATTTCATAGTTTTGTCCGGGTTAAGTTTAAGGTTGTTGGTCCTCACCTATCGAATAAGTTCCTTGTGTCGGTTAGTGTTGTGCTTTCCTCTTCATTGGTGTCGATTTTATAGATGATTTGGGTGTCATCTGTGTAGTTGTAGAAGGTGAGTTGGTATCTTTTGATGAGGTTGATTAGGGGTGTCATGTAGATATTAAAGACTAACAGTGCCATCGAAGAGCACTGCACGACTCCACATGTTTATTTTCCAGGTGTTGATTTGAAAGATGCAAGCCAAGTTGTTTCGGTTCTTTCTGTCAGGAATGATTTTAGCCCGAAGAGAACTGTGTTGCCAATCTCAATATTTTCTGGTCATTTGATGAGGGTGTCGTGGTTGACTGTGTCAAAGGCTGCTGAGAGATCGAGTAGTATTAGTGCTGAGTTTGTGTTGAATTCAGCGTTGGTGTTTAGATCCTCCCAGATGGACAATAGGGCAGTTTCTTTTCCTCACACAGGTCCGAAACCGACTTGTGCCTGATCTAGCAGTTGGTTATTTCCCACATGTTCCAGTATATGTTCATAGACATAGCTTTCTATTACCTTTGCCAGGTATGAAATATTTGAAATTGGTCAATAGTTGGTAACATCTTGCACATCTCTGGCAGTGTCTTTAAGAAGGTCAGGGGCAATGCGTTTGTCTTGGAAGCAAGACAACGCAGTGCAACACAGGTTGAATTCCGATCCCGTGTTTAGAAACCACTTGCTGGAATTAAGCATGTTATAAATTAACAATTATAGTAATTATAATTATGAAGACCAATTTTAAGGATCATAGCACCATTCCTGTTTCGAGTGAGAGGTTGAACAGACTGAAATAGTATTCTGCTAATGTTTTTGGAAGAGGATGGTTTTTTTTAGATGTCTGGTGGTCATGGATCGGCTTGGGAGCCTGCTTTGTTGCATTTTCTCACAGATTCTTGAATTTATCTGTTGAGATTGGGGGTAGTCAGCTTAGTCTGGTCGTTGGCTCCGGTGTTGGCTGGTTGGGTTTGTAATTGGGGTCATTTGGCCTGTTTACTATGAATTGCTGAATGTTGGCGATTTTGTACTTAAAATGGTTGGTGAGGTTGTCACAGTTTGTGTAGGGATTTGTGAGTTGTTGCACATGGATGCGTTTCTCATTTCGTTTATGAAGCTGACATTTATTTTTTGTGAGTTGCCTGCTCGGGCAATCCGTTTGTTGTAGTATTTTATTTTTTGCTTTGAGTATTTCCCCTTTGTATAATCTGATCTCTCTTTGACATGTGTTTTTCTTTGTTTGTTGCAGGTTTTTCTTCATTATTGTTCTAATCTCCCATTTGTTTTTTTTCATTGCTCTGAGATGGTCCCCAAACCATCTTGCCACTGATTTTTTACGTGATGGGATGAAAGGTTTTTCTGGCACAATGTTGTCAACTGCTTCCGTGATCCATTTTAGGATTGCGTCCATTCTTTCTTCTATTGCAGTTACATCTAGGGTGCTGGGTGAAGATTTTGCCATTAGTCTGGCGTTTAGGTCCACACTGTTAATGCTTCTTCAGTTTCTTTTCAAGGTTGGAGGATTATCAGAGGGTGTGTCTAGAAGGAGAGTGGATCACGAAGGGTATGATGAGGTGGTCACTCCAAAGGATTTGCATTGGTGGGGAGGTTGTGACCAAGATTTAGTTGGCCAAGATTGCGTCTAGCCTGTGGCCTGCTGTGTGCATCGCTCTTTTTATGAATTTCCATAGTTGTATTGTTGCCAGTTGGTTGGTTACAGTTTTGGATGAGCTGATGTTCTCCTCTTCGAACCAGAAGCTGAAGTCTCCAAGGATGATAAGGTGGGTAGGCTTAATGGGCATGTTGGTGACTGCTTTCATGAAGATATCTACAAATGTGGCATCGTATGTCAGCGGTCTATAAATGATTACAAACGTTAGATTGGTTTGAGTGTCTGAACGTAGGTTTAAAATGAATGATTCACAGTTTTGGATGTTTAATGGTTGAGTTGTTGATATTTTTAGGTTGTCCTTGTAAACCACAGTGAGTCCTCCTCCTCTTGTTCCTTCTGTGGTAGCTTGTTCAATTTTGAAGTTGTCGGGTAGGCAATTGTGCACAATGACCTGAGGATATCTAGCCCTTGGTCGCATAGCAGATCGTAGATTTCAGTTGTATACTTTGTCATCGATCTGGCATTGATTAGGCTGCAATGTATCTTTTTATCTGTTGTGGTCTGTTTGGTCTTTTACTGTGTCCTTTGGTGTTCATGTTGGTATTTGTTGATGCCGTTGGTTGCCGTGTTTTGTCATGCAGAGTCTGTTTCTTCATTGAGTAGTTCGGTTAGGCTGCGGATTGGATTGATGTCGTCTTTGTGATCTTCTCCTTGTTGTGGCTGAAGGTACCTTCGGTTGTGCCATGTTTTGCTGATGAACAGTGTGGTAGTGTCACTTTAATTTG
Source organism: Ambystoma mexicanum (assembly GCF_040938575.1). Taxonomy (NCBI): domain Eukaryota; kingdom Metazoa; phylum Chordata; class Amphibia; order Caudata; family Ambystomatidae; genus Ambystoma; species Ambystoma mexicanum. The sequence continues at coordinate 176,598,641 of NC_090922.1, forward strand.
TCTTGTTTTGGTGTGTTTCACATCTTTCCCCTTGTTGTTCTATTATTCTGCTGATGTGCTTGTAGTTCTTGAGTGTCGGTGGTTGTTTGAGCGGGTGGTGGGTTGACATGTATGGTGTGAGGAAGAGCAATTTTGGTCTGGTTTCCGTGGATGGACTTAATTCCTTTGAGCGTGTTGGCGTGTAGTCCCATGGAGCTCATCTATTTCCTGGTGTGATATTCTCAGAGTGCTCCATTTCATTTGTTCTATTTTGGTTGTTTCTTGTGTGTCTGTCTTTTCTGATGCATGGTATATTGAACAGATATTGCGTAGGGGTAGATGTAGTGAGTTGTCAGTTGAGATGTTCTCCCTGGGATGACCTGTGATCAGTTCACAGTTTCAAAAACCTTCCTGTGATTCCCTGGTTTTGGTCTTTCCTTGTGGAGAGCTGCGGCTTTTATAGTTGTTATAGGGGGTTTATAGTAGCAAGAGGCCTTCTACTGTGGTGATTAGGGGTTTGAAGATGTCTTTTGGAGGTCCTGTTTAGAATTTAGTAGTTGTGGGTGCCTCCTTTGATCATTGGAAAGTGCAGTAAGGTTAATCACATTGGCTGACTAGAAGGTACAGCAGGTACAACACAATAGCTAACTGGGGGTGGGCAGTAAGGTTCAACACAGTGGCGAAATGTGAGGTAAGGCAAGGTTCATCACAATGGCTAACTGGAAGGTACAGTAGGTTTAGCACAATAGATCACTAGAAAGTACAGCAAGGTTCAACACAGTGGCTATCTGTAAAGCACAGCAAGGTTCAACACAGTGGCTAACTGAAAAGCACAGCATGTTCAACACATTGGATGACTAGGTCGGACAGTAATGTTTAACACAATGGCCAACTGGAAAGTACAGCAGGTATAACACGTTGGCTAACTAGAAAATATAGTGAGATTTTAAATAGTGGCTAACTAGAAAGTACAGCTGTTTTAACACAATGACTAACTAGTAAGTATAGCACGGTTTCACACAGTGGCCGACTAGAAAGTACAGCAAGGTTCAGCACAATGGCTAGCTGGAAAGTGCAGTAAGGTTTAACAAAATGGCTATCTGTAAAGCACAGCAAGGGTTAACACAGTGGCTTACCTCCTAAAAAAGCCTTCAGCCAACCCCTCATGTACGGTCAACTACTGCCCTATATTTTCTACCCCCTTTCTTGGGAAACTCCTGGAGACGTTGGTCTTCCCCCAATTGACCCATCACACTGAACTCGTTGGTTGTCTTCATGACCATCAATCTGGATTTCGAGCATCAAGAGGCACGGAACCTACTCTCCTGAAGACCTGTGAAGAATTGTTCGCAAATCTCGATTCCAACTGTCCTGCTGTTCTCATTCTCCTTGACCTCTCTTCTGCCTTTGACATTGTCAACCACTCTACCCTCATGAAACATCTTCAAGACACCCTTAGTATCTCAGACCGGGCACTGTTTGGCTGACCTCCTTCCTCACTGACAATTCTTTCCAGGTGCACCTGGGTTCTTTCTCAACCCGCACATATCTCTGCATGTGGTGTTCCCAGGGCTCTATACTCTTGACTTGGATTTTCAACATCTACCTTGCGACTCTCGCTCACCTGATCTCTGCCTTCTGTCCTAATTTCCAGTGTTACGCGGATGACATATACTCTTCTTTAAGCTCCCCTCTTCCTCTTCCTCCTCCATAATTCCTGATTGCCTGTCTGCTATTCAGTCTTGGTGCGCTTCTAATGATCTCTGTCTTAATGCCAGTAAGACAGATTCTTCCTATTGGGACACCTGCTCCCTGCCTCCCCCCAGAGCTCTGGCCACTCTCTATGGGCTCTCCTCCTCCTTCCACTGAGGCCATAAACCTTGGGGTCATCTTCGACTCCTCTCTCTCCTTTACTCCTAACATCTTGGAACTTGCCGAGAAGGCCCACTTTCAACTTAACCTCCTCAGAGGCATTCTCCCTTTCCTCAACTTCCCCCAGAAGCTGGATGTCTCTAGAGCTCTTGCCCCCTCCAGGCTGGATTACTGCAATAGCCTCTTCCTTAACCTTCCCCTTTCCACCCTTTGCCCTCAACTGATCCAGAATAGGGCTGCAAGTCTTATCCTTGGCCTCAAGCCCAGGGACTGTATCTATCCAGACTTCCCCTTTGCTATTGGGATGTCTCCACCCCTGCACTTACCTGTTTCTTCCGCAACAGGCACCTCTGGCACTCCTCCCCGGCGACACCTCTACCATTTACCTTCTCATCCAGCCCCCCCTTTTCACTGCACTTCCACTTTACGATAGTCACAAGGCTTAGTAGGACCACTTCTAGTCTTATTATGTATTCACTGTCATTGTTATTGTTGTATTTTCTCCCTGGTTCCCTTCCCTTTTGCCGGGTGGCACCTTAAAACATTGTTCTGTTGTATAGGCGCCATACGAATATCGAATAAATAAATAAATAAATAAATAACTTAAGAAGCAAAGTAAGGTTTAACACAGTGGCTAACTGGAAAGTACAGCAAGGTTCAACAGAGTGGCTATCTGTAAAGCACAGCAAGGGTTAACACAGTGGCTAATGTAGGAAGCACAGTAAGGTTTAACACAAAGTCTAATTAGAAAGTACAGCAAGGTTCAGCACAATGGTTAACAGCAAAGCGCACTAAGGTTTAATACAGTGGCTAACTGGGAAGCACAGCAAGGTTCGACACATAAACTGACTAGAAGGCACAGCAAGTTCAACACAATGGCTAACTGGGGGCACAGTGAGGCTCAACAAGGGGAATTGGATTTTGGAAACATTTGGGAGCTCTGTCTGGCTTCAGGTGAAACTGACAACGTTCAAGATCCACTGTAAAATATTAAAATCTTAAGCAGGTAAAGGCCGTGACTAACTCTGAAAGCTTTACTTACACTGAAGTCTGGACCTCATGATCGAGCACCTCAAAGAAAGTGTGCATTCAGACTCCAATAGGGCAAGACATCATGGAGGGAAATCCATCAATGTACAGGGTCAATGACCCTGGCATGAAAGGTAACCCTTCATAACTTGAAGATAGGTACTCAAAAGGCTCGTCATCAAAGCCCTGCCTAAATGGGCTCAAACCTGAGAACTTTCAACTCTCATAATGCTCCCATCCCACTTCCCACATGAAGTTTCAGCCCCCACTGAGTCAGAGCCATTACCTTAGCCCAAGAACCCAATGAATAATACACCTGAATGCCACACTGAACGTCCCTTTCTCCAAAACCAAAATGTGGGATTTCTCCCCACTCCCTTAATTGAGGGGCAGGGCCCCCTACCTACATCTGATTGATCATCCTTCCACACCATCAGATAAAACCGACCAATGACCATTAGATTAGACCATTAACAAATGTCCCCTAAGACTGCCCATCAGTAGGTCCACAAACCTTAGCAACATTATAAACTTCCTCAAGTCAATGTGTATGTGTGGTATGAAGCTCTAAAAATGTAGCTGTCAGGCACACTTGAAAAGATACTGTGATTGCGTTCATATTACGGGTTTGATCTAAACCCTTGGTTGCAATGTGCAACAAATAATTGCACAGTGTCAGTGTCCACAGTCAGTTAATCCGTCTGCACAATCCTTCTACACGGGAATGGATGACAAGAAGTCTAGTGGTCATGAAGAATCTGATTCTGGATGGGTGGAAGACAGCTGTGAAGGGATGGATGTCCAATAAGATATTGCTCTCTTAACTTGGGAAGTTTATAGGTAGCAGGGGGAAAGCAATAAAGACATTCTAGAACATTAAGAGACCCTTTTTAGACTGGATGTATAGACTTGTAGGAGGTGGAGGGTTTGGAAAATTGACTTGGCTGGTGTTGAGAGGTTGTGGGCAATCTGTGCTTATCGTCTCCTTTGTTCTTCACTCTGCAACCTAGCCCCATAGATTCTGCCCCTAGCCCCTTAGATACTTAATGTGTTCTGTCTTTGTCTCCTCTAGGAAATATGTGTGGCTTGCAGTAAGGGTGGGCAAATACTGCTGTGAATGTCTATACTATATATGGATAGTTTTAATGGATGTTTGTTTTGCTGTCGTTTCAATAAATTCTGAATTAAAAAAATTCTGTCCCAACCACTAAACACTATTTATTCAGTCAAATTGTTTAAGTGAAAAACTCAGGTTAAACTAGGATTTTAATATCAGAACTCCCCCTTAACCATACCTTTAATCTAAATCGCCCCTCCCGAAGACCCTTGGTAGAGTTTGAATGGTCATGTGTCATGTATCCCCAAATCCTGTGATCATGATCTTTCTTTACTGCAATCAATAGAAGGTGCTACTTTTTGTTGCTATCCTCCAACTGCTCTTCCAGTCAGCTTCCCAACACGGCTGTCTGACAATCTCCCATCAAAGCACCGGTTGCCTGAGTTTATGGACCTTGTGTGTGTTCTTTTTAAGACCAGTTAAATGGGTTTGATTCCACTTTCTTGCTCGGGGGAGATGCTGGTTTATGTGGAAAATGTCATACACAGGCCTTGCCCTCTCCCCTTTGATAAGCAACTGAAAGTGATCAAATAACCTGTGGCAGTGAATGTAGGGTGAGTGGAGGCCCTCTTCTTTCCTCCACTTGATGCACATGTTGTACTTAATAGGGCATGATACAGCCATGTCAGCATTCTCCCTCGATTTGATTGGTGCTATGGAATCTAATAAACCTATGAGTGTTCCTTGAACTAGGACAGTGGCTTCAGAAAGAGGGAACGATGATTTGCAATATTTTTTATCCTTTCTTTTCTACTGTTTTTCTAAATATCACCCTTTTCCTCAGTTATAAATAGATGTGTTTGACAAGAGTATGTGGAAGAGGAAAGCTGTAAATACGTGTGCAAACCTCTCTAAGCCAGTTTATTTCCTATGCATCTATCTTTTTAGGGAGTCAGCGAATAAAAAATGTTGCAATGTTTTGACCTTGTTCGTATAATTTAAAATAAAGTGAATTTTGACAGAAAATATACATATATCAGATTCATCGTAAATCTCAATTGTTTGAGAGTCCTATGGCATTCATTACAATGCTGCCAAGGATAAGCTGCTAGTCCCAGCATTCTAGCCATATCCAAAGATCTGGAGCCACTGCCAGATCAGCTCAGTGATGGAAATGTCAGGTTTACATACATTTGCTTAAAATGCACTACATAGTTATTGAATGTTTGCCTTTAGTTAAAAATGTTAGATTAGTAAAGCTACCTGTGATGGATTTACCTCTGCCTGGCAGGAGTACAAGGTTGACTAGATGTTGACACACTTCTACAAACCAAGAGTGAACCTAATCATAAAGTTAAAATAGGCAAAGTTAAGCTATATACCTCCTGTGCCTTTTGTGGTAGGGTGGGCAAGGGGAAGGCTGTACTCTCAAGAGGGTTGTGACTGTGAAACCCTAGCAACCCAAAAAGTAAAGTACAGCAGTCTAAAATAAAGAAATGTGCAATGCAGCACTCTGGGAAATGGGGGAGGGGGAGAAAGGGCATTAAAAACCACAATGTTCTTTCAGAGGGATATGTTCTTGTAGCAAAAGGAATTAAAGTCACCTAGCAAGTCTGTTGTGGCCCAAATATGGACCAGAGGGGCAGCTATAAGGCAATAATACCATTGCCGTGTCTTGGTGGTTCGACAACGGCGGCCCAGGCTTCTCAGTTATGTGCTGGCAGTTCGATTCAGGATCAAATGCAGCAGTTGTGGTAGTCCACATGGCAAGCAGATGTGGAGACAGCTCAATGCTGTGCTCAAAGGTTGCAGTTCAGGAAGAACATCGGGGTCGGTTTGATTGTTTACTCGATCAGTGATGAAGAGGCTAAATGTTCAAACAACAGTTCGAGCACTGAAGGTGCAGTGATGCTTCTTTATTCGAACCGAAGCAACAACACGCTTCAGCTGGCGCGGTGCAGCAGCAAACTTGTTTGAACGTGCGGTACTGCGGTTTGAAGGTCGGTGAGTTACCAAAGACAGCTTCAGAGGTTCCTGTTGGTTTGATCATGGTCGAACAGGCTTAAATCATGGTTTGCAGTGGTTCAATGACGCAATTTCAGGAATTCTTTTTGTATAGGCTATAAGGAGCTGTAAGTTCCACTGCAGGGTCTCAGGGCAAGAGTAGTCCTTGTTCTCTAGCTCACAAACATGTGGGAGGCTAGCACACACCTGCAGGAGACCTTCAGCACACTGAGGTCCTCGGTACCAGCATGGCCACAGAGAGGAAGGGTTTTCTCCAGCAGCAAGTCCCCCAGTGTGCCATGGGGATGGTTAGGGAACAGAGCCTGCCTCTGCCTTGGACTATCTGCAGCCACGTCACAATTGCAGGTCTTTGGAAAGAAATGCTCTTCCAAAAGGGTCCAAACAAAACCTCCTTCAAGGGTTGAAGTGCAGAGATGATTCAGAGAAGGAGTGGGAGATGCCTTCTTGTATAGGCAAAACTCTACTGGGGATTGGATTAAAGTAAGCCTGCTTTAGTGGTCAAATCATTGTCCAGTGAACGAGAGGACATTGCCATCTGACATCACACGCAATGTGCTTTGTGTTAAAGGAAGAGAAGGGGACAGGAAGAAAGAGAGATAAAGAGAAAACAAGATGGTGGAATCTTCCTACAGATGGTCTGATCTCCTTCTGTCAACACTAACCCCACCCCTTTCCTTGTCAATAGCATCAACAGTCCTTTTGTTATGCAGCAGCCTGGTATGGGGCTAGTCCCTTTGGGATTGGGAGCGCCCTTTGATTCCTGCTTCCCAGGCCAGCTCTTGTTGGGAGGCTGGTTCCCTCGGGAGGGATGTTACCTGACCCTACAAAGGATGAAAAGGAGAGGCATAGCTATCCAGTCTCCTTCCCTGTCACTTGAAAGGGCCAGGCTGTCTAACCAGAATACATATAACTCTTCCCTAGCTGAGCTGGACTCAAAGTGCTGACCCATGTGTTTCAAATTGGTGTGGCTTGAATAGTTATGAGATATACTAGCCACCATACCTTAAACTCAGGTATGGTTTATATTTAAAGTTTAAAACTGCCACTGGGATAGTAACTCTCATAGTTATGCGGTTTTGGGAATAGAGGTGCATGTCTCAAATGCAGCCCATGCACTGCAGAGACTTGGCTATTACTGCAGCTGTCAATAGGGCACCTCTGACTCCTCATGCTCTGTGCCACTGAAGAGCAGGCACTGCAGATCAGGACACTGATCCAGCCAGTCACAGCTGATCACCATACCTTTGGCATGGAATTTATGAAATCGCGATCGGATTAACGGATTACCCTTTCTGAGATGGATTTATCCCCATCATGTTAATACTATAATAACATTTTTTAAAAACAGGGCTTCTACGGCCTTGATAGGTGGCAATTCCTCACACTGGCACACCCAGTTTTGTGTGAAATATGTATATTCATTTGCGATATATTATATTAAGCAGCATATTGTGTGGCATAGATTACCATTTTTGGGGAGAGATGTACTTGCTCTAAATATGTCTCATGTTTGGTATAAGTCACTGATCCAGTCCTGCTTTCTTTCTTTCTTTACATTCTGGGACTGGTTCATTTGCTTTTCACTAAAGAGCTGTACTTCAATCCAGAGAAAGCGAACACAGAACATGACTGGAAGAACTACTCAGGTTTCCTGTAGGGCAACCTGAGAGCCCTGATAAGGGCACTGCCAGATCATCTCAGGCTGCCTCTGGTCATTTCTGTGAAACCACTCCCTTATCGATATATCTCATGATCTCAAGGACAGAGGCATATTTCTCAATGTCATTCTCAGTTCTTCTAAAAGCATCAGAACATTATTGGATTTGTGACTTTAGTTCATTTTGCAGATCTGTAAACCTACTAGATTCATGTAAATATACCATTTACATTGTGATGAGCTGAATACTTGTCGTGCATTTCACATTTCCTTTGAAGGTGTCATTACCTCACTACTTGAGGAGTCCAAACTCTGCTTATCAATATCAATGAATTGACTCACTACCACATTTTATGGTAAGACACATTTTCAGAAATACACAGGATGGTGTATGGGTATATAGCATATGCGTGTATGTTGTATCTGCATGTGGTGCATGAGTATATGGCGTCCAGCAAATACGTTTATGGTGTATGAGCTTATGGCATATGAGTGTATGACATATGAGTGTGTGGCATATGAGCAAATGAAAATCTTAATATTGGCCCACTTGATTTGAAATGTAGATGTACATGTTGATATGAGTTTCTGTACATATCAGATGCATATAGGAGATGTTAATTCGTACATGTAACACTGAGCAGGTTGTTCCTCCTTTCCTACGGTGCCTCTGTGGTCGGTGCACAATGCTCTCCGCTCCTGCCGGGATTTTGCCTTTCAAAAGGCCATTCGGTCTCCTGGTGAGTGCCTAATTTGAGGCCTGCAAGCCTTCATTGCTTCCCCATTACTTCCCATCCTCTCCCATCCCTCGGCCCTCTCTTGCTCTCTCCCTCTTCCCACCCACCTTGCCCCATGTTTGGTTGCTGATCCAGGTCAGCTGATCCACCCCAACTCCACTATGCCAAAGCCCTCTGGGCAGCCAGATAGGGCCCACGGCAAAGGGCACATCCCTAGGGCACCTCCATCACCTGTTTGTCTGTTCACCCTGGGTGCACTGCCAAGCCAAAATCCTGCCTGCTGCAACTATCAGGTAAGGTGTGAGGATTCAGAAGCACACTGTGTGCTGTTTTGTGATATCACACACTGTTGTAATACTAAATCTAGCTGGCACATTCATTCTTTACCTCTGTTTAATCTAGTTGCTCATTTGAGTGCAGACTCTGAAGTGAATTTAGTAGCATTTAGGTATAACCACTTTCTTACACCTAGCTGCTCCTCAAATTCTGCCACTATTTCATATCTAGCTGCCCATTTTAATCTCACCGTGTTGAATATAGTTGCATTCAAACATTAGCCACTGTTCTCACATCCAGCCGTGCTTTTAATTATTTCCACTGTATTGAATATAGTGCCTTTTAAATATAGCCACTGTAGGGAATCTATTTGCATTCTGAGTGTAGCCTCTGTATGGAATCTAGTTTGAGTGTAGCCACTCTCTTGTATCTAGTGACACTTTCAAGTACGGGCCACTGTTTCACATATAACTGTACTTGCTAATCTTACCACATTTTTAGTCTGAGCCACTGCTTTACATCCAGCTGCACTGTCTAATTATTTCCACTGTGTTGAATCTAATTGCATTTTGAGTATTGCCACTATATTGAATCTAGTTGTTCCTTTAAGTGTAGCCTTTGAAGTGAATTTAGTTGCATTTACGTGTAGCCACTATCGTACACCTAGCTGGGCCTCATGTACTGCCACTGTTTCACATCTAGCTGCGCTCTTAATGCCACCACTTTGTTGAAGCTAGGTGCATTTTCAGTGTAGCCTCTGTCTTACACCTTGCTGTGCTTCCAATTATTTCCACTGTGTTGAATCTAGTAGCATTTTGAAAGCAGCCACTGTATAGCATCTAGTTGCATTGTGACTACAGCCACTGTATCGAATCTTGTTGCTTTCTGAGTGTAACCACAGTTTTTTTCTACAGATGGCTGCACTTCAAGTTTTGCTACTGTTTTAAATCTATCTACGCTTGGCATTTCCCTCTGGTTCAAGCCAGCGTTGTTTCGAACTTTGCCACTGTGCTGAATCTAGCTGCACTTTATGTATAGCCGCTGTATTGAATCTAGCTACATTTGAGTGTAGCCTCTGCTTTAAATCTAACTTTGCTTTAAATGTTGCAACTGTGTTGAATCCGGTGACACTGTGAGTGTACCCATGGGTTCAATGTCAGCTGAACCTTGAATACTGCCCCTGAATGCTGCCACTGCCTTAATCCTGCTGCCTTTTGTGTTAAGCCCATACTTTAAACCCAGCCGCGCTTTGAACCTTGCCGCCATCTTTAATCGAGCTGCCCTTGGGTGTCCTGATAGTGCTTAAGGCCCATAATCATGAATCTAATCAGCAGATCAGAGGCCGCGAACCATCCATCATGTCAACCAGCTACAAGTTTAGAGGGGAACTGTGGTGCACCAGAAACCTGGCAACTCCCCTCCCTGCCCACTCCCCCCTCTTTACTCCCCACACCTTCAGCCCTGGGCAGAACTCCCCCATCCTCTCCCCCCGACAACTCCACCCAAACCCCCCCTCCTCACAAACCTTCCCCCAAACCTTGCAAGTACTGCCACACCCACCCTTGCGTCCCCCTATCCTCCCATCCCCATCCCTTCAAATTCTTCCCTCCCTAAGCACTGCACGGTCTACCCTAGCAATACCACACTTTCGGCTGCCCCACCAACCCTCATTCACATGCCACAGGCACCCAAGAACCCAATAAAACTCAGAATCCACTACTCCCGGGCGCTCTCTTCTCTGCACACTTCACCCTATCTCCCCTCAGATCCCTGCCTGAACCCCTCTCTTATACCATTATGACCTCCCCCATCCCATCCCATCCAACCCAGTACAATCCCGCTACAATCCCTCAGTCAACAACCTCAGCACTGACCCCACCCAGCCCTCTCTACACTCCTTTGAATATCAGCACTCCCCACCTGCAGACTTGCACCCCATTCATCGCCATCCCATCTCAGCAACCCCTGTCACAGCCCTTCACCCTCATCACCTCTGACTCCATACCTCCCACGAGGGACCATTCTGCTAGCCCCTCTCTCATACACCCACCACCCCCCTCCACCACACCAGACCTCCTCCTAAGAAACTGTACATACTCAAAGATGGCTCACAGCATCCCCCACTACAGAGACTCCTCACCATTCTTACCACCATCACCCCTCCTTTCATCCCCACACTCCTAAAACTCACCACCCTCCCAAACCTCCCTTTGATGCACACTGACCCCCCACCCCTCTCTGGGACTCATCCATGAGATCCCAAACCCTGCAACCACACACCCCCGCTATCGACCCTCTTCTGCTTCCATCTCTGGAGGCCCACTACCTTGCACATCTAATCCAATTTCAGGCAACCATATCAATGCCAGATCTGTCACCAAAAGCAGACACAACATATTCGACTTTATTTCCTCTGAAAGCCCAGACATCCTCTTTATCACAGAAACCTAGTTCCCTATTGACTTTGACCCATCGCACACATGGCTTTCCCCCCAGTTTACACACTAGTCATGTACAACTGAACCAGCAGAGCAGGATGGGCCATCAACCTCCATAAACTACATTTCTTCTAGTGAAATTCCTCCTCACTCCCTCCTTTATGCACAGCTTCTTACTAATTTACAGACAGCCAGGCTATAACAGAAACTTTTCTGATGCTTTGAGTGACTCCTTAGCAGCTATTCTTGTCACCCACTCCTCCCCCACCATGCTAGGAGATGTCAACATATGGTTTGATGCCCTACACCACCCCATGACTCGAGCACTCATATACAACATGAAAGCCCTGAACATGACTCAAATGATCTCGGGTGTCATTCAAACCGCAGGACAAACACTAGACACAATTTTCAGCTCCTCCAATCTGATCGCCACACTCCCCTCCAACCACTAATTTGGAGTGACCACGCACCATCTTCTCACTATCGACCAACACTCCCCCGTCCCACTAACACCAGACCGTCCACCCACGTATCGATGTGAAACAAGTTCATAGTAACTCCAGACTTGGCTGACTCCCTGCTTACATCCTTGCCCAATCTCCCTCTCCAGGGAGGTCTGCCCTCCATAAGCCAAATTGACCTATGGCCCTCAAAAGCCCTCAAACTACTCACACCCACCAGATCCTCCTTCCTCAGACAAGGCTCCTCCCCTAGATGGTTGACCCCTGCTGTCAAATTCCTTAAAACACTTAACTACAAATGGCAGGCCAACTCATCTCCACAAAATAGAGCTGCTTAGGTCAGTCAGATCAAAGCCTACCGGGCAGAATTCTGGAAGGCCAAAAAAATCCTTTTACTGGAGGCAAATATATCTAATCTAGAATGCCCACAACACCATCAGGGAACTCCACAAGAGCATATCAGAATTCAAGGCCCCTCACTGCACCCCCCTCTCCCAACTCCCAAGCACTCCATTATGCCTTCTCCAACCACTTTCACAACATTTCTATAGAACAGAACCGCACCATCAATGCTAAACTAGCAATGCTGCCCCAAGCACCTGCTCCCACCCCACCCCCTCATTCCCTCCCCCTACCCACCCTATCCGTTCTTCCTTCTCTCCTAGTTCTCATCCTGAACTCCTGAAGCTACTTGCTAGCAGCTGCCCATCTGGATCCCTGGGAGATCCATGTCCTCCTGCCCTCCTTAAGGATATCCTTCATCAACCTGTGCAGACAGCATCGCAAGCTCTATCATTGACTCTTCCCTAGCCTCAGACATATTCCCAGCGGCTTTCAAGACTTCCAACATCAAACCCCAGCTAAAAAAACTCTCTTGATGCCATCCTTTTGGCCAATTCGTGCCTCACAGAAATCAATCACTGGAGGCAAAAATGCAAGCCTGGATGCAGATGAACATGTTAGCCTTGAATCATTCAAAGACAGAGCTGATGGTTGCTGGCCCAGCTCCCCAACTATTAAGGATTGGTCAAAAGTATTGCCAGTTTAACGTAGCTGGATGCTCGATTAAAACCCAACTCAAGGTCAAGACCCTTGGAGTCATTCTTGACCAAAATCTATCTATGAAGGCATATGTGAGCAGCCTTGTATCCTGTTCCTCCTACTATCTTAAACTGCTGGCCCAGATTTGCCCCTTTTTGAGCAATACCAACTGTGCTACGATGGCACATGCCATCATAGGGGCCAAGCTTGACTATTGTGCTACCCTTATACTGGGGGTAACCAAAGGAGAACCACGACTTCAGGTGGTTCAGAACAATGCTGTGCATGTGGTAATGGGGTTTGGGAGGACAGATCATGTCTCCCTATCCAGAAGGGCTTTGCATTGGCAACCAATGAATAGCTGCATCCTGTACCATGTGCATTGTATAACTCACCGATGCCTCTATAGCTTGTGCCCAGAATATCTAACCCAACATCTCGATTGGCTGCCTGCACACTTGAGCTTGCCTTCTAACAACACCTCCATATTGGTGACGTGATGTTCCAAACGCTCCTGTGTGACAAGAGGGTAATTCCCTCATGCAGCCCTGAGTCTCTGGAATGAGCTTCCTCTCAATCTCAGAGCATGCTCATCTTTTTCTGTTTTCAAGAAGGGCCTGATTCTGTTCTGCTAATTTCTTGATCTAGTAACCAAACAGTTGTATCCCCTGGTTGCCTCTTTTTTTCTGTTTTCTGTATGTTTGTATCGCCCCCATGCCCACGGGCTCTCATCTTTTGCGCTATATATAAATAAATAAAATAAATAAATAAATAGCTAACCACCTCCTCCTCAACCCCGGGTAAAACCAAAATCATGATCTGTGGAAATATGGCACTTTTCCCCCAACCCATCCTCTCTAGGCCCTCCTCCCAATGCATCCAACTCAGTAACAAACCTGAGATGCACCATGGATACTTGTCTGACACTCTCACACCATATCAACTCTCTGTCTAAATCATGCTATCTACACCTCCGTATTCTCAGACGCATCTACCCTTACCTCCCCTACCCTCAAAGAGTCACTGCAATCATGGTGATCGTGTACTCCCACCTAGACTACTCTAATTGCCTTTACCTGGGCACCCCTGCATATCAACTCAGAAAGCTCTAAATAGTCCATAACACTGCCGTTAGGCTCCTCATAGCCCTTGCCCCCAGGGAGCACAGCATCCCAGACCTCCTTGTGCTCCACTGGCTACCTGTCGAGTGACAAGCCACCTTAAAAGTCATGTGAATCACCCACCGTGCCCTCCATAAAACAGGTCCAGAATTCCTTCAACACAAACGTACCCATTACCAATAGAAACCTGAGATCAGACACCACACTCCTTCTTCTGAACCCTCCCTTCAAATGTAGAATAGGGAATCCTCCTTCTCTGTTCAATCTCTCAAAATCTGGAACACAAGTCCCCTTATCATCTGCCGGTTACAGGATCACCTTGACTTCCGGCTTTTCTCTCCAGCATCTTCATGACCCACGACTTACTTTGGGTTATTCAAACACCAGTCAAATAGGCCAAGGCAGCATTGACCACCTCATGAAATCTACTGAGTAATGGAAAGAATAAACTCCAGCAGACCACAGGGCAGAATCTGCGTCACATCTACAAAACCAGAAACCAGACAGGACTAAAAGGTACTTATTGCACTGCATATTTATGGATGATAGCCTCAGGCATAGCCTCCCACCCACACGCATCTGCTATCACACTCCACTCTAAGACACAATGCACAACACCTGTGCCATAAGAATTCATCTACGTCCCACGACAAAAGTCCAGTATAGCTGGAAACATAAGGACTCTCCTCCATTCGCACACTCTCCCAACTTCCTCACAGCACCCATCCACATACCAGCTCGACATGTGTAGCTAACATGGACTTCGCCACCCCTAACTACTTTCGTATTGTATTGGCTAATTAATTCCCCTACCTTGGACTTTGGAATTTAGTTTGGCTAGATTCAAAAGCATTGTGAACAAAAAGAGTACAGTTCTAACGCGTCTTACTTCAAAAGCAGGATCTTCGTAATCAGTGCAGTTTTATTGTAGCTAAATTCAGAATCAATGTGAACCAAATCAGTACAGTTCTACTGTGGCTAACTTCAAAAGCAAGGGGGACCAAATCAATACCTTTCTAGTGTGACTAACCTCAAAAGCATGTGGCTAACTTCAAAAGCAGGGGGAAGCAAATCAGAGCGTATCTAGTGTTTCTAATTTTAGAATCAGCGTGAACCAAATCAGTGAAGTTCAAGTGCGTTTAAATTCAAAAGTAGCAGCAACCAAATTGGTTTGAATTGTATGGCGATGTATCCTTTTTTCTGTAGTCCTCAGGATATGGGAGGGGCTGCAGCGCCAACAGGAATTGCTCTTAGCCACTACCTTCACTGACCGCCCTGGGAAGGGTCCATTAAGAGTGCTGTTTGGGTCATGTGTCCTCCAAGCAGTACCAATCAGGGGTTGGTGGGAGGTCTGGGCGAGGATCTCAGGTTGGGAACAGGGAAGCAGGAGTGGGGTCTTAAGGTCAAGTTAGAATTAATTACAAATTAAGGGGACGGGTCGGCTTAAAAATAATGAAAAAGTAAGGGGAAGGCTCGGATTAAAATTAAATAAAATAAAGGGGGAGGCTCGGCTATAAATTTGTTAAAAATTAAGTGGAATGGATTTTGAGAGGTGGTAAAGGTGAAAAGGCCTGGATTTACCTGAGTGGGCCAGGATCTTTCAAACGTGGTGGTGGTAAGCTAATGGGCTTCTTTCTCCGCATTTTGTTTGTCGCTTTGGTGCTGCCGTTTGGTCACGTGACCCCTAGCAGCACCGATCAGTGGTGGGAGGGAGGTCTGGGCAAGGGTCTCAGGGTAAACAATTAAGGGGAAGGTTAAAATGAATTGGAAATTAAGGCGTTGGGTCAGGTTAAAATTATTTAAAAAATTAAGGGTAAAGAACTTTGGGAGGTGGTATAGGCCAAGAGGCCTTGACTTACCTGTGCCTGGTGGTGAGGGTCTTTTAAACAAGGTAACAGGAAGCAAATGGCTGTGGTATACTTCATAACAAAGGTGCTGCTCCAGCCGACACAGTCTGCTGGAATCTGTGAAAAAGAGGCCAGCCACTATCACACATGGGAGTTTGTTTTATTAAACAAAGGCCTCCATGAGGGCCATCATAACCCCTCTAGCCAACCAGGGATTACAGTAATAAAGAAAGGCCCCATGAAGGCCCTGACACTAGTGACAACCAGCCCCCAGCCAACTAGGACGGTTTCTATGCCCGGACAGGCGTGTAAGAGGGCAGAGTTTACAAGCCCTTTTACGCCCTTCCCATAGCCTTCCCCTGTCACATCCCCTCAAGTAAGGTAAGTTACTGGTCACGGGGAGTTGGCCAAAACTGGGAGGGGATATTTAATGGGAAGCTTGGTGAGTGTGCAGTGTGGGTTAATTGGGAGAGGATAAGAAGCAGAGGAGGGCATCCAAGAGACCAGAAGAAAAGAGCGTGGAGGTTACTGGCAAGAGGGGTCTGCAGAGTGATTGTGAGAGAGGAGAAGTGTGCGAAGAATAGGAAGAGTAGGAGTAGGAGAGTAGTATTGGTAGTGGAGGTAGTGATAGTTGGGGGAAGAGTAGAGTGGTAGTTGGAGTAGGAAATGGTAGTTATTAGTAGTGGACAATAGTGACTGTTAGTGGGTGGTAGCGACAGTAGTGAAAGTGATTTTTGCGTGATATAGAGCGTTAGTAGGAGTAGTAGTGTTGATAGGAGTAGTAGGAACAGTGGAGAGGTACTGGTAAAAACAGAGGGGGAGTAGAAGGTGGAATAGTTGTGAGGAAGGAAGGAGATTGTAGCAGAGGTAATGGTAGTAGAGTGGTAGTTGGAGGTAGAGGAATAGAGAGAGTGGTAACATCTAAGAGTGAAGGTAGGAAGGCGTCTGAGACCAGAGAGACAGTAGAACAGTGGGAGGAGAACATCTTAGAGAACAGTAGAGTGAAGGGTCAGGTACGAGTGGGCGTGGGAGAAGTGAGAGTGACACCGGGCAAAGAAGGAAGGCACCATCACCAACTCCCTAGAAAATTATGCAGGATAGGTCAGAGAAAGTTAGAAGATCCTAGGGAGCTAATCAGCCTCCATTTTAGGGAGATGGGTTCCCTGCCAATAACACTAACATCGCTGGTACGGCTGCCTTGGCTAGGCACGAGAGAAAGGCCGGGAAAGTTAATATGTACAAGGATGGCCTTAGTGCCAAACTTCTCCCAGAACCTGGAAGGCCCTCAAGATCTTTAAGTATCGGCAGTCACACCTTCTGTAAAAGCTTCTATGAATACCCCTGGACTGCTGGTATGCTTTAGCATGGTTATTTGGGGCGGGATGCCCCGTCACAATGTACATTTCATACATTTACATTTGAAAACTCACATGAAACCTATGGCATTTGAGTGTATGTCACATGAGTGTGTGGTGCATCATATATGTCTCCTATAGGTATGAAAACTCCCATCAAAGTCAGTTCTGTCATGTAGATGTCATATAGCAAATGTTACAAGTGTAAATATTATAAATGTACATAGTTTGTGATACAGACGTGAGATCCTGGCAAAATGATTCCATAGCAGAGCTCAGAGTGTGTGTTTAAATTGTTTGAGTTTGAAAGATTTGAGTTTGCCAGAGAGTGAGCTGCGGTGAGAGGAGGTGTTAAGCCTGGGCTGTTGCTACACTGTAACTTAAGAGTAAAGTTACTTTACGCAACTTACCTGTGTGACGGTCAACATAATACTGGCGACAAGAATTCCTGGATACTGCAGCAGCTCTGGCCTTGACGAGGATAGCTGCTTCGTCACAGATTGTCCTCTCTATTCTGCCCCCCAGCTGGACTTCTCAGCTCCAGTGACTATGAACGATGGTGCCTCTGGTGGGTACTCGATTGTTGGGCCGTGCTGTGGGGGTGCTGGAGGTGTTATCGCACTTTTTGGGACTCAGTGCACGTGAGCCCCCAATGGTGCTTTTAGTCCACAGGTGCACGTGCAAGGCCCATCCTGTTGGTTGCGTGGCAACGACCCAAGCAGTTTGTTCACCGGGACAGACGTACATGACCGGCCAGGCAGAGTGAGGCCATAGCGTCTGTAGCAATGGGGTAATCAGGAGGAGACAGGTGGCAGGTGGATACGTGTACAGTACTGTACGACCCACACTTGGGTTTGTAGGAATTTAACTGGCATGAATGCCACCACCAGTGGGGCAGTGAGACTCAACATATTTTGTTATAGTGCTGCACATTGCGTGAGTGAAGTGGCAAGCAGTGTGTGTTTTAAGTAAGCCTGGCTGTGGCTACTGTGACTTAAGTGGTGCAGTGGACGTTGTTACAACTCATCTTCAGAGTTGAAGTCATGGCAAATCTTCCAGGGCAACCCTTATTTCTACAGTCGCTAGGGGAGCCTGTTATTAAATGGGAATTCTGGAAAGAGGGATTCTTATGATATATTCATGGTGTCTACGAAGCCACTTTTGCAGCGGGTAGAAAAGATTCTCTTCTGTATCATTGTCTGGGACATGAGGGTCAGACAAGAGATTGCTGACTCTGACTGAGGCAGAAAGTGTGGATGTGAATGCCTTTGCAATCAGCTTGAAGAGGCTGGATCAACATTATTTGGCAAAGGAAAATAAAATCTTAGCGTGCTACCCTTTTGCTACAAGGGACCAAAAAGCAAATGAATCCATTGAGGAGTTTGTCACTGCTCTGCGAGGATTGGCCATAAAATGTGCTGTTGAACATTTTAGGCAGGAACACTTGAGAGATCAGCTAATGATCAAATGCAATAATCATAAAATTAGGGAAGCGCTCTGGAGAGAGGGTGACATCACGTTGGAGAAGGTGATCAAAGTTTCAAAGTTTGCAGAGCATATGGAAGCGTGCATAAAGGAGCTAGATAGTGATCACCGGGGACCTGCGCAGCACAACGTGACCGCAGTCGAGAAATTGTCAAAAGCAAAAATTGTGAAAGAAAGCGGCAAACGGTTTGTGATGCAGAAGACCGATGGGAAAATGAAGCAGAGTGAAGGAAAAGAAGGCAAGAAAGAAAATGAACATCTTGCTAGTGATAAGGATTGTTTTGCCTATCATGTGATATGTAGAGACCGTGGGAGGAAAGGGCATAATGCAAAATGCTGCAAGTATTGATCGAGTGGAGTGAAAGCTGTGTAGAATGGGGCGTCATCAGTGGGAGGAGCAATAACACAGGAGGTGCTGCGTGAAGGAGGTGCTGATGAGAGCAGGAGCAGTGGTCAAAGTCAAGTTAGGAAGGCATGTGTTGGAAGGAATGCCAAGTTATTCCAAGGCCATGCTGATTCGAGAGGACATAGGAAGTCGTGTTACGATGGAACATGGAGAGGTGTGGAGTAAGGAGAGAGTGGCTAGGTTTACAGAGGTAAAAGACAAAGTGAAGGGTGGGTACCACAGTTATACAACAGTTGTGAAAAGTAGAACCTAATTCTAGGCATACTCCAGGAAACCCAATCAGCACTATACCGGGAGCAAACACACTACAACATATTCTGACGAAACATCACCCGAACTGGGGACGTCTCTTTGTAGTAATAACTACTGCATTCTATAGATATTTCCGAACAATTTCAATATTCAGATATAATGAACACAATGGCTTACTGTATCTCGTATGCGTCCTTTTAATGATGTGTCAGTCCTTCAATCACAACAAAGAGGAGACAACAGCCAATGCATTTCAGACCCAATGGTCCATCCTCAGAGCTGACTGTATAAAATATATAACCATAGATAAGAAAAATCAACAGATAGTGGTTGATATGCTGCTATTAGAAATGGCTACATAAACTGTGTGGAAAATCCCCCCGTAGTGGCGATTGAGTGCATGTCATGTGAGTGTTTGCTGTATCATATATGTCTCCTATAGGTATGAAAACTCCCATCACAGTCAGTTATGTCATGTAGATTTCCTATAGGAAATGTGTTAGAAGTGTAAATATTATAAATGTGCATAGTTTTATATAGATGTTGAATCCTTGCATAATGATTCCATAGCAGAGCTCAGAGTGTGTTGATGGAGTGTTTGGGTTTGAAAGAGTGGGGTTTGCCTGAGAGTGAGCTGGGATGAGAGGAGGTTGTGAGCCTGGGCTGCTGCTATGCTGTAACAAAATCCACATTCAGTCTATGCATGCATTCTAGATAGGTAAATCTTATAACTCGAGTACCTCAAAATTTCCCAGCTTCATTTTCAAAATGTACATGTAAATGAACATTTTGTACATGTTATGTTATTTTGCATTTATATAGCGCCTTATATACCATTGGTATGGTCTGAAGGTGCTGGTAGGTTGAATGCCCTTGGGAACCGAAGTTCGGGTCAGTAGAGAGATTAGAGAGACTCCAAAGGTGCGTGTGCGCACCGGGTATGTGTGCAGCTGGTGCGGAATTCATGTGGTAGCTGCTTCTTAGCGGTAGGTGTGGTGGTTGAGAGATCAGGAGTATGTGTTCCCTCTGGCCGGAATTATCCAGACCGAGTGTGGCAGCGTTAGGCCTGAGGAGAACACCTGGCTGGGGGTGTGAGACCAGCAATGTTTACAGAGTGTTGGGGAGTGAGCGGCAGATGTTGATATGAGAACAGTTATACCGAATGGTGTCATAGTTCTAGTTGAGTGGTGGTGTAAGGAGAGAGTAAGCGTGGGGTGTGATATGAAGTATGTTCTTTCAAAGGTTCCATGCATTCCAAGGCATACTATGTACGTCATGCAATTCTGAGCGGCCAGGTCCGTTCTATGCATTTTTGGTCATTTCAGGCGTTCAAGATTGCACTACACACTCACGCGCTCTGGTTTACCATGCGTGTTCTAGTCTATGCTTCATTCTCTAGTGTGCTCCACGTGTGTTCTCCAGTATTCCATATGCATGCACTCTGATCTACACACTCATCCGGTCTACACACTCATCCGGTCAACATACTCATCCGCTTTATGCACTATTCTTCCGCTCTACGTACTCATCCGTTTGTCATACTCATCTGCTCTACATACCCATTCGCTCGATACACTCGTTCGTTCCATGTGTTCATCCGCTCCACACACTCATCTGCCACTCATCTGCTCCGTTTTCATCCGCTCCACACACTCATCCACTCCATATACAATCATCCGCTTCACTTATACTCATCTGCTCCACGTACACTCGTCCGTTCCGCGAACACTCGTTCGCTCCACAAACTCGTCCGTTCCACACACTCGTCCGCTCCACACACTCGTCCCCTCCACACACCCGTCCAATCTGCTCATTCGTCCAGTCTACCCACTCGTCTATTCTACCCATTCATGCGGTCCATAACACTCATCTGGTCCACCCTGACAATACTACTCGTCTGCTCTACGTATCTATCCATTCCACACACTCAGGCTTAAGTCACAAGCCACACCTCATCGTTCTATGTATTTATCCGCTCCATACATTCATCTATTCCACATACACATCCACACCAGACACTCGTCCGATTCACATACTCATCCGCACCACTCACTCGTCCGCTTCACACACTCATTCGCTCCGAACATTCATCCGCACCAAAGACTTATCTATTTTATTTATTTATTTTTTCCGCATAATCATCTGCTCCACCTACTCATACGTTCCACGCATTCGTCCGCTCCACGTACTCATCTGCTCTACATACTCAGCCGCTCCTCCACACTCAGCCGCTCTCCACACTCAGCCGCTCTCCACACTCAGCCGCTCTCCACTCTCAGCCGCTCTCCACTCTCAGCCGCTCTCCACTCTTAGCCGCTCTCCACTCTTAGCCGCTCTCCACTCTCAGCCGCTCTCCACGTTCCTCAGCTCTGCACGCTCCTCCGCTCTGCAAGCTCCTCCGCTCTCCACACTCCTCCGCTCTCCACACTACTCCGCTCTCCACACTACTCCGCTCTCCACACTCATCCGCCACACTCATCCGCTCTCCACTCATACATTTTCCAGACTCATCCGCTCTCCATACCCATCCGCTCTCCATACTCATCCGCTCTCCACGCTCATCCGTTCTCCACGCTCCACACCCATCCGCTCTCCATACTCATCCGCTCATCCGCGCTCATCCGCGCTCATCCGCTCTCCACGCTCATCCTCTCTACATGCTCGTTCGCTCTTACACATTCGTCTGGTCAGACGTCCATCCAGTTTATACGTTCGTCCGTTCAGATTAGTCGACTGTTCTACGCCCTCCTGTGTTCTGTTCGCTTTTCTGTTTTCACGTTCTCATCAACTCTACACGTACTCATCAACTCTACACGCTCGTCCACTCTACACACACAACCACTCTGCATACTCATTGGCTCTAGTATGTTCATCTATTTCCTCTGATCTCTATATTCATTTGATCTTTCTAGTCATCTGTTCTTCCACTCTCGCACCCTTCCACTTAGTGTGTTCATCTGTTCTATGCGCTTCATCCATTCTAAATATTTCATCTATGTCATTCATTACGTTCCCTCCTCATTCATTATGTCCATTTCATCGATTCAGATCTCCTAGTTTCCCGATGATTTATTCCTATTATCCACTTCACTGTTTTGATCTACATTACTCGTTTAGTACTGTTTGTCTTTATAGTTTAGATTCAAGTTTATTTAGTTGTGAATTTCTTGCTTGAGGTTGATTGCTGGGTCGGGTGTTTTTGTGATGAAGCTAGTTTGGAACTGGTTAGTTTTAGGGGAAGATCCAGGTTTTCACTGCGGAAGGCCGTTAAGTCTTCAGTTAGGCGGATGTGGGGTGGGAGCGAGTTCCACAGGGTTGGGTCCAGGGCTGAGAATGATGATCCGCCTAACCTGACTGAGTTTGTCTTAGGAATTACTAGGAGGCCAGCTGAGCTTGATCTTAGGGTGCGAGTGGGGTGATAAGGTATTAGCTTGTCTTGAAGATATTGCTGTCCAGTTTTATGCAGTGGTCGATGGGAGAGGCATAAGGTTTTGAAAGCCACCCTACGGGCTACTGGAAGCCAGTGCAGTGTCTTAAGGGCTGGGGATACGTGGTCTCTGGGACCGAGCGCAAGTAGCATTTTGGCTGCCGCTTTTTGTGCTCTTTGGAGTTTGTTTAGTTGGTAAGCATGAATTCCGAGGTAGGGGGTTTTCGTAGTCCAGTCTTGATATGACGATTGATTGGACCGCGGAGACTCTGTTGGGAAATGAGAGGTCTGGAAGGATGCGCCTAAGGTTTTTGAGGTGGTAGTGGCAGGATTTTGAGACATTGTTGACTTGGCGGGAGAGTGTTAGGTAGGAGTCCAGGGTGCATCCAAGATTTTTCACTGTGTTGGAGGGTGTCGGTGAGTTGCCCATGGCGGGTGGCCAGGGTAGTGGGTGCGGAAGAAGATTGGGGTTGCCGCAGACCATGATTTCTGTTTTGGAGGGGTTTAACAGGAGGTGGCTTTGGGTCATCCAGAGTTCTATGTTAAGGAGGCAGGATGCCAGGTCAGGTCGGGAATTTTAGAATTAGTTGAGTGTCGTCGGCGTAGTTGTAACACAGGATGTTGTGTGAACGAATTATTGGTGGGAGGGTGATCAGGTAGAGATTGAACAGGAGGGCGGATAGACATGCTCCTTGAGGGACTCCCATGTCGACTGATCGGGCTTGTGAGGAAAAGCTGGAGAGTGTCGTTATTTGCTGCCTGTCTTTGAGGAATGAAGCTATCCATTTAAGGGCGGTTCCACGAATTCCTAGGGAGTGGAGTCGGTCTAGGAGAATTGAGTGATTGATCGTGTCAAAGGCGGCCGATAGGTCGAGGAGGATTAGTGCGGCGCATCCCGCATGTACGTTTCATACAAGTGCATATGAAAACTCGGTTCTATGTAATAATCCCGAATATTGAAGACTGCACGCATAAAAGACTAATTTTCTTTGGCTGATTTGGTGAGCTCTTCAACTCTAGATTATCACGATTTCAGGGTTTCAAACCCCTGCACCCTTGTGCCAGTAAATCCCCACATCCTCTCCCGCATTGGCGTGATTTCCTTGAAATCGAGGGTTTCTTCCCCAGAGCTCCCATTTGCTCCCCCGCCCCTTACCTTACCTACCAAAAACATCCCCAATCCCTGCCACAAACACACACAAACACATTCACAAACAAGCAAACACACCCACGCGTCCTGCTTCCCGTAATTGAATTGCTATTGTTGACTTTCTATAACATTTGATTTATGTTTCAAAAACATTTTACATTTTGCATATACAGTAAATTGTGCAATAACCTTAAAATGTGTATTTCTAATTTGTATTGACTTTTGTTGGATCAACCTTAACTTTATTTGAGGTTGAAACCTGGAATGAATTGCAATAATATTGTCTTTATTTGTCTGTATTATGTGTTTTATTAGTGTTATGATTCAAGTTACACAAACACATGTTCACAATTAGATATGTAAAAATAAACAGAATCCCTGGTAAACAGAATCCCTATATGAAACAAGTGCTTGTGGTCTTGTGGGTAAGCGTCTGTACTGGGAACATGAGAACCTGAGGAAAATCCTGGTAATCAAATACTTGAGCAAGCTTGCCAACCTCAAGAAATCCCATGTGTTGCGTATGCCCTCTGAAATTGTGGCATTATTCCCCCCATCTAGACTGGGAGACTACAAATACCAGAATGCAATTCAGCAAAAGGTAAATAAATGATCTCAAAGTGCGCAAGACAAAATACCATTGGGCTTTTAAAAAAAGTAATGAACAACAGGATAATAACCTGAGAGAGGAAATCCTCCAAGAAATATGCTGGCAAAGTAAAACATGTGCTCACCTTTTAAACCCAAATATTCTGTGGTAAACAAAATCCCAATACGAAACAAGTGTGTGTGGTCTTGTGGGTAAGCGTCTGCACTAGGAACATGACAACCTGATTAAAATCTTAGTATCCAAATATTTGAGCAAGCTTACCAACCTCAAAAAAAACCAAGGGGTTGCAACGCCCGCTGAAAAAAATGTACGCTGTCCACCCACATCTATCCTTTACTAGTGCCCGGAAAAGCCGCCACAATCAGGGGAAAATAACGGCACCAGTGTCCAGGATTGCAAACTCTCTTGCCACATCATGGGCAAATACTCATGACTTACTTGCCCCCTCATCCTTTCCCCTCCCCAACCCCATGTCTAGCTTTCAACAATACTCTGCTTTATAAAGCTAACTTGAAAAGTACACATACCATTGTGTCACTCAAATATATACATCCTTATAGACCTATGTTAGGCAAAAAGTGTACAATTGTGGCATTTTTTCCCCCATCTTGACTGCAAGCCTACAAATGCCAGAATGCAATTCAGCAAAAGGCAAAACACTGGTCTCTGAGTGCACAACCTTCAAGGACTGACAGTAGCACAGTTTAAAAAACACAGAAAACACATGGCATTCGTGACTGTGGACTGTCTGCCATCCTCGCAGTCACCGCGACCGACCCTGCTTAGTTTCAAAGTGAGGAAGGATCCACCCCCCTTAAATCATGTTTCTCTAAGTGGTCTTGTAAGGTGAGCTCGTTTATTAGGCAACATGGCCGGAGGGGGCTAGCCCCTTTCTCACTTTGACGCTAAACAGGGTTGGTTCTGGTGACAGCATGGATGGGAAACCCACTGCTGCTGTAAACATATCTATTTTTTTTATTATTATTGATGGGGAGACTACAAATACCAGAACGCAATTCATGAAAAGGCAAAAAATGGTTTCTGAGTGCAAAACTTTCAAGGATTTACAGTAGCACGGTTTAAAAAAAAATCAATCATTCGGATTGCCCATCCATGCATTAACTGGGACTGACTATACTTAGCTTCAAAGCAAGGAAAGGGCCAGCACATTTGTCTTCGTGATATTGTAACTTTGGCTCATTTATCAAGCAACATGGCCTTTGAAGGCTGGCCCCTTCCTCACTTTATAATAGTTTTTGTATAACACACTTAATACCAAAAAAGGTTTCTAAGCGCAGACCCAGGATTTGAACATGTGCTGCTCGGCGTCATCTTGCTTCCAAGACGAGTGTAAAAATATCTTTTAAAAAAACACACAAAAAACTGTAACCACGGGCACTGAACTACACATACTCTCAGATATCCGTAGTCTTTTATAGCTGTGAATATAAAAAAACTGCTGAAATAAAAATAAATGCTTTCCTGCCCCCATAGGCCATCACCAAGTGCCACCCTCATCTGTGCCAGCTCCCCCCACTCCCCAGATAGCCTTCTCACCTCCTTTACCCTCCACAACACACGCTGGGCCTCATCACAAGTTGGGCAGTAATCCGGTGCAATTTCTGCTGAGCAAAAATAGGTTTACTGCTGAGTTGTGCTGCGGTATTAGCGGCACATCACAAACTGCAGTGAATGCGCAACTGACTCTGGCGGTAACTCTATTAGCTTGCGCCAAAATGAGGGCTACCGCCAGAAATAGCGCTACGGTTGGCGACCCTGGCCCTATTAGCGCCAGCAGAAATTGCGTCATTGCCAGAAAGGGAAGCATTGCGGAGGCCATTTTGAAAAACACAAACCATCAATATCTCCACTTCTTGCAGCCATCCGGACCTTTATGCCATCATAAATGTCACAGGAGAGAGAACCCGAGGCACACAGTGCCACACAGTGATGAACTGTACGTCAGCAGGCAGAGGAAGACACCGGCCCAGCGCACAGCAGCCATCTCCATCAGCAGCAAGGTGACTGCAGTGTCCAGCATTCCCTGTGTACTGCAGGAAGCGCTTTAACGATCTCAGGGGCAGGGTGTGAGGACTCCTGTTCCAACATCACCAGGAGTCACTGGCAACTGAAGGTGGTACTGTGGAACCACTGGTCCTCACTGCCTGGGAGGAGAAGTGCAGCATAGACCTTGACATGGATGCCATTGAGGGAGTTGGAGGTGTAGAGGTAGGTGCCAGCAGCCATGAGACAGGCGGTGAGTCAACCCCCCCCAGCACAAGTACATGCACAAATGTCAGTCTAGCACAAGACACCCAGTAGACAGGGACACCTGTCAGCTGACCCAGCAGCTGGGCAGGCCAATCAGGGTGAAGTGACAGGGTGCCACATGAGCCCCCCTCCACAGCAGCCATGGGACAGGGCACCCAGGGCACCCCTGAGTGTGACAGCAGTGTGAAGGGGTGGCAAGTGACCAATCCAAGTGCCATGCACACTACACCCCTGCTGGTGCTCCCTGTACCAGAGGGAATGTGGTGCATGAGTAACCACAACATCATGCAGCAGTGACACCAACATGTTGCGGGCCCAGTTGGCCTGCCCCATGTTGGTATGGCAGACGAGCCACATGGAAGTACATGTCCACCTACACCAACATGGGCGCAGCTAGCCAACCACTGTACACCACCGCACAACACTGCTGGCTGCACAGCAGCACCCCATAGAGCCATGGCAGTGCCATAAATGAAGCCACCACACCTATGAGGTGTGTGCCACCCATGGAGGGGATGAAGGGGTATGAACGACAACAGGCATGCATGCCATACATCAGCAGCCCCTACATGGACACCCTGCCCTCGCCACACACATGCAAAAGGCCACCTGGCTATATGTCACACACACATTGCTGCAATCATCCCCAAAAAGCTGTGCACACATGCAATGTCCCCTGACCAACCATGCCCATCAGTTCAAATGTGTGGAGTCCCACTGTGTACCATAGCAAATGCATGCCAACACACGTGGTAGAACTATACCTGACTGAATTTCCCATGTCCCCTACAGGCACTCACGCATTCCCACAGGCATCTGACGGGGATGAGGGGTCAGGCCCATCTGGAAGTGGTGCCTCCAGGCCCTCAAAGGTAGCCACCATCACCACACCACAAAGGCACACACAGGCTATGCCTAGGCACATGGACTGCAGAGGAATACCTCGACCCAGCAATGCCAAGCCCGCAGGTAGCACCGCAGAACCAACGGCAACACCACAGCTACCAGGAGCACCTCCAGGCCCATTGCACCCACTCCTGCAGCTGCAGTGTCCCACACAGAGGCCACACCTTCCGGCAGGGCCACTGCTGAGTCACAGGAGGACATCAGCCCAGTGTCACAGCACAGAGAAGGGGCACAAACCCCAGAGAGCCCTCACCGCCGCCAGTGTGCCCAGACATCTGAGCTGTGTGTGTACAAGCATCCCATGATTCACCGGCCTTCAGCCCAAAGCCACTGCACAGCCCACTCATATTCAACTCCCACCACTGAGCAACACCATTCTTCAGAGGCTGGATGAGATGGAGAGGCGACAAAAGGAAATGGAGGCCATTGGGAAAACCCATTTGGAACACCTCCAGGCAATCTGTGATTGCCTGAAAGGAGCCATCCACAGGATTATGAGAGTCATGGGAAGAAACCGGGAAGAGGCAGCTGCCAGTACTGCCACCCTGAGCACAGCCAGGGGCCGGTCCCAGCGACAACTGGGTCCCAGATCACCAGTGTCTGGCATGGGTGGAAACAGGCCACGGAAAGAACATTGTGACAAATTTAGCCCTGAGTGACCTTGCTGGGGAGTTGGTGGTGGCAGGGGGGATAGTGTGTGGGGAGTTGGTTGGAAGGGGAGGAGGGATTGTGTGAGGGGAGTTGGTAGCAATACAGCTGTTGAAGTGCATCAATGCTAGGACATGCTTGATTGTGTCAAAGCTGTGTTCATTCACATTAGTGGGTATCGCTCACATGTAAATGTATTGTGTCATGTACATGTGTTTGAAAAGATTGTCCATGAGGGCCTGGCATGCAATTCTGCCATCCCTGGCATCATCTCTGTTGATGTGTACTGCCGCCCCAGCATCAAGATCGGCATCCTCGGGGGTTGGCATGTCCACATCATGGGGTAGCGGTACATTTCGCTGCATGCATATATTGTGCAACATGCAACACAGTAGCACAATTCGGCCAACTTTTCCAGGGGCGTACATCAGTGCCCTCCCGCCCCCAGTGCGATCAAGGCAGTGGAAACCTGCCTTCAGCAGGCCAAAGGGGTGTTCAATGCATGTGCGGGTCCTGCTGTGTGAGGGGATGGACACTCTCTGTTGCAGTGTTTGGGGATCCTGCCCAGGCGTCAAAAGCCAAGACAGATGCGGATGGGGAGAGGCACGGCCATTAGTCACTGTGTAATGGGGGGGTGGACTTTTACAGTATCATGGAAATGGACATTGTCCTCAGGTATATGCAGGTATATGCAGCTTCATTCCTTGGACTGTGTCTGTCCTATGTCCATGCGTTCTGTGTCACTCGTTTGATGCCTGGTTTTCAAATCACATGTGCCTCGTACCCTACAAGCAGGTGTTATGTGCTGTGTCTGTCAGTGATATTTGATGCCGACATGGCAGTAATCCTGTGTAGGTGTATTGCTCTGGTGGATGGGGAATGCTGAGTTAACTATCAGCAATCTGTGTGCTTTTGGGTGCAGTAGTTCGCCATTGGGGGTAGGTGTATATGGGTGGATTTCGGTGGTATTGGCAGGGTTGCTGTCACAAGGTTCTATGTGGCACTTATTTAGTAGTCGTTGCTGGTTTTGCATGTTGCTTTCTGGTACCTGTAGACGGGTTGGTGTTTACAATGGCTACTATATGTGTACATGGAATCATCCCTCGTGTTGCATATGACATATGCATGCTCCCTGGGTTGCACCGTGATGCTGGTATGGGAGGTGGTCAGGTCAAACTCTTGCAGACATTTATGACATTTATTATGCAATACTTTGTGTCAGTGTTCACATCCACAACCACCCCCCCAACCCGCATTTGGTCAGTTGTTCTGCAGCGCATGAATGTGGCCAGTTGTACTCACACAGAATCCACATCAGTTGCACCAAGGTGCCGATCCTTGTAACCTGGGAGTGTGCTGTTCCGTAGCACCATGGAATCGTGGGTGGAACCTTGGTAGCAGGCACAGCAGTGGGTGATGAAGTTGAGTCAAAGGTCACCTGCACATTTAGCGAGTGGTAGTGTTTGCATTTTCTTTACACTGCTTCGTGGGCCAGGGGTTCCACCAATGCCACATGGATGCAGTCCAGGGCTGCTATCACATTTGGCATGTGTGCTATGACATAGGACGGTGCCTTCATTGCATTCACCTGGGCTGGGGTGGTGGGCAGTGGGATGTGGTGTTGCACATGATGCAGGAGGACATCCATCATCTGGCCCAACACTACACAGAATGTGGGCTGTGCCATGCCGTGCATCATGGCCATGGAATGCTGGGAGGTAAATGTATTGTGTCATGTACATGTGTTCGAAAAAATTGTCCATGAGGGCCTGGAGTGCAATTCTGCCATCCCTGACATCATCTCTGTTGATGCGTACTGCAGCCCTTGCATCATGTTCAGCATCCTCATCCTCGGGGGTTGGCATGTCCACATCATGGGGTAGCAGTACATTTCGCTGCATGCAGATATTGTTCAACATGGAACACCATAGAACAATTCGGACAACTTTTACAAGGGGCGTACATCAGTACCCCCCCCCAGTGCGATCAAGGCAGTGGAAACGTGCCTTCAGCAGGCCAAAGGGGTTTTCAATGCATATACGGTTCCTGCTGTGTGGGTGGTTGTACAATCTCTGTTGCAGTGTTTGGGGATGCTGCCCTGAGTTCAAAAGCCAAGACAACTGCGGATGGGGAGTGGCACGGCCATAAGTCACTGTTTAATGGGGGGGGTGGACTTTTACAGTATCATGGAAATGGACATTGTCCTCAGGTATATGCAACATCATTCCTTGGAACGTGTCTGTCCTATGTCGTGCATTCTGTGTCACTCGTATGATGCCTGGTTTTCATATCACATGTGTCCGGTCCCCTACAAGCAGGTGTTACATGCTGTGTCTGTCGGTGACATTTGATGCTGACATGGCGGTAATCCTGTGTAGGTGTACTGCTTTGGTGCATGAGGAGTGCTGAGTTGACTATCGGTAATCTCTATGCTTTTGGATGGAGTAGTTCCCCATTGAGGGTAGGTGTACATAGGTGGATTTCGGTGGTACTGGCAGGGTTGCTGTCACAAGGTTCTATGTGGCACTTTTTTAGTAGTCGTTGCTGGTTTTGCATGATGCATTTTTGTACCTGTAGGCATGTTGGTGTTTACAATGGCTACTATTTGTGTACATGGGATCATCCCTCATGTTGAGTGTAACATGTGCATGCTCCCTGGGTTGTACCATGATGCTGGTATGGGAGGTGGCCAGGTCAAACTCTTGCAGACATTTATGACATTTATTATGCAATACTTTGTGTCAGTGTTCACATCCACAACCCCCCCCTTCCCCGCATTTAGTCAGGTGATCTGCAGCACATGCATGCGGCCAGCTGTACTCACCTACAATCCACATCCGTTGTCCATGGTGCTCATCCATGTATCCTGGGAGTGTGCTGATCCATTGCACCATGGAAACGTGGGTGGAACCTGGGTAGCGGGCACATCAGTGGGTGATGAGGTCAGGTCACAGGTCAGCTGCACATTTAGAGAGTGGTAGTGTTTGCATTTTCTTTACACTGCTTTGTGGGCCAGGGGTGCGACCAATGCCACATGGATGCAGTCCAGGCTGCTATCACATTTGGCATGTGTGCTATGACATAGAGCTGTGCCTTCATGGCATTCACCTGGGCTGGGGTGGTGGGCAGTGTGATGTGGTGTTGCACATGACGCAGGAAGGCATACATCACCTAGCCCAACACTGCAAAGAATGTGGGCTGTGCCATGCTGTGTATCATGGCCATGGAATGCTGGAAGGTGTCTACACCTAGAAATTGTAGTACTGACACTAGCTTCAGCAGTGAGGGCACAGCTGTACGGATGTTTGTCCAGCTGCCTATGTCCTCCCGGATTGTGCTGAGCAGCTCAGTGATTGTCTCCCTGTTCAGGTGGTACAGTGTCACCAACTGGGTGTTGGTGAGGGTCCACAGCAAGGGTTTGTCCCTGGGGATGGGTGCACGCCTTGCTTGTGCTCTTCTCCTTCTCCCCCCTCCCACATGCTCCCTGTGCCCTGGCCTGCTTCTCTTGCCTCACTGCTTCCAGATACAGCATGAGCAACTGCCTGCCCCAGATCACAGTGGCTAATGGCATCATGGTGTGGGAAACAGTGTTTGGGGTAGGGGTGTGTCTTATGCAACACTCTGGGGCGGATTGGGATCACCTGTGGCTTTATTTCAGGCACCTGTGTTCATTTACCTCCAGCTGGAATTGTGCCGTGTTTTTGGCAGTATTAGTGCCGGTTTTCAGCGCTAATACTGACAAACTTGTTCTGTGGGTGTGTTTGCGCTGCGTGTGGCCGGCTGTAACAGCGCCAGCTGTAATAGCGGCGGCTGTAATAGCGCCGGATGATTTTACAGTCAGCGGTATTTGCTCCGGCTCATGATCCGGTGGACCGGTATTGGTGGCGCTAATTCTGTTACCACCACTTTTAAGTGTTACCCCCAGACTTTTGCTGAGGCCTGCTGTGTCTGTGACGCAGTTTACTTTGAGATGATGGCTATTCGAGGCTATAACCGAGGCCACAGAAAGCTTTGTGTTTGTGTTGCAAACGCAGTCCCTAGACCCCCTTCAACTCCCACATTTCACTTGGTGCCCTCTAGCTACCACCCACCTCTAGCCTGAGCACATTTGCATGTTTTTGACATGGATTGTGAGTCAATGCTTCGTACCAAGTTGTTCCGTACCTGGTCCAAATTCGTCCAGCAGTTTGGGCTGTGCACTTTGGCAAAAATTGACTTTGTTTGTCCATGGAAAAATGAATGGGAAGTAGGCCGCACTTTTGGGAAACATGTTTGTTTTTTTGTCTTAATAACCTTTTTATTTTATTTTTAAATAATCTTTATGAAACTTTGCAGTCTGATCAGCCCCACAAGTCCTTAATCACTTTCAACATTTCTGTCAAACCTCTTACTCAAATCAAAAGTTATTAACAATAGAATTTTGAGGAGTGCCGATGGGAGTCTGACTCACCTTAACTACAGGGTGGCGACTATAAACACACACACACACACACATATATATATATATATATATATATATATATATATATATATATATATATTCAGTGAAAAAACTTTGTTAAAGGGACGTTATGGTTAAGTTGCGCTACTAAGAACCTATGAACCTATGAAAATCAGTTAAAAAAGGGACGTTATGGTTCGAAGTAAAACCGACAAACCCCTGAAATTCACAAGTTATGGTAAGCTAAGCAACCATAACTCGCGCCACCACCGTGCACTGCGAAGACTAACACCCAAGACATCAAAGTTTTTTCACTGAATATAAATATAGATCATGGAAATGTGACAAATGTTTACTAAGACTCCCATAGCTTACATTTATATAACATAGAAAATACTAAATCCCCTGCCCCGCTAGTGATTTTGATGTCCACGGACCGTGCGCTTGAAACATACCAAATGCGACAAGCCAAAGGATCTCCAATCAGCATATGGGGAAAAAAGTATAGAAGCACGGGCCTTTCCGCTACTCTTTCCTACAGGAAAAGGAGGAAGGTACGATGATAGACCCACACAGATAACAGCATCAGAATATCGCTCTCTACGAATGTATTCCGACAACCCCAGATTCAGACAAAACGTGGATTGCATATTCCACCTTCTCTTTGAAAGTGAACTAGAAACTCTATGCTACAGAGTTGCACACACATTAAAATCAGGCACCCATTTTCAAAATATGTCAGCTTTGCAATTATTACAAAAAGTGCAAGAAAAAGATGAGGTTTTACAGTCAAGTATTACAAATCTTTTAACAAACATGCGTGGTACAAAAGAATACTGTTTCCGACGTCGTGGAGATGTACACTGTATGATAAGAAACCTTGGCCCAGCCACTTGGTTTGCAACATTAAGTTGTCCAGAATATGCATGGGAAGATTTACACGATTTCCTGCGCATAGCAAACAAAAAGAAAACAATCATAGATATAAAAACACCAGGAGAACTCTGCTTTCTAGATCCTGTAAATATATCAAGATATTTCCATCATCGCTCCATTGCTATGCTACACTTTATTTGTAATAAGACTGTTCCTCCCCTCAGAGAAGTTCAACACTTCTTTTGGAGAAAAGAATACCAGGCCACACATCCACATGCTATTATGGATTAAAGATGCTCATAAATTTGGTCAGGACAGTGATGCCACTGTTTTGCAGTTCATCCAAAAATATGTCACTTGTGAAATCCCTTCACAAACAACACATAGTGACCTTCATGCACACATTTTACAATTTCAAAGACGCAAATGTGGGAAATATTGCCATCGTAAATATTTAAAAAAAGGGAAATACTACACCAAATGCTGCTTTGGTTTTCCTAGACCATATTCAGCAACAGGTCAAGTAAACAACTTCATGACTTCAGTCAGACATAGTGTCAAAGGTAAATCACCTAAGAACACATAATACATAAAAAGAACAGAACAATTCAAATACATCAATGATTACAATGCAATCATTGCCCTCTTATGGAA
Organism: Ambystoma mexicanum; assembly: GCF_040938575.1. Taxonomy (NCBI): domain Eukaryota; kingdom Metazoa; phylum Chordata; class Amphibia; order Caudata; family Ambystomatidae; genus Ambystoma; species Ambystoma mexicanum. The sequence continues at coordinate 176,632,665 of NC_090922.1, forward strand.
TGCAAACATAGATGTGCAGTACATTGCAGACCATTCCACTGCAGTTACTACTTAACCAAAGCAGAGAAAACAGAGCTTCAAGACCTCTGGGATGACATATCATCTGACAAAACACTATCACAGAAATAGTACAGCTTAGGTGTAAAAATGCTCTCTCATAGAGAATGTGGCTGCTATGAAGCTGCAGACCGTTTAACGGTTACTGCCTTGTATGGAAAATCTGACAATATAGTATGGCTAAGTCTTGGTCCTGCTAAATCTAGAAAAAAGAGTTCTCAAATCATATGAGGACATAGAAACAATAGCCAAAAATGATCCCAGCAGCCAACACTTTTTGAAAAACAATTTACTAGACACATACTACCCAAACAGGAGTACTACTTTGGAAACCATGTGTCTCTACCACGTAGCCCAAAACTTCACATACAAAAATAATGTTAAACCAGATGAAAAGAAAGGTAGATACAGAGTGGTAAATTGTGAAGGCAGCTTGGTGAAACTTACCAAACGCAGCTTAATTAATCATATCAAATTGCCATTTAAAACTCCTCAACATAAAGAACTGTATGTCCCTGCTACAACTTTTTAAACCATGGAGAAAAGAAGAAGAGTCACTTGATAATTATGACTCCTATGAAGACGCTTTCAAAGCAAATGAAAGCACTATAACAGACGTAAACTTTACACAATACCAAACAATGTTGCACAATGAACAGCAACACGAAGAAGAACTCCAGGCCCAACTACAAGTGGACATGCCCGACAGTAGTCAACCTTCTGTAACAGGAAGCCAAGAACCACTTGGACAGCCACTAATAGCAAATGAGGCAGAATTAGCCATGACAGAAGTAGAAAACACCATGTGTCTGTATGAACAAGCTACAGAAGACTTTGCTGTACTGAAATCATAACTGAACAATGAGCAGCATAGCATTTTCCAAGAAATAACAAAACAAATTGAACATGGTGTGGAGCAGGAAAATAAAAACTGTACCTGCCAAGACTACAAACCTATACTGCTATACGCGAGTGGTGAAGCTCGTTCAGGCAAAACGTTCTTAATCAAAATAATCAGCAACAAACTGTCAGCTGTTGTAACTGCCCCCACAGGTTTAGCTGCCTACAACATAGGCGGTGTCACTTTACACTTTACACCGATTACTACTCCATCCAGTAGAACACCAAAACAAATTAGACTATTACAAACTTTCTACAGAAGCTGCAATGGAACTCCAAATGAAAATTCTACTAATAGACGAAGTGAACATGGTCTCCAACCTAATGTTGGCTTTGATTCACCTCAGATTACAAGAGGTCCTCAAAACAGACTACGACCAGCTCTTTGGAGGAAAACACATTATTGTTTTCGGAGATCTTCTTCAATTGACACCAGTGAAAGCTGAACCTATTTTTAAAACCTTAGGGCACAAACTGTGCCATAAAACTCTTGGCAGCATAGGAAATGTCAACCTTTGGCAACATTTCCAATATAGAGAATTAACTGAAAACATGCACCAGTCTGCAGACCTCACATACGCCAACATTTTAAAAAGTATTAGAGTTGGTGTACTATCTCAAAAAGCACAATCAATATTAAAAACCAGCCATATCCATACATTCTATGGCCATAACTCATGTGCTGCTGTTGTCATGCAACAATTAGCACACAAAAATGTCAATTGTATGTCCTTGATGCCAACTCTTGCAAGCTGTTCCAAATTCAATGAAACAATGTTGAAAAAGGAAATGCAACCAGTAATTGAAATTTGCTCCACAGATAAACTGGATGTACATGGTATGACACTACCCATGTGTCAGCAAGCCACAACCAGACCAAATACCCTAGAAAATTCTATCTCCAACACAGCTGGTTTGGAGAAAATATTAAAATTATCTTAAAACTGTAGAGTAATGCTTAAACGTAACCTTGACGTGGAGCAAGGACTAGTTAATGGGGCACTTGGTACAGTTGCTGGCTTTCAAACATACCCACGTGACAACAACATTCAATTTGTCAATATTCTCTTTGACAAACTATCAGAAGTTAAAAGGATAAGACGCTCAACATCCCGCTTCCTTCTTTTCAAAGACATGTATGTACGCAGAGAACAATTTTCACTAACTACAGCATACGCAGTCACCATTCACATATCACAAGGTCTTACCCTAGATAAAGCATTAATAGATATTGGTAGCACAGTCTTTAAAGAAGGCATGAGCTACGTAGCACTATCATGCTTACGTACACTTGACGGGCTATTTCTTATCAACTTTGATGCAAGTAAAGTAAATGCTGATATTCCTTGCATTTTAGAATACAATAGGCTGCGTTCACTCCACACCCCCATCTGAAAACCTATCCTGTTCCACAACAAGCAAAACGTTGTAAAAGAAAACTACTTCAAACTGAAACGATACAGGATATCACTACAATTCCTCCAAGGAAAAATAAAATACTAATACTTCATCAAGTACCACAATCAAACAAGAATCTAGTGGTCAAAGTAACTCAACTACTTCTTCAAAGAAGCAACACACACTCCAAACAAATGACTTCCACACAGAACTATCAGGTCCATTCAAATGTTCAAATGTAACTGCTGTAAATTGCTATGCAAATATAGCAATAAATATTCTATTCCAATTGCACCAATTATTGAGAACATTTACTTACACAGTACAGACCAATTGTGTTTGCAAATGTTAGTCCTTCATAGAAATGCAACTAACAATCCTAACAACACTTAGTGTTCATGGAATAAGACAAGAATTGGACTACTGTGCTGGAATTGTCAAATTCACTGTAAACTCACAAGAAGATCCACAAGAATTTCTAATGTACTTACTACAAGTACTGGAAAACAAAAACATACCTATAAATGAAATCTTTCAGATTTCATACGTGTGGAAACATACATATACATGCACTCTCTGCAACCATGTGGCACTGGAAATAGTCCCTAATAAACACTTTGTGTAGGTATCCATACCTAACTGTGAATCCATTCCATTTCAGCAACTTGTACAAAATGCAAACCATGGCAGATTATGTACTACCTGCAATTCAGATAATCGCTCCACCTTACAAATTTAGACACATAATAAATACGTAATAGTGATGCTTTTATTTTACAATGGAGATGGTACCAAAAACAACTGTAAACTGGCTGGATTCACACATGGTGAAGTATCACTTGGTAAGAAAATCAGGTCACTACACTGCATATATAAAAAAGAATTGTGGATGGTTCAAATGTAATGATAGTACTATTACTCTAAAGCAGAGAATGCCAGCAAATCTTGTAAACGCTTACTTAATATTCTTAAAACCAACATTTTATATGTAATCTGTGTATGAACATAAGCAAAACTTCTACTTCAAAACTGTGCAGAGTTAGAATGCGCCAACAGGTACCTAGCTGCCCCAATAAATCTGCAACTACCCAACAGATAGATGAATAGCATAAAAGTAAAAAATAAACAATTAGAATACGCCAACAGGTATCTAATTGCCCCAAAAATCATCAACAAGCTAACAGATAGAAGATTAGCAAGAAACAAGAAATAAACAATAAAATAATGAAAGAAATATATTGTACCACAACATAGAAGTTTATTTTTTTAATCCAGCATGGATTATTTTTCCCACAGACCCAATGATTTAGAAAACAAACACAGAAACTGAGCAAATTGTGCAGTACACTGGTTTGAACTACAGTACTTGTAAAGTACTAAATATGAGGGTCAAAAAAATACAGAAATGTCTATTATGCAATGCAATAACTCATTATGAACTACCTGCTCTAACATATGAACTTTTATTTTATCACAGAGATCGAAAAAGTATGTCTGGTCCAGTTACCCATGTCATGAAAAAACTGCATACAACCACAAAAAAACTCAACCAGTAAGTATCCAATAAAGAGTGAGCCCCCCACAGGTCGAGAGGGCAGGAGCCCATCTCCCCCGTGTCCCCCTGCGGACATATCCCACAACACCAGACCACAGCCACGACGACTGCAGCTATGACGAAGATCCACCTGGATCTACACTTACAGCCCCAGCAGCCCGTGCCACCTATCTGCCCAAGCAGATTCGAATTGAACTGCACACCTCTTCCGTGCTGGCAATCACCCCCAGGCACCCGATCGCAGACCGCATTGCTGTCTGACCTCCCAAAATGGCTGGCGCAACTCAGCATGAGAGCGAGGCTCTCGGTTGCTAGGCAACCTGAACCAACATCTGCAGGACCGCCCCACCGGCAGGCGGAAGCCGGTGGCGGAATAAGGCCAGGATAAAGGCCATCACCCCCTGTTTGCCCCCCACAGGTCGAGAGGGCAGGAGCCCATCTCCCTCGTGTGAGGGCAGGAGCCCATCTCCCTCGTGTGCCCCTGCCGACATATCCCACAACACGAGACCACAGCCACGATGACTGCAGCTACGACGAAGATCCACCTGGATCTACACTTACAGCCCCAGCAGCCCGTGCCACCTATCTGCCCAAGCAGATTCGAATTCAACTGCACACCTCTTCTGTGCTGGCAATCACCCCCAGGCACCCGATCGCAGACCGCGTTGCTTCCTGACCTCCCAAAATGGCCGGCGCAACGCGGCATGAGAGCGAGGCTCTCGGTTGCTAGGCAACCTGAACCAACATCTGCAGGACCGCCCCACCGGCAGGCGGAAGCCGGTGGCGGAATAAGGCCAGGATAAAGGCCATCACCCCCTGTTTGCCCCCCACAGGTCGAGAGGGCAGGAGCCCATCTCCCTCGTGTGAGGGCAGGAGCCCATCTCCCTCGTGTGCCCCTGCCGACATATCCCACAACACGAGACCACAGCCACGATGACTGCAGCTACGACGAAGATCCACCTGGATCTACACTTACAGCCCCAGCAGCCCGTGCCACCTATCTGCCCAAGCAGATTCGAATTCAACTGCACACCTCTTCTGTGCTGGCAATCACCCCCAGGCACCCGATCGCAGACCGCGTTGCTTCCTGACCTCCCAAAATGGCCGGCGCAACGCGGCATGAGAGCGAGGCTCTCGGTTGCTAGGCAACTTGAACCAACATCTGCAGGACCGCCCCACCGGCAGGCGGAAGCCGGTGGCGGAACAAGGCCAGGATAAAGGCCATCACCCCCTGTTCACCATCGTGAGCCCACCAGAGACCCTCCGACCTCGGGAACGATCAACAATTTCACATCATCGGTCCAATCCACAGAGGACTCGAAACACAACGGTAAGGTTCACCTCGGAACCCCAACAAACCCTAAAAGGACTAAAAAACTCTGCTCTACTGCTACACTAGAGTGTGCACTAGCGACATACCACAAACACTATGCAATTCCTCACTATACTACCACTTGTTTTACCAATGTCAAACTCTCCCACTACGGGATTTAACTCTACAACCGCCTGAGAGGATATAGCAACCCTCTCTCAGGACCACCCTCCTCCTTCCTCCATCATGTACATGTTCCTCTGGTAAGGCCGCCGCCTTGGAAACCACCAATGTCCTTGTAACGTAACCATGATTCCTGTGATTTAGCTAAAATGTGCTACCATAATGTAACTAAGTAAGCTGTCCTATGATGTAACTAAGAAAGTATGTCGGCCGTGCAATTATAAAAGTATTCTTGTAAATGCAACAAACTAACTATTATCATAACGTAAAAGAAAAGTATGCCTGTCATCTAACTAAGAAAGTATTCATTCATGCGATGTAACCAAAACAGTATTGTTGTCATGTATCCCTGTTACCCCTCCCTGTAACTAAGATGCTTACAAGTAACAGCGCCACAATGCCTGAGGGCTGCATGTGCGCTATACAAATGTAAATAAATAAATAAACTCAGAAACAACACACTCCTTCTTACAAACTCTACAATCTTAACTGTATAACCTAGCCAAAACTACACATACAAACTACAAATGAAACAGTACACAAACTTTTGAGTTGTGCATATTTGATGGGTATTTGATTCTATGAGTGTGTTATGCTGTGGTGGTTGTGGCCAGGGCCTAGAGTCTTGGGTGCATGGCAGAAGGCCGTAGGCCATTCACCCAAGACTCTAGGCCCTGGCCACAACCACCACAGCATAACACACCTATAATACCAAACATTTTGACTGTGGTATGTGGGCTGCTTACAGATCATATTAATAATAATCAATGCTGTACTAACAACCCAACATCCTACTAAAGTAAAATAGCTAGTAGTGCATTCATTATGTCCGCAGACAGCCGCTACGACCGCGGGCATGGCGAACACATCAAGGGCATCCCCACCTAAACAAATACAGTTTTTAACCCATCTCTTACTCCTCAACCCTCCACAAGTACTCCTGCACACCAACACACTCCCCAAAATTGAATTTTGCCTCTGTTCGCCGCCGCGCTGTCTGCGGATCCAAGATGGCAGGCGCATCAAAACATTGTGATGCGCCTCACGCGTCACCCCAGCCAATCGGCGAACACGTTGCATGTCTGCAGACATGACGTAAACCGACTAGCCAATCGGTGTCCTGTCCGCGGAGCTAACAGGGAAGTGTGTCCGGATGTTGTTGTTGTATGTTCTTAAAGTACCTTCCTTAGGGTTTAGTCTCAGCTCAAGGTGCACATACATGGGGCAATACATAGGCCTCAAACACATAATTTATTTGTGTACATGTAGATAAACTTTTATGTTATTAACATTTTCTAATGATGCTGTTTTTTTTCTTCCTTTCTTTAGTTTCCCTGTATTTGCCTCTGATGTGCATGCATTGTGGGTCTTCATGTGTATTGGCTGTACTAGCAAAGGGTTTAGATAGAAGTGCACACCTATGGTAAGTAAGTTTAGTAAAGAAATTCAAGGATTATTTTAAATAAATGTTTAGGTGCAGGGCAGGAACTGGGGTCATGGCACAAGACCCCGAAAATAAACAGTAAAAAGAAAGAGGATTCAACTTGGGAACACTCCCGTCCCCCTGCACACTTTCAAATGTTTGGATTAATCCTATACAGTTGTTCAAATTGAGTTATAGGCATTGTACATATTTTTGTTTCTAACAAATATGGTCAGACACAGAAGTGTGAGATAAACAAATATATATTTATAGCCAAGCTATATTGTTTTCAGCAAGAATTATAGTTCAGAAAGAAATTATTTACAGTGCATAGAAACAAAATGGAATCAATAGATGATGCTCGAATTGAGGAACAATTGAGTCCAAATTAAATAGCAAAGCATTTCGAGGAAGCTCTCCTCTTCTTCATAAGGCCAACCATGGACTCTTAATGTAAAAGGAAAAACACAAATTCAGTAAAGAAATATTGTAGGCACAATTCATAGATTGTTCATAACATATTCAATTTTACAATTTAGCAATTTAGTATTGGCTGTACTAGCACAAGTGTGTAGTAAGTCTTGAATTGTTAGCTGGTTATTAGATGTTTAACATTGCTCCAAACTCTGATAAGGTAGCATTAATTATTTTACTATCCAAAATGACAAGATTATAAATATTGTACTTCTATGGTGCATGCTGCAGCCATTGCCTATGTTTATGTATGATTAGGTTCCTGTATTAACAACAACACTCCAATATAATGTTTTGTTTAGATGAGTACATTCTTTAATACATTAAGTAGTTCATGATAGGTCTTCTGATCACCCCAGACATCTTGTTACCAACATTATTTATTTTTATTTATTTATTTATAGCATTTAATACACGGCCAAACCCAGGGTATCACGGCATAGGTTACATAGGTGAGCTTATCTCTAGTTACAGAGGATGCTACAGTACAGTACAGTACTGTACAGTACAGGATTAGGTAGTAAATAATACATTTAGAACGTGTCAAGCAAAGTTACAGTAGCGGTCCAGACTTACATGGTATATTGGGACTGATTAGAATTTGTTGAGTGTTTGTGGTACCTAGCAGGAGAATGTTGCAATTATCAATTTTGAAAGTATTAGGGCTCTCACTAGGGTGAGGCAGTTTTGTGGTGTGAGAAATTGGCGGCTGAGTGCAATGAGTTTGGCTGTGTAGGCAGTGGAGAATGCATACAGTAGGTCATGCTCAACGTTTTTTTTGTTTCCGGGGGGTCTGTGTTCAAATAGAGCAGAGACCATATGAAATATGTATGGAACACACACTACCCCTGTCTCCCGTTATAGAATACACACTAAAACAAAACATTTTTAAGGGTTATACATAGATTGGTTCACTTAGTGACAGAATGGTATACTAAGTGTACCAATCTATGTATAACCCTTGAAAAATGTTCGTTTTAGTTTGTTTTAGAGTGTGATGTATATATAAACTGTTGTAAAAAAAGAAACTACTGTTGAAAATAAAATGAATTAATCAACAGTTACACTTGGTATAAACAACAAAGCACTGAATTCTGATTATTTTAATATGATGTTATAACAAGAGTATGATCTTTTGATGTCATAATACACGGTCTGGAAATTTGTATTCTGTAATGTGAGACAGGGACAGTGGAGGATGGCATTTTCTGACAGGGCATTATAAACTCAACTCCATGTGGGGACTTTTCATCAAAATTAATTTCATATGTGATGTCATCAGTGATGTCCTCAATGACAGTTGTGATATCATCTTGGATGTCCTTGGTGTTAGTCTTAGCAGTGCACGGTGGTGGTGCAAATTATGGTTGCTTATCTTACCATAACTGGCGTATTTGAGTTTTTTGGTTTTACTTGTAACCATAACATCCCTTTAACAAAGTTTTTTCATTGAATTTCATAGGTTTTTATTAGTGCAACATAACTATAACGTCCCCTCAACAAAGATGTTTCAGTGAATTTCATAGGTTTTCATTAGTGCAACTTAACCATAATGTCCATTTAACTAAGTTTTTCCAGTGAATTTCATGGGTGTTACCAATGCATGCTAATTTCCAACAACTTACTAATATCATACTTACCCAAAATATAGCAACATTTTTGTCCAATTTACAACTTTTCACCTTAAAACTCTGCCATTCCCCACCTTCTAGCATAATTTTTAACACTTCTATATACTTTTTGCAACTTTTTCCACTGTATTTGCATCTGTCAACATCCGTGAACATCTGACATCATCGTGGCCCCTCCGAACAGCCTCACTGACCTCTTGCACGCGCGGAGCATGATGACGTGTTCCCAAACATGTCCGCACTTTGTGATCGGGTCACTGCTTCGCGGACGGTTCGGAACTGCACTTTCTGCTGATCTAGCAACTTTCAAACTCAAAATGTACCCTTGCATAGCTCCTGTACCTATTCTTACTCATTATACACTAACAATCTAGCACACAGCACATACTTGGAAGAATATTAGCAAAACTGCTATTTATCTTAGAAATTGCATCATCTACTGCCATCCCTCCTCCCCAAGAGCCACTATCATCACTACCAACTGCAGGGTGAACACAGCAAAAAAAGTGCAGCACTTCCAAAGATAATGAAGAGGACCAAGAAAAGGAGGTAGAGTAAGTGCCTACCTCTTGCACCAAGAGAGAATCATGAGTGTGGCAGTTATTTACCACGGTTGGGAATGTACCAAAGGCTAAAGCCTACATTATACTTAGTCGTGGTCTTCCTGGACAGTGCTCCTACGGGACCACATCCATGTTTGTTTGTTAGTTTTGTTTATTTATTTATATTGCGCGCCTAACCCAGAGGTATCAGGGTGAATTTTTTTACATGGTTACATATAGTCAAGATGTTACCAATACAGTGGATAATTTACAATAAGCTACTCGATAGTAAGAGGTACCCGCTGTGACAGGCACAGTGTGCAGAGTTACGTATAGATTAGGAACATAGGTCAGTAAGAATAATGCAGATACAATAGATAAATTACATTTTGGCACTCAATATTTACAATAGTTTACATAGCAAGTGTATGCAAGTGTGGTGTGTAGCACAAACTAGTGATCAAGAGAGAGGAGCCAGGTTTTGGATTTTGCTCTAAACTGTGGAGTGATGATTCTGATCTTAAAGGTACCGGCATGGACTTCCATAGATTGGCTGCCATGATAGGGAAGCTGCTGCCACCTGCTTTCTTAAGTTTGATTCTCTTAACCCTCCGGCAATGTGAGTGTATGGTTCTGATAGGACGTTCAGAAGTCTTTATACAGAATTTGTCAGCTAAGTGTTTGGGGGCTAGGTTGTTGAGGCATTTATGGGTAAGAGCCTCATTACAACTTTGGCGGTCCAGTAACTACGGTGCCGGTAAGCTTACCAGCTCCGTTGTTACCAGACCGGCAAAGTACAAGTCTGCGGCCTGGTGCCGTGCTGCACGCCAGGTCTGTCCTGGCGGGTGGAATGGCACCCAGCCGCAGACGTTCATGGAAGCACCGGCACTGCTTTAAACAGTGTCAGTGCTTTCATGGTCCCCATTGAGTCCTTAGCAGTGGAGTTACAAGTCAATATGGGTGTGGTGTAATGTGCTAGTTGTGTTGACGCCCTGGTGTCTTAGCTTCATGGCTGCAGACGATGGTCCGAAAAAGTAAATTCATAAGTAGCTAGCTTACAAGGACCATGGTTTTGATATGCAGCGATGGTTGTGGGTAGGAACTATACTCCTTGTATCTTAGTCGTAAGGCGTAGGTGGTACATTACTCACCGAAGATGCAAGTGCCAGCCTACAGGCACTGCAGCATATTAGTACCATAGATTAGACGAGTAGATTCCCATGTGTAGATAATGCCTGCCAATATACTTACTCCTTACTTTGTTCACAATCCATAAACTTTTTTAAATTCATTATCGAACTTGGCGGAGGTATCACTTTTTCCATTTCTGTGTTGAAAGAAAAAGGTGTGTTAGTGTTTGCAGTTTTTCCACATATACCACTTTGCAAAGTAGACAGTTAACTTATTTTTTGGACCCTCATACTTAGTTTACAAACCAGTGTACAGTGCATTGGGCTCAGTTTCTGTGTTTGCTTTTCTAATCTTTGGGTCTGGGGAAAAAAATCCTTGTCGGATTAAAAAAACCCTTCATTTCTTATGGTACTAAGTACTTCATTTTTTACTTTGTGTTTTCTTCATTTTTCTGATCAATGTTATGTTTGTTGCCTTCATGCCCATTTTTAACAACAGTTAGACACCCATAGGCTTATTCTACCTGTGCATTTGTTTCCAACAATCTGTCATAATCATGTATTTGTGTCATTCTTCCATCCTGTTGGGTAGTTAGATACCTGTAGGCGTATTCTAACTGTGCATTTGTTCCTAGAGATTTGTGATACTATTTCATTTGTGTCGTTGTTACATCCTGTTTCCTTCATCTTTCCCATTAATGTTTTCTTTGTTGCCTTCCTGCCGATTTGTAAGAACAGTTAGATACCTATAGGCGTATTCTACCTGTGCATTTGTTTCCAACAATCTGTCATAATCATTTATTCGTGTCATTCTTCCATCCTGTTGGGTAGTTAGATACCTGTGGCCGTATTCTGTCTGTAGTCTTTGACATACTTTGTTGACAATCTTTAAGTACACATTGGGGGTAATTACGACCCAGGCGGTAAGTACGCCAATTTTACCACCATGGTGTAAACTATGTTTACACCATGGTGGATGGCGGATTTACCGCCCCATTCCAAGGTGAGTGGGGCGGTAAATCCCCATTTCCCATTTTACCCTTCCCCATTCCCATTTTTGCCCCATAGGGCATAATGGGAGTGGAGAAGGCGCTAATTATGCCACAGTAAATTACGGTGGCGTAATTAGCACCAAGGCGGTTTAGTTGCATTTCTGTTTCATTTAATTTTCTTTTACCATGTTTCACTTTATCTGGAACAGGGTATTGTTTCAGATGAGGGGTGTACAGTGAACGCAACCTATTGTATTCTAGAATGCAAGGAATATCCACTTTGACTTTACTTGAATCAAAGTTTATTAGCAATAGACCGTCAAGTGTACGCAAGCGTGATAATGCTATGTAGCTCATTCCTTCCTTAAACACTGTGTTTCCTATATCTATCAATGCTTTCTCTAGGGTATGACCTTGGGATTTATGAATGGTAACTGCATATGCAAGAGTTGGAGAAAATTGCTCTCTACGTACATACATTTCTTTGAAGAGAAGGAATCGAGCAATTGAGCGCCCTATCCTTTTCACTTCTGAAACTTTATCAAAGCGAATATTTACAAACTGAATGTTGCTATCATGTGGGTATGATTGAATGCCAACAACTGTGCCCAGTGCTCCATTAACTAGCCCTTGCTCTACGTCAAGTTTACGATTAAGCATTACTCTACAATTTAATGATAATTTCAATATTTGTTCCAACCCAGCTGTGTTGGAGATTGAATTTTCTAAACTATTTAGTCTTGTTGTGGCTTGTTCACACATGGGTACTGTCAAACCATGTACGTCTAGTTTGTCTGTGGCGCTAATTTCTATTATTGCTTGCATTTCTTTCTTTAACATTGTTTCATTGAATTTGAAACAGCTTGCAAGAGTTGGCATTAAGGCCATACAATTGACATTTGTGTGCACTATTTTTTCCATAACATCAGTTGCACATGCATTATCACCATAAAGTGCATGTATATGCCTGTTTTTCAATACAGCTTGTGCTTCTTGCGATAATACACCAACTCTAATACTTTTTAAGATGTTGGCATAAGTGAGATCTGCATATTGGCGCATGTTCTCAGTTAATTCTCTGTATTGGAAATGTTGCCAAACGTTGAAATTACCTATGCTACCAACAGTTTTCCGGCAGAGTTTGTGGCCTAAGGTTTTAAAAATCGGTTCTCCTTTCACTGGTGTCAATTGTAGAAGATCTCCGAAAACGATAATGTGTTTCCCTGCAAAGAGTTCCTCTTTATTATTTTTAAGTACTTCTTGCAATCTGAGATGAATCAAAGCCAACATTAGGTTGGAGACCATGCTCACTTCATCTATTAGTAGCATTTTCATTTGTTTCAATACTCTATGTAATTCCATTGCAGCTTCTGCAGAAAGTTTGTAGTAGTCTAATTTATTTTGATGCTCTACTGGAAGCAGTAGTAATCGGTGTAAAGTGACACTGCCTATGTTGTAGGCAGCTAAACCTGTGGGGGCTGTTACAAATGCTGACAGTTTGTTGTTTGTCAATTGTTGAAGGAACTTGCTGATGATTTTCATTAAGAATGTTTCCTTGATCCAGCTTCACCACTGACGTACAGCAGTATAGGTCTGTAATTTTGGCAGATACAATCTTTATTTTCATGTTGTACACCATGTACAAATTTATTTTGTTACGTCTTCAAAAATGGTGCGCTGATCGTTGTTAAGTTTTGCTTGTTGTACATTTAAGTCTTCTGTATCTTCTTGATACTGATACATGGTGTTTTCTACTTCTGCCATAGCTACTTCAGCCTCATTTGCTATTACTGGTTGTCCTAATGGTTCTTGACTTCCTGTGACGGAAGGTTGACTACTGTCAGAAGAGTCTTTATCTAGTTCTTCTTCCTGTTGTTGCTCATTGTGTAACATTGTTTTGTACTGCGTAAAGTTCACATCGGTGATAGTGCTTTCATTTGCTTTGAAAGCTTCTTCATAGCACTCATAATTATCTCATAATTATCTAGTATGTGTTCCTCTTTCCTCCATGGTTTGAAAAGTTGTAACAGAGACATGTAATATAGTTCTTTCTGTTGAGGAGTTTTTAATGATAATTTGACATGATTAATTAAGCTTAGTTTGTTAAGTTTCACTAAGCTCCCTTCACAATCGGTCACTCTATATCTAAGTTTGCTTTCACCGGGTTTTACATTATTTTTATATGCAAAGTTTTGAGCTATGTGGTATAGATACATGCCTTCCAGAGTGGTACTCCTGTTCGGATAGTATGTGTCCAGTAAATTGTTTTTAAGAATGTCTTGGCTGTTGGGATCATTTTTGGCAATTGTTTCTGTGTCCTCATATGATTTCAGTACTCTTTTCTAGATTTTGCAGGACCAAGACTGCCCCATACTATGTTGTCTGATTTTCCATACAAAGCAGTGCCGGTTAAACGATCTGCTGCTTCATAGGCCCCACATTCTCTATGAGAGTGCATTTTTATGCCTAGGCTGTACAATTTCTGTGATAATGTTTTGTTTGATGCTAGGTCATCCCAGAGGTCTTGAAGCTCTGTTTTTTCTGCTTTTGTTAAGTAGGCTGTAACATATCGTGCAACAGCAGTTGAATTGTCTGCAATGTACTGCACATCTATGTTTGCATTCCATAATAGGGCAATGATTGCATTGTAATCATTGATATATTTTGATTCTTCCCTTCTTTTTATGTAATACGTGTTTTTAGGTGATTTACCTTTAACACTATGGCGAACTGAAGACATGAAGTTGTTTACTTCACCTGTTTCTCTAACTGGTCTAGGGAAACCAAAGCGGCATTTGGTGTAGTATTTATCTTTGTTTTTGTATTTGCGGCGACAATATTTGCCACATTTGTGTCTTTGAAATTGTAAAATCTGCCCATGCAGCGCACTATGGGCCTCATCACAACTTGGGCGGTAACGGTAAGCCTATTAGCGAAGGCGGTATTAGCCCTACCACCGAACTCCCCGGCGTAATGTAAGTCCCCATTCCCCACTGAGCCCATTCGGGAATGCCCCATTCCCCATTGGGCTCAATGGGGAATCTTCGCGCTAATACCGCCGGCGGATTTCCCGCCGGCGGTAATAGCGCAAATTTTCAGCGGACCCTTAAATCCGGTGGTAATAGCGCTACCGCCGGATTTAAGGGTTACTGCCGAAGTCGTGATGAGGCCCTATGTCTGTTGTGTAGGGATTTCGCATGTGACATATTTTTGGATAAACTGCAAAACAGTGCTATCACTGTCGTGTCCAAATTTGCACCTTTGATCCATAACAGCATGTGAATATGTGGTGCTCCTCTCGCTTGATATTCTTTTCTCCAAAAGAAGTGTTGCACTTCTCCAAGGGGAGGAACAGTTTTATTGCACATAAAGTGTAGCATTGCGATCAAACGATGATGAAAATATCTTGAGACATTAACTGGATATAGAGAGCAAAGTTCTCCAGGTGTTAATATATCTATGTTGTTTTTGTTGCGGTTTGCTATGCGTGGGAACTCATGTAAATCTTCCCATGCATATTCTGCACAACTTAGTGTAACAAACCAAGTTGGTGGCCCAAGGTTTCTGATCATGCAACGCACGTCTCCGTGCCGTCTGAACCAGTATTCCTTTGTACCACGCATGTTTGCAAACAAATTTGTTATACTTGATTGTAACACCTCATCTTTTACTTGTACTTTTTGTATTAACTGCGTAGCTGGAAAGTGCGTTCCAGATTTAAGAATGTGTGCAACTCCATAACATAGTGTTGCTAATTCACTTTCTTAGAGTAGGTGGAATATGTATTCAACATTTTGTCTAAATCTGGGATCTTGCAAATACATTCGTAATGAGCGGTATTCTGATGCCCCAATCTGAGTGGGTCTATCATCACATCTTCCACCTTTGCCAGTAGGAAATAGCAGTGGAAAAGCATGTGCTTCTATACTTTTTTCCCAAATACTCATTGGTGACCCTTTGTTTTGTCGCATTTGGTAAGTTTCTAGTGCATGATCTATGCTTTCATTGGAATGCAATGGATGAATTGTGTAATTGTCTAAAAGAGTGGATACTGTAGCTGGATCCAGAAGTTCAAATTGTCCAGTTTCTGATGGCTCTTGAATTATTTCAGTTGTTTGCCTTAAGCTTTCATCAATATTTATTTCCTTATAGTACTCATTATTGTCTTTTAGATATTGTAATGCTTGTCTAACCTTGTGTAAGTCCACTAATTGTTGCCAAATTCTTTTGTCCTTTGTTTGTACTCCATTTACTAAGACTATTAAAGAATGGTCTATTGAACGTTCCACTCCTAGAGTGTGTACATTTTCCGTTAGATCTAATGTCAAGTAAACTACTTTGCCACGAATGCCTTTCACCAATTCAGAGGAAGGTAATTTTGCTGTTTTTGGATGAAGGCGAATAATTGCTTGAAAGGGGTGAACAGTTAGAATTATTATGCTCTCATACAAATTGAGCTGTTGCAGGATTTTTGGTAATGGAAACAATTCCAAATTATTTGTAATTGCACGTGAAGGAGTGTAGTTGTTGTCTAATTTTGCAGTACAGTAACTTCAACATATTAGGCGTTCAGTTATTTCATATTTGCTTTCAACTAAAAGGTACAAAGCTAATTCAAACCATTTAGAGTCTTCATTGTTTTCTATTTTGTATGCTATGTCAACATTTTTTGTGTTCCTTTTGTAAAACGTTCTGCGGCAACATACACACACATGGTTTGGTACTTCAGCCGATGACCTTTTAAATGTTAGTATTTCTTTTCTGTATGTGTGTAATAGAAGGTTGCTATATGCAGAAATGTCACTACTATGCTCTAAAACTGTTGCATTTTCTACGTGGCTCTCACTTCCAAAATACTTTTTCTGAATACGGTCCATTTCTTCTTGTAAGTAATTGGGTGTACCATGCAGAAGAGTGGAATTTAAATTGCCTAATTCTGAAGCTGGACTTTTTGCATAGTATATTTTATACACTAAATTTCTAACTTTGGAATGATGTACTGATATTCGTTTGTTATCATGGAAGGTACTTTTCAAATAGGCCCAGAAATGCAGGCTAATGAATGTCCTTTTAGTCCTGTGTCTTTCCGCACTGCACAAATATCCATATATTGCAACACTTTCATTTTACTTTTGTCTTTACCTTGTACATATTGATTGAGGAATTGATGTAAAGATTTAAAAGCTCTGTTTGGAATGGCACACACTTATGTGCAAGGACATTTGTATACTGGACGGTGTGGTTCTGCTGAATGGAGGGGTAATTCTGAGTTTTCAGAGGATACTTTTGTAAGCAGTGTTTCTTGTTCCATGATGGTAGTATTGATTTTCTCATACCCTTGTCCACTGCTATGGATGGCAATTGTGTTTGTTTGATTTTGTTTGTATGCTTCTTCATTAAAATATGGCTCTGTGGTTGTTGTGTGCCTCCATTCACCACCACAAACATGCAAAAAATTATTTTTGTTCACATTCCGTTTATTGCTGAGTTTCTTTTGTAGTTTGGTACTTAGTTTTGTTAGTGCTTTCATTCTATTTAACACTAATGTGAACAACTTCCTTTTGAGAAGGATTGCACTGTCCACGAGTGCTTGTAGAATTAACTTTCTACGGTACGTTTTAAGGGGTGAGGATGATTTTGGTCCTCTTCTTAGTATATTCTGAAGGACTCTGTGACGAAACATTTTTGCTAATATACTTTTTTTTACTATGGGTTCTTCTTACACTATCAGGATTATTAGGAACATTGTTAGCTGTACTGGCAGCCGTTTATTTGACAACATTTCTGTGTTTTGTAACACTTTTTGATGGAGGAGGTACAGTTTCGGCAGTCGAGACTTCCTTTATTATGTTACCCAACTGCATTAGCTGGTTTGTACCAAGATTCCCTACTAACTCTACACCAGGTGGATGCTTACATTGGGCACCTTTATTTTTATTTGCTCTAATTCTGCATTCCTTTCTATGGAGTTACTTTTTGGTAGTCATGCTTTGGTGTCTGTTGAGAAAAAAAAGTATACTTTGGTCTGTTGTCTAATGTATGTGTGCAGTGTGCATAAGTGTGATGGGGAAGCTCTTGGCATGGTGTGTCATCGTACAGTGACCTCTAACTATCATTTGGTAAGGCTACTTTACTGTTTGTATACTACTACAATGTGCTTCAGATGAGAGTACAAAGTGGCCTACTTGTGACGAGAACCATTATTAATAACCGAAATGCCAAAAACTTGCTATATAGCAACTTCTTTTCACAGTCTAACCTTCTAATGATTTCCTACATTATTTCAGTACCAAACACACAGGGATTTGTCAGCCATTCTGCCTGTTATTCTTTGTTCAATAAATGTATATTTGTAGGTAGAATGGTTTACAAATGAATGCTTGGTTTGGTGCCCAAAATAAACAAGTAGCCTCTTTAAGGAGTAGTTACAATATGAAGGTTGTACTGTACTTACTTTTTTGTGCAAGATGACCATGTTTCTTCGGATATGTCGTCTGCAGTGTAGATGCTGTTGATTCTCAGGAAAGTAGTCTTCACTGTGAATTAAAAAAACAATATCAATTACTTTGTGTGTTTGCAGCAGTCATGATACTGCAGACATTACTTGTACTTCATTCGTCAGAGGATTGACCTTTCATATTTCAACCCAGTCCATGTGCACATTTCACTTCACCCTATGCAGTCTTTGCATACTACTTTCAATATGGTACTTGAAAGTCCTTCAAAATAACTAAATTTTATAAGGGTTTGCAAATGCCTTGTTCTTTACAAAGTGTAGTATGCATAAGAGAGGTTTGTAAGCGATAGGGCAAAGTACTAGATGGGGAAACATTTTATACTTGTTAATGAAAAGCACGATGTCCAAAAATCGGGAGACCCTCCAAAGGACATGTCAGCACTACAATCGGGAGCGCTTACTATTCTCATACAATCACATTGCAAGTAGCATTACTGTAGGCAGTACAGAGTACAGAACTCCGACATTTTCACATACAAAATTGAGGTCTGCCCTAAATCATAGTTCTCAACTCACACGCTTTTGGTGGGTGTCACCAGCCTTGTAAAGGGCACACTCACCCTCCAAGCCTCCTGCACGCCCATTCATTCCAATGGGCATCTCACCCACCAAAAACAACATCGGGTTATTACACCTGTCTTTAAGACAAAAATGGTTGAGAGCTATGCCTAAATAGGCATGCTTGAAACGTATGTACAGGTTATGCGGAAGACAGTAAGCAGTCGTGCGTTTTGTTAATGACAAATCGGCAATATTGCACTTGAAAAGCGGGAGCGTTGTGATGTGTTCCCTATGGACATTTACCGGCATTATTTTGTCTATTTTAAATCATAAGGCTTCCACATGTACTCTGAATAAAATATACATACCTGTAATCCATACTGATGCATGTGGATATGTATAGAGCTGTACGTAGAAATTCGCAATCCTTGCACAGTAGCTTGTGAAGTAGGTGCTTTGCAATGGTATGCGATTTCCATTAAGAATCATCGACAGTAAATTTGAAGTGCGCAATGTTGATGACGGAGTTAAAATTAGCAATGTTCTATGTGATTGGTGGATGATTGTGCGCCCGCTTAGTTGTGTCCAATGAGGGACTCGCTTTGGTACCGCTGTAGTAAGGGTGGAAGGACTGGGTAAGAGTTGCGTACCGCACATAGGCAACGCTTGTCTGCTGGTAGGGCGTGTCACATACAGGTTTCTACAGCAAATCCTGCATGGAAAGACGACTGTAGGCATCAGCCAATCAGATGTTCACATTACTCTTTTGTGTCGAAAGACGGTGCGCACACTGAAAATGGCAGAGGTGGAGAAGGTCAGGGTTTTGCTGCTTAGAGACATTTTTGTGCAAGGCTTACAACACTATGCCGAGAGTAGGCATGTGGCAAACCATTTCGATGTGCGAGGAGTGGAGGTAGTGTGGAGCGCTGACACTGATGCCAATGCTACGGCAATTCTGCAAGTTTGTAGAGATATGCGTAGAATGACCACTCCTCATGTGGTAATTTTGCACTACGATGCTTGCCACTTGGGATACCCGACTTCACATACTTTGTTGGCAGATTTGGCACAGTTGGTTGAAGCACTCATGACCCAACATCGAAAGTCATTTTTTCTGCTTTACTCCCGAGAGTACAAAGGAACAATATTTCTGTTTTCTGTCCAGATCAAAGCATTGGGAGGTGTGTATCATCAATCGTGGCATGCGTGCATTCATGCTACGAGTTGGTATGTTTTTTTGTAGCCACGATAACATTGCTCCAAGCAATGTGCATTACTTTGAAGGAGATGGTGTTGCGCTATCTTCTTTCGGAAATGCGATGTTCTTTTGGAATATAAGGCTTGCTTTAGAGAAGGTTCTGTAATGTTTGCAAGAGTAAAGCAAGGACAAAAAATAAAAAAAAACATAAAATACCAGATGTCTATACGATATCTGGCCAAAAATTAAAAAACGGCTTTTTTCAGAGCCTACCTTAAAGGGGAAAAAGGGGAATAGTACTTTAATGTACCGTCGTCACGCTCTGATCCTGTACATGTCCGCGGAAGTTAGCAGCCAGCACATATCACCATCGGGGATTCAAGGATGCAGCCACATGTAAATGAGAATGAGCGGAGCTAGGGATTGGTCCACAAAGTTCAGTAGGTGTGTTCTGACCGACGTACTTTAGCAAGACCATCTTCTCCCTCACAGGACACCACACAGCCATGGCTTTCCATGCTCGAAAACAGATTGGGCCTCATTACAAGTACTCCGTTCCGGAATTAACACTGCCGGTAAACCCATACCGGCACCGTTTCCACGTCCGCGCAATCATGACCCACGGCCCCGGAAATAGCACCACCCCATCCGCCACCGCGGAAATAAGTGTTCCGTTAAGTCCGTCTGCACGGAAACCCCTCCGTTACCTGCAACATGAAACACCGCGAGCATCACAACTAGCGCAGACACGGAAACACCGCCAGAAAAATGGCGTTAAAACCGTGATCACGGTGGCGGTACCACCGCCACCGCAAACATGACATTAAACACTGCCTGCTGAACTGAATCAGGGCACAGGTGCACCAAATCAGCCCAGCTGGACCTAGCAGCCCACTGGGAGCCTACAAAAGGGCCACACCCAGCCCAACACAACAAAGAACCATGCAGGCAGCAGCTCTAGTAGCACTGGGACTGGGCCTACTCAACCAACAGGCAGCACTGCACATGATGGCAGTAATGGCGCAGAGGAGGAGGAGGAGGTGGAGGAGGAGGCGCAGGCGGCAACCAGCCAACCCTGCACCTATGGCAAACCCCATTGTCCAGCCGGCCCTACCCCGCAGGCAGCCAGCAATACCACGCATCAGGGCCTCACCCTGGAACCTCACCCCAGGACAGATCCACACACTATACCGGCTGGACCGTGCAACAATACTGCACATCACCGCCATGATTGAGGACATCAGCAGCCAAATTGACACCCCCACCGCCATCCCCCCTCCTGAAGGTTGTGGCAGTACTGCATTTCCTTGGCACTGGCACCTATCAACACACGGTTGGTGAGCTGCACAGCATATCACAACCCTGTTTTTCAAAAATCCTGGTACAGGTACTGGATGCCCTGTTGCGCCATGTGTCGGAACACATAGCCCTACCCCGCACCCTCCCCGAGGTCATTGCCACCAAGTTGGCCTTCCATGACATAGCAGGCATGCCAAATTGCATAGGCACAGTTGACTGCACCCATGTTGAGCTGACAGTACCACGTGCAATTGAGCTGGTGTTCCGCAATAGGAAACAGTATCACTCGTTGAATGTACAGATGGTATGTGATGCCATGCAACTGATCACACACTGCTGCGCACGTTTCCCAGGCTCAACCCATGACTCAATGGTACTGCGGAATTCCACGTTGCCACGGTACATGGAACGCTATGCCGGACAAAGCACATGGCTATTGGGTGAGTATAGCTGACAATGCACCAACCCTGTCGAAGTGGTGTGTGTGTGTCCAGGCCAATGAGTATTGTGAGTGTGCCGCTGTGACCGCACATGCATCTCCCCCCCTTCCATCTGCCAAATACACAGCGGATACCAAACATCACAAAGGGAGACATGACAGGTCACCAGAATGTGCCTGTGCACACCCTGCCACAGCCCATCCCGTCAAAGTCCCATGAACCTTGTGCCACTGCAGACACCCACCCTCAAATGAAACACTGCCCTCAAAATGCATGAGATGCCTGTAAATGAGACATTGTGCATTTACTACTTCAGTACAGTGGAGTCACTCTGCCATGTCTGGACAGCACTGCACTGTGACATGCTCACAATCAAATGTCACCCGCAGGACACAGTAGACATGCACGTTAATGTGTTGGCCCATATCCAGTTTCCGACTACATTCTGATGCCCAATATAGACCTCCAAACACTGCATGGCACATATGCATGAATGAACAATGATACAAGATTGCACAGCATCAGATGAGTACATGATGCCACAAACACTGACATGTTCCCCCATCTACATCCCATGGAGGTGGCGGAGGAGGCGCAGGCGGCAACCAGCCAACCCTGCACCTATGGCAAACCCCATTGTCCAGCCGGCCCTACCCCGGATATGCACTTACGCCATGGATGATGACACCGGTACGGAGACCAAGGAACAGGCATGAAGAGGCATACAATAGGGCACATGTCCGCACACGTGGAATGATTGAGAGGACATTCGGACTGCTGAAGACACGTTTCCGCTGTCTGAGCAGATCTGGCGGATCACTGCTGTACAGCCCAGTGAAGAGGGGTAAAATCACGCTCGTATGTGCCATGCTGCACAATATATGCCTGCGCAGGAACATCCCAATGCCACCAGACGCAGATATGGGGATGGGGATGGAGATGGGGATGGGGATGGGATGGCACCACCTCCCCCTGGGTGTCCACTTGATGGCCTGAGAGCACGGGATGGCCTGATTCGCATTTACTTTTGAGACACAGCACATTCAGAGCAATGCACGAACATGGTGACGACAATAAATGATTATTTGCACTGCCAATGAAATGATCAATGTCCACACATGTATGTCTTGATTTCAAATGGTGATATATTGATGTAAACACAACCAGGAAGGAGGTGCATTGGTTAGGGAAGCTGTACACCCGAGCCCACCCACCACCCAAACGTACCCACCCCCACCCAGGCCCCATTGTTCAAACTCCCAAAACTACCTCCCCCACCACCCAAACGTGCCCACCCCTCTCACACCCTTCGAGTCCACATGTGTCCTGCACTGCCCCACACACATGCCATCACTTCCGTGTGCGCTTCTGTGCCGGTGCAACCTTGCCAAGGGCCCCGTTAGCCTACTCGAGCGCCTCCTTGGACTGGCAGTAGTGGAGCTGGATGGGGTGGTGGTATTTGATGGCACTGAATCTGGTATTGATGGCATCGTGCCAGATTTGCCTGTTGTCCAATCAACATGGCCTCTATGAGCCTGGAGGTGTTGTCGTTACGCTCCCGCACATGGCGTGCAAGGGTGACTATTGTGCTTGCAAAGCGTCCAATAGACCTTGACAGGCGACGCACTGAGGTGCTATAGCTCTCCCTCTGCAGCCTAGATTCCTCAAGCTGCCTCTCCACCAGCTGGGTGAGGGTAGCCTGCTGCTCCTCCATCCGCTGTATGCGGGCATTCAGCTCGGCCATAGATGGGGTGGGTGACCTCATGGGACTCCTGAGTGAGGTGGGGCTGAACTCCAGCTGATGGAAGGAACCCATGTCCTCAAATGTGGGCGTCTCCCCCTGTGGCCCAGTACCAGAGTGCTCTTGCGGGCCACTGTTATCACTACTGGCCGCCCCCTCTGCGGTGCTGCTGCCTTCTGTGTTGGGTTGGGTGGCCATGATGGGTTCCCGTGGCACCTGTCTTGCCTCAGGCAGTGTGGAGACGGTGGGGATGTTGGTGGTGGTGGGCGGCACATCTGTTGCAGTTGGTAATGTGGGCAGAGATGCCGAACTGCCGACAGCATCCTCTTGTGTGGTGGCGGTGGCTTGGGCACTTGCCGGTGCAGATTGCCTGGCCTGTTGTGCAGTGTCACTGTCACTTGATACGGCTGTGGGGACACAAAGGACATGCAATTAGTGTTGTGGTGGTGGCTGATGGGTGCATCACATGCGTCATACAGGCTGGACATTGAATAGTGTTAGTTACATGCATCTGATTTCTGGGGGTATGCATTTTTCTGATGTTGGTTGCCATACGGATCATGTGTCCTATGGGCCAGTCATGCACTGCCGGGGGGGGAGGGGTTGTTAATGGGTCCTATGGCCAGTCATGCACTGCCGGGGGGGGTTGTTAATGGGTCCTATGGGCCAGTCATGCACTGCCGGGGGGGGGGGTTGTTCATGGGTTCTATGGGCCAGTCATGCATTGCCGGGGGGGGGGTTGTTCATGGGTTCTATGGGCCAGTCATGCACTGCCGGGGGGGGGGGGTGTTTAATGGGTCCTATGGGCCAGTCATGCACTGCCGGGGGGGTTGTTAATGGGTCCTATGGGCCAGTCATGCACTGCCAGGGGGGGGTTGTTAATGGGTCCTATGGGCCAGTCATGCACTGCCGGGGGGGGGGGGTTGTTAATGGGTCCTTTGGCCCAGTACTGCCATCTACATATTCTCATATGGCATTCAGGTTTCACCACTTACCAGCATCTGCAGGTGGGCTCACTCCTGCCTCAGCCTCCCCGATCCCATGGATGCCCTCAAGGTGGAGGACACTGCTGCAACGCTCCTCCCATGCTTGCAGCCTCAGTGGGGAAGGGGGTCCTCCGCCTGTACCACTGCTGCTGGTCGTCCCACCGCTTGTGGCAGTTCTTGACGCTCCGCAATGTCACGCCCACAGCGGTGCACTTGCGTGCTGCTTCCGCCCACACTTCCTTCCTCCGCTGCTGTGTGGCACGCCGTTGATCGGCGCTGAACAGCATCTATGCATTCTCCACAATATGCTCCACCAGGACAGTTAGCTCCGCCTCACTGAAGTGCTGTTTGCGCTGCCTCTGAGCTGGAATCCTGGCAGACATGCTGGTGGTTCCTTTTGCCTTCTCACAGTATGGATTGTGCTTGTGCTGACTCTGGATGGCAATGGATTGTGCTTTTATATGATGGCCACCTCTCTGTTTCTTGTTTTGGCGATCATGGTATTTCCGGTGCTGTGTCCATGGCGACGGAGGCGGACACGGGTTTTGCGCTACTTGTGGCAGCGCTATGTCCATTTCCGTGACTTTTTCCTTGATGGCGGTAACAACATTTCCACGTCCGTGTGGTGCGCGCGACCGACAACATGTAATCGGATGGTCTTTCCGCAACCTTGCGGTCACGGAAACGTTTTTACTGCCGTCGCAGATTTGCCGCGGTCCGGCCCTGGCAGGTTGTAATGAGGCCCATTATCTGGATTGTGGGAGACTCATGGATACATTGGTTGAAGGTGCATGCAGAAAGCTGCAGTTTATCTACAAATCTCGGATTTCCACATGCGGATGTGCACTGGCATGACGTGCGTGGCATGAGATGGCTGAACTTGGTACCTCTTTGTGTTACTTTACAGACAGAGCATCCTCCAGATATACTGATCATTCATTGTGGAGGAAACAGTTTAGGCCATGTATCTGGAATTTCTTTGCAATTTGCCATGAAGGAAGGACTCGCGAAGCTCATGGACATGTTTCCAAATTGTCAAATACTTTTTTCCCGCATTGCCCAAAGACAAATATGGTTGCGTTCTTCTGCATTTGGTCCACAAATGGAGAAAGCGAGACGCAATGTGAATAAGGCTGTGTGTGCCTTTTTAAGAGATGTTGGCATGTCCTCTTTCCACAATGAAAACATTTTGTTTCGTAGCAGTTTCATTTTCTGCAGAGATGGAGTCCACCTCACATATGCTGGTAATCAGAAGTTCCTTACAATTTACAAAATGCATTGCGCCCTCTTTTGCAATCACACTAACCTATCTGACAATCTGTTTTCCCCAATCCACTGTTTTTAACCCACACAGCACACCACCAAAAGGCTCTTTTCAGAGCTGCCATTTACTCCCAACTTACACTTCATTTCGTTTGCTCCGCTTGCACCATCCCTTTTTCCCCTCTACGAATGTCCGCAAACTTTTGCTGAACTCCGCAGGGTTCTACGGCCGTCACTTCATAGTTCAATTGTTATACTGAGAAAGGCGGCTCTGAAAAGAGCCTTTTCTGTAATTTTTGTTGTTTTTACGTTCATTGATTAACAGCACTCGACACACTAGGAGAAGAGGCGAATAGGAGGGTGAGGAAGGGACACCAGCCATGGGGATAAGAAAGGGCAACTGAACAGACAAATATTAAGGGTGACCTTTATTTAGGTAAGGAGCAGATCTTCTGGTGCTCGGTGACTGCAGCCTCAAAAGCACTTCGAAAACTCTCCCCACTGCAGAGTACTGCATCACAATACGTGCACACTACTGTCACCTTTGAAAAGTAAGGGTCCACAGCATTGCGAATGGCTTGTGAAACAGCTGGAGGGAGGTGCTCCCCCACGGGAGTATCTCTTGTGGTGAGAGGATTGGTTACCGAGGATGCTGTGGAGGAACTCAAACGACTACGCTCTTCACATGGCACCACCTTGCGAATGTCCGCAGTGTGGAACGAAGTGAGGTGTTGCTTCATGGTTGTCGTACCAAAACTGTACGCTCCCAATCTCCCGTAACTCAACACCACATCGAACTGGTTACACTTCACCAGGTTCGCACGTGCTTTTGGTATGTTCCCATGAATGGAAAACAACCGCCACACCCACAACTCCCGCTGAGTGCTCCTAATGCAGAGTTCCTCCACCTCATTCTCTTCCTCCTCTTCTTCCTCGCTCTCTACATCCTCACCCGTACATCTCTCTGCAGGCTCTTGGGGAGGTGGTGGAGGTGGTGGCGGGTTTGGGGGTGGTGCAGAGGCTAATAACCCAACAGCAGCCATGGAATCCATACCGATTAGTTTCCTTTTTGTCACTACAGCAGTAAAGGCACCACAGCTCAATCTGCTATAGCTAGAAGGACAATGAAGATGCGCTCGGGGGTGTGGCCTTTTGTAGGGGTGCAGGGGTGTGCCTCGTGATCGTCTTCATCCCTACAAAGCGGTACACACATTTTACACAGCAACTCCTGAGGTGGCCTATTGCTTGGGATGTGTGAAATTAGATTTTTACACTCTACAATACTTTGCCTTGTGTCTACAAGTTCATTTTTATTGTTGCTGAAGCACACCAACCGCGGAAACTAGTCCCCACGCTAAGATGGACAGTTAGGAACTGGTGCGATGTTCGCAATACTTACGTTTGTACTGCACATGTGCACGCATGCTATGTTCACTGTACGGACAGCTCCAGTGTCCTTAGGACAACTTGCCAGCCACCGTGCCTGTTCTACGGATGACACCATTATGACTGTGCCCAATACGGACAGCTATACTGTCCTTCACACACTCCCTTTTTACTCATTTACACCCATTCCGGACATCTTGTGTGTTCTTCGACCATGTATTATCTCGTTTCCAAGCGGTACGCCGAGGTAGTATATCCTATGAACACCCCTTTCTGTTTATGTACGCATATTTTCAAAAGATGGTGCAGTCACACATCACATCTGTCTTACTTGGCATTAGACAGCACCCACATTCCATTGCTTGCGGATGGGTCGAACAGGCATGCTGTTCGCAAACATTTTACGTCTTTTTAAAAAAAAAATTCTACACACAAACTCTTTCGCTAGAACTACTGTACAAAAACATTTCAAACACACACACACACACATCATTCTAACGAAATAGTGGGGGAAGCGGACACTGAAACAAATATGGGGGAATTAGGATTCAACACGGGCTGGTTATGAGGAGAAGATTTGTGAGGGGAAGAAGGGATGGATGTTTCGTCAAAACGTCTATTTTCCTGTTCACGGTTTGGGGATGGTTCACCCGGGAATGGAGAAGCAGGGCAGGTGCAGGTGGGGCAATGATAACAAACTTTTCCTCTCACCCAGTTCTCCACAAAATCCCGTAAACTTTGAAAATTGTCGTTTAATACATCCATTTTCTGCTCTCTTTTTTAGCCTGTCTTCTTCTGTCTCGTTTGTTGCCCTGCCTTCTTTTCTTTCCTGGTCTGTTAAAAAGAAATACATAAATTAAATGCCTCTAAAATACTGGTCAACATTTTGTATATGCAGAGCAATGTGTACCATTATTGTCTCTGTCTTCTGACATTTCCCCATGCCGAAAATGCTCCTCCAACCACTCCAAAGTACTAGAGATTTCTGAGTCAAAACAACAGAAAGAAATTATTATTTCTGCACCACATACCACACAAAAAACATCACCCAAACAAAAAAATGGCCTGCACTCACTCTTTTGCTGTAATGTCCCTTCGTCATACTGCGTCCGTCCACTGTCGTTCCAGGCTGCCGAGTTTCTGTGAAGTGATTACGCCGGAGGCATCCTTTCTTATGGAACCCTCCACTTTATTCTACATGGTTATAAACTGTGTCCTTTTCTTTTCCCAGCTTCAGGTTTACATATTTACTTATTACTACTTATAATATCTTTATGTCCTTCTACATTGCACATTTTTTGTGTAAGACAATAGTACATTTTCAGATACCCCCTGCATCTTTGGCTAATGTTGATCCTGTCCAACCCGTGCGTGAACAGGTGCTCAGTCTATCCCTTTCCAATATCAATAGGGAGGGGGTTCTGTATGTTCTATGTTAAATGTATGTCAAGTACGTACATACACTACATATCTCTCAAAATCACATGATTACAATCGATATTCTGCTCAACGACTTCATTGCCACTATTTCATGCTTAAGTTCCACCTTCCAAACCTACTCAATTCCCTACAAAAAAAACTTTGTTAGGGGGACATTACGGTTAAGTTACCCTCCCAAAAACCAGTGAAATTCACTACAAAAAAAACTTTGTTGAGGGGACCTTATAGTTAAGTTGCCCTAACAAAAACCAGTACACTTCACTAAAAAAAAACTTTCCTCCTCCCCTTTATGCTTCAAATTAAAACCGAAAAACCCCTGAAATTCGCCAGTTATGGTAACCTGAGCCCCCAACCCTGCCACCGCCCCTGTGCACTGCTTACACTAACACCCAGACCATGAAAGATGTCATCTCAAATGTCAATGATGACATCAATGATGACATCACTTGTTTAGCCCCTTTCTTTTCCTTCCCTGCCATACATATATATGTGCATTCGGTAAAAAAAATTCCCTAAAAAAATGTTATACTTCACAGTGCAACCAAACACCACTGCACATTCCCCCCTTATAATAAGCTATGCAACCATGTATTTTTGGATGTTGTATTTTTTTTCCCCTTTTTGCAGGAGAGGTTAGGAAGTAAGCTGGTAGAGGGAAATAAGGGAAGGGACACCAACCACAGATATAGAGGGGCAGGTGAACAGGGGAAGATGTTGGATGTGCGTTAATTGTAAGGTAAGGGGCAGTGTTTCTCATGCTCCTTGATTTCAGCCTCAAAGCACTTAGAAACTGCTCCCCGCTGCAGAGTTGTGAGGTACAGTGCATACACAGTACTGTTGTCTTGGAAAGATATGGGTCAACAGCTTATTTTATGGCTTGCAATGTAGCTGGTGGGATTTTCTGCCCCCACAGGAGTAGCCTGTGCAGTGGTAGTATTGGTTGAGGAGCATGAGGTAGAGGAAGACAGCCTACTACTTCCTGAGAAAGGAACAGCCTTTCTGAGAGCATTCCGGTGGGTGGATTTAGTGTGGCGGCGCATGGGGGTGGTCCCATATGAGTACTGACCAGGTTGTGCGTGACTGAGTGCATTTGACCTTGGTAGCCTTAGCCTTTGGTACACCCCCAATGGTGGTAAAGAACTGCCACACCCATGATTCTCAACGGGTGCTAGAAGTAGCCATTTCCTCTACTTCATATTCCTGGTCCTCTTGATTGTTTTCTGCATGATTGCGCTTCTTCCGTTGTGTAGGCCCTCTAGCTGGTGGTTGGTTGTGGTGGTGGTGGCTCCTGGGGAGAAGGGATGGCAAAAGCTGATGCCAGTTATGAAGAAAAAAAAAACATAAAAACATAAAAAAATATGTCCTAGATTGCAAATGGATGATCAATAAAAAAACGTTTAGGAGCTGTGCAAGGGTACATTTTCAGGTTGAAACTCCCTAGATCAGCTAAAAATGTGGTTTCAAACTGTTCGCGAAGTACGGACCCATTCACGATGTGCAGACGCATTCGCGAACACGTCATTATGCCGCGCGCAAGTGTGCCGTCGCGTGACAATGTCTGAAAGTCAGCGATTATGTCAGGCGTTCGTGAACGTCGCCAAACACAAATGATCATTAAGTTGCACTAATAAAAACCTATAAAATGCAATGAAAAAAACGTTGTTAAAGGGACGTTATGGTTAAGTTGCACCAACCACAGATATAGAGGAGAAGGTGGACAGGGGATGATGTTGGGCGTGCATTCATTTTAAGGTAAGGGGCAGTGTGTCTCATGCTCCTTGATTAAAGCCTCGAAGCACTTAGAAACTGCTCCCCATGCAGAGTTGTGTGTTGCAGTGTATATACACAGTACTGTTGTCTTGGAAGGATATGGATCAACAGCTTATTTTATGGCTTGCAGGGTAGCTGGTGGGATTTTGTGCCCCTCATGAGTAGCCTTTGTTGTGGTAGTATTGGTTGAGGAAAATGAGGTGTAGGAAGACATCCTACTACTTCTTGAGAAAGGAACCGCCTTTCTGAGAGTATTCCAGTGGTTGGATTTAGTGTAGCGACACATGGAGGTGGTCCCGTTGGAGTACAGGCCAGGTTGTTTGCGACTGAGGACAATCAATCAAACTGCACACCCTCATTAGCAGGTCTATCACAAGCCCCAACAAATGCATCCTCATCCTCCCATAGGCTTATAGTTTCATACGGAAGGAGATCA
Source organism: Ambystoma mexicanum (assembly GCF_040938575.1). Lineage (NCBI taxonomy): Eukaryota > Metazoa > Chordata > Amphibia > Caudata > Ambystomatidae > Ambystoma > Ambystoma mexicanum. The sequence continues at coordinate 176,663,239 of NC_090922.1, forward strand.
GGCTTAAACTGGTAAATAGATCCTATATGTGCTAATGAATGATCACCCTGGGGTCTAGTGGTGTTGTTGGAGGGGCTCTTTGGGACATTTACAACAGCATTTGTAATAATTTGATCTTTACATTTACCTATATTATTTTCAAATTCACAACTAATACCTGTTATACTTTGCCCATTAGTTAACAGTGTAGACTGTGTTTTAGCATTACCACAGTTTGGGCTGTGTCATCACTCTGTTGAACACTTGTGCATGCCACCCGGCTATAGCAGTCTGTTGTTTCTGTAGCCTGAAGACCAAGTGCATCAACATAGGCCAGAACAATGTCAGAACACCCCCTACCCCACTGATAGGCACTTGCTCATTTCATTTAATACTGAAGCGTGTCCCTTTAAACCTTGCCCTCACTTCAACAACATGTTCATTTGTAAGATTGTTCTTCACTGGGGATTGAGGCTTTTGTGAGAGTGGGCAGTTAAAACAGCTTTTGTATATACACATCCCAGTTCTTTTATAAGCTCCAGTCTCACCTGAGGTTGTTGAATGCTCTTGAAGCATCGTTTTAAGCCCAAGCAATTCACCATCATGCATGATGGCACAGGCGTTGTAAGCAGTCTCAGCCCCATTCCCTCACATCCAGTAACGGGCTGCACATGTAATGGAACTGTCGATCCACAGCGATTGGGTATTTTGACCGTAGGACACTGATCAGTGCTTGCCATAACGACATCCTGTGGCATTATAGGGGGCCTGGTTCCAAGGACCCTTGGTGAAACAAGGCTGCGCCCTGCAGCTTCCCCATGATGCAGATGAATCCCTATTGCAAATGCCCTTTGACTAGTTTTAGGGGGCCTGTTCCAAGATCCCTTGATGAAAAAAGGCTGCAACCTTTAGGGCCATCATGATGCAGATCAGTACCCATTGAAAAGGCCCTCTGATCTGTAGTAGGGGCCCGGTTCCAAGACCCCTTGATGAAGCAAGGCTGCACCCTGCATAGTCCCCTGGGTGCAGATCATTCCCCATTAAAGAGGCCATTTGATCTGCTGTAGGGGGCACAGTTCCAAGGCCCCTTGATGAAGCAAAGCTGTGTCCTGCAGCATCCCCATAATGCAAAACAGTCCCCATTGAAAGGGCCCTCTGATATGTTGTAGGGGGCCCGTTTCCAAGACCCCTTGATGAAGCAAGGCTGCGCCATGCGGAGTCCACTTAATGCAGATCAGTCCCCATTGAAAAGGCACTCTGATCTGTTGTAGGGGGCCCAGTTCCAAGGTCCCTTTATTTGAATAAAAAAGAAAGCCTGATCGGCTGTACCTTTCTCTACACTGCAGGTGTAACCAAGAGGCATCGGAGGTACTCCATGACTTCTTTTAGCAGATCTAGGATTTCTGTTGATTGGTAGGCTTCATTTCAGAGTGTTAGCCCCTCTCTGTGGATGACCCACTGATGACCGTTCAGTCCAAAAAATGGAATCCATTGTAACTTTAAAAAGAGTACAAGAGAATTTGGATTTAAAATACCCTCTGAACGTGTCTAAAAAAACGTTTGTCTTTAAAAGTTTAAAATAGTGATGCTCTTCAAAGTAAGTGCTTTCAATAGAAAATATAAGCAGATAATATGATATGATATGGCATTTGTAACACGCCTATGCACAAGTGTTTCAAGGTGTGATGAGGCAAGGATGGGGGAACAGAGGGAGGATGGAGACAACAACCTTAATAGGCCAACTGACATTGACATTGTGCAGGGGTGGGGGAGGGGAAAGGTGCCAGGGAAAGGGAGAAGTGCTGTAGATGGGATCAAAACAATAAGAAGTGCAGCCAGCAGGTGGCAGGTGCAAGGGTAAGTGCAGACAGCAGGTGTCCAAAAGTGCAGGTAGGGGGACTCTAGGGTTAAAGATACAGCCCCAAATGCAAGGGTTACCGGGAGGCAGTGCAGGTGTGCAACTGGGTGGGCAGGGCACTGGGCCCAAAATCAGAGGGTAGACAGGTGACCAGTGCAGTATCAGACAGGAAATCAGCAGGGGGGAGGAAGAGAGAAGGCAGAAGCAAAGAGGAAGGTCCTAAGGTGCTTCCGGAACTGGAGATGCTTCACCTCAAGTTTCAGAGAGGCACGGAGGATGTTCCAGAGGGAAGCCCCAGCCAAGAAAGAGATTGACCATCAACTTGTTGCTTGAAGAAGTGACTGACCCTGAGAGAGTTCGAGGTGGAGGAGCGAAGAGCTTGAGCAGGAAGGTATTTACAGAGAGAGAGTTGGAGGCATTGAGGAACCAGGCCCCAGAAGGCCTTGTGGTAATGCATATAGTCTTTAACTTAATCCTTGCAGTCACTGGGAGCCAATGCAGAGATTTTAGTGCTGGAGAGATACGATCCCTGGGCTTGAGGCCAAGGACAAGTCTCGCAGTCCCGTTCTGGATGAGTTGCAGAGGGCGGAGAGTAGAAGCAGGCAGAATTAGAAGGAGGCTGTTGCAGTAGTCCAGCCTAGAGAGAACCAGAGCTCTAGAGACAGTGAGATTTTGGGGGAAGGAGAGGAAAGGAAGAATACCTCTGGGGAGGTGCAGTTGGCAGTTTGACTTCATCATAGATGTGAGGAGAAAATGAGAGTGTGGAATCGAAGATGACCCGAAGTGGGCAGCAGGAAGAGGGCCAAGTAAGGCCAGCCAGAGAGTGACAGGAAAGGATGGTGCAGGTGTGCTGATGAGGAGAATCTCCGTCTTTGTGACATTAGGGCAGATGTTGTTAGCGGCACATCACTCCTGGATAGCAGACAGACATTCAGAGATGAGAGTAGGAGAAGAGGTGGCATAGGGGAGCCTGAAAATGAGCCGAGTGTCATCCGCATAGCACTGAAAGTTGGAGCAGAGAGCAGCAATGCGGTGGGCGAGAGGTGCTAGGTACTGGTTGAATAGCCAGGGAGAGAGGTTAGACCCCTGGGGAACACCACAGGTAGAGAGTGAGGTGGAGGAAAGGAAGGACCCAAGTTGGACCTGGGAGGGTCAGTCAGAGAAGAACGAGGTCAGCCAAGCCAATTCCTGATCGGTGATACCCAGGTTATCACAGAGACGATTGAGCAGGATGGCATGGTTGACTGTGTCAAAGGCAGAAGAGAGATCGAGTAAGATGAGGACAGAGGGGAGAATAGAATCAAGGTTAGAGAGCATGTCTTCACGGATGCTCAGGAGAGCAGTTTCCATGCTTCTAGCTGCTCTGAAGCCAGACTGATGGTCAGAGAGACAACCAACAGATTCAGTGTGAAGATTAAGCTGGGAGACGGCCAGCTTTTCCAGGAGTTTGCCCAGGAAAGGAGTGATGGAGATCGGCGATAGTTAGCCGGGCAGGAGGGGTCGGCTGAGGGTTTCTTGAGAAGAGGGTGCACAAGAGAGTGCTTCCAGGGGAAAGGGAAGGCTCCAGTGGGGAAGGAGTGGTTGCAGAAGTCAGCCAGGGCAGGAGCGAGGGTATCAATGTGATCCTTTATAGTTTTGGAAGAACAGGGAAGGTCCTGTTTTGAGAGACTTTCATAGATTGGACTTGTCTAGAAACCTCATCAGGGGAGAATAGAGGAAAGGAAGAGAGGTGGCCCCAAGGGGGCCGGAGGTAGTGGAGAGAGTATAGGCGGGAGGAGGAGGAGAGGACGAGAGGGTGGACAGGATGTCCTGGGTTTTAGAGATGAAATGAGAAGCCATGGCCATACAGAGGGCATGGGAGGGGAGAGAAGAGCTAGAGACTGCAGCAGGATTGGCCAGCTCCTTGCAGATTTTAAAGAGTTCGGCCGAGTTAGTAGATGCTGCAGAGATGCGGCCTTGGATGTAGGCTCTCTTCTTGCACTTGCGCTTAAGGGTGACAAGGTCAGAGTCATACCAGGAGTTGCACTTGGCTTTGGGCTTCAAGCGGATCCTCGTGACAGGGGCAAGAACATCAAGAGTATCAGAGATTGAAGAGTGGAGCATGGAAAAGGCTGTGTCAGGATATGAGTCAGCCAGAGGAGGAGGAGGGGGAGAGAAGGTGGCGGCGAAAGCCTCAACTGACACACACTTCATGGGTTGGATTACCAAGAAGGTAGGTGGCAGTGCTGGCGTTGGCTTGGCCTGAGCGGTAGAGAGGGAGAGATGGGAGGAAAGGAGAAAGTGATCATTCCAGAGTGGGGAAGGGGATAGAGAGGGGGAGGTCTGTGGTGGACAGAACATCCAGGGTCTACTCTGCAGAGTGAGTTGGGCCAGAGGGGAGAATAGAAAGAGAGAGAGAGTCACAGAGGTTGCAAAAGAGTCCAGAGGAGGGTCAGGAAGCATCCAGGTGGATGTTAAAGTCTCCAAGAAAGAGGAGTTGAGTGGTCGAGGCCAAAAGGGAGGAGGAGAAGTCCACCCACTCAGAGAGGAAGAAGGTGATCTGACCAGGTGGCCGATAGATAGCCACGGTAAGAGAGTGGCCAGGAGAGAGAGCCTGTAGACAAGTCATTCAAAAGAGGAGTAGGCCTGCATAGGAATGACAGAGGCAGGAATCCACTCCGGGAAGATCAAGGCTACACCCCCTGCGGAACGGTTGGATCTGGGTGCAGAGAGGATCTTGTAGCCATCAGGGAGGAGTGTGTCAAAGCTTGTGACAGAGCTGGCTGTGAACCATGTCTCGTGAAACCAAGGACATCGAGATCAAGTTCTTCCAGGAGGCGGCAGATGTCGTAGGAGTGTTTGACAGCCGAGCGAGAGTGGCAATATGGGGAAGGTTGCCAACCTTGTAAGACTTCCGGGGAGGGGTGCAAATCAGAGGTACGCCCTGCAGAGGTGTAGAAGGAGCCAGAGGGGGGCAGAAGAGGAAGGAGAGGGCAACGTAGCCAAGGAGGAGGCAGAGGGGGTGGCAAGGAAACCGAAGAAGGGAGAGAAGGGACAGCAGGAGAAGCAAGGAAATTGATGAGATGCGGGAAGCATCTATCAAAGAGGAGAAGGTTGGCCTGAGGGCATTGGACCAAGACAGTGGCATTCAGGTAAAAATTTATAATGACCTTAGAGGAGTGGAAGGGGGCCAGGAGAGCCTCACACCGGGTGCCACCATTAATGGGAGAAGAAGAGAAAGGAGGGAGCACACAGACCATAAGAAGAGTCCATAGGTCTTGCGAGGGAACGACAAAGAGGATGTCGTGGGGGTCTGTCTGGGGGAAGCACAAAACACTGGTACAGGTCTCAGCGATAGCGAGGCCTGGGTTGGAGACCAGGATATACTTTTTAACTTCTTCCTACCAGACCTAGTGAGGAGAGCAGGATAGTTGATAGAGAAGCAGTTTGAAAAGATAGGAGAAACAGAGAGCACCATAGAGTATGTGGGGGAAGAGGAGAGAGGAAAAGGGGTGGAGGGGAGGATAGGTGGGGGGAGACACTAGGGGAGGACACAAGGACGGGTGCAATCAGACGAGACAGAAAGGGACAAGACAATAGTGGACAATTGACTACGTAGACAAGAGCTCAGACGGAAGAGCAGACAGAAAACAAGGCAGTCAGGTAAGCTAATAAGGTTACCAGGGCATCAGGAACAGAGGAGTCATTAAAAAGAGAACCTAGAGGAAGGTTGAGCACAGGCAGAACACAGAACAATATACAAAAGAACAAAGCAGTCGACAAATGTAAACCTACAAGAAGGAAGAATGCAGCAGAACAGAAAGCAATACAATGCAAAACAGGGAAGTCAATGAGGAAGAGCAAAGGGGTCGTGTGGGTGCAGGAGTCTGGAGAAGGGGGGCACGAGGCACATGCAATAGGGTGTTGTGAGGGACCACACGGTCAGGGACGCACGATGCGACGAACCAAGGATGGAAAGTGCGAGGAACATGCGGTCCGGGAGTTGCGAGGGACCAAGCAGGTCGGCGGCATGCTCGAGGCAGGGAAGGAGAGGGCGCGGAGGCACGCACGTTTGAAGATTGCGAGAGACCGCGCAGGTAAGGGAGGCAAAGCACGAATGATGCGAGGATGGAGGTGGCAAGGGCACATGCGTAGCAAGCAGGGATAGAGGGGTTTGGATGGGTATGTGCTCAAGGAATGCGAGGGGCAATGCAGGGAAGGGCAAAGCCTCCGGTCCTTGCCCGAGGAGGTTGTCACGGCAGGGGGTGACTTGGTTGGCCGATTTAAAGGGCCTGCTAACCAATTGGAGCACAGTGGGATGGAGGGAGGGGGGATAGTGGGCACACACATGCTACAGCGCGAGAAAATACCTTTTAGAAATGCACAACTTACTGTGCCACGAGGCACCTGTCCTCACCCCAGCACAGGAGAAGTTGACGTTGGCGTTGCCTGATGATCGTCGGGATGGCCTGTGGGGACAGAGGGAGTAAGCACATGTTGGTGCATGCTTACCTGCTGTCTGGGCAGGGGTTTGGGTCCTGAGTCCTCCTGGTCTGAACAGGTCCAAACAGGAATTGCCAGTAAAAGCATAACAAGTTTGAATACCACTGCTATAGAGTAATAAAACAAGGCATGACCTCTGGCTATATTTTCATGCAGCCCGAGAAAGAAATCCACTGTAACTTTAAAGTGAGTACAAGAGAGTTTGGATTTAAAACACGCTCTAACCATGTCTATAAAAAACAGTTGCCTTTAAAAGTTTAAAATAACTATGCACTACATACTAATAACATAAGGCATGTCATCTGGCTATTGTTAAGGAATATTATCTTACCCATGCTTACAATAGAGCTGTCCAGTATAGATGTAGTGCTTGTGTCTTGTAATTAGGTCCAGTTACATCAGCAGCTCACAGATCTTCTCTGTACACATGCGCCAACACTGCGTCGTGCCCAGTAGTCAAAGGCTCCGAAGGCTTATTGATATTGATAATTTTATTTGTATTGCGCTTGGACACAAGTGTTTCAGAGCGTGACAAGGCAAGGGAGGGGTATATGGGAGAACAAAAACAGCAATCTTACTAGGCCCAGTGACATTGAGAAAGCACACGTGCATGGGAGAGGGAAAGGGGAAAAGTGCATGCAAGAGGGGAGAGGTGGAAAGTGCTAAGCAAAGAAAAACAGATAAATAATGAAATTCTAAAAAGCAACAAACAGTGGTAGTGCAGCCAGCAAATGGCAAGTGCTGGGGTTACAGGGGAGACTGTATGTTACAGATACAGACCCCTGTGCAAGGGATTGCCAGGAGGCAGTGCGGGTGGGTGACAGGGTGAGCAGGTACCTGGGCCTGGAAGTCAGAGGGTAGGCCAGGTGCACGGTGCAGAGAGAAAGCAGATCAGCAGGAGAGAGGAGGGGCAAAGGAAGAAGCAAAGAGGAAGGTCTTCAGATGCTTCCAGAACCGGAGATGGTTCTCCTCAAGTTTCAGAGTGGCATGGAGGGTGTTCTAGAGGGAGGCCCCAGCCGAAGACAGAGATCTACCCCCAGCTTGTTTCTTTGAAAAACGACTGACCCTGAGGGAGTTAGAGGTAGAGGAGTGAAGAGCTCGAGAGGGGAGGTATTTACGGAGGGACAGCTGAAGATATTTTGGACCCAGGGCCCAGAAAGCCTTGTGGCCAATGCAGAGTTTTGAATTTAATCCTTGCATCCTTGCATCCACTGGGAGCCAGTGGAGAGATTTCAGGGCTGGAGAGATAGGGCTGGAGAGATAAGATTGCAGGACTTGAGGCCAACAACAAGTCTCACAGTCCTTTTCTGGATGAGTTGCAAAGGGCATAGAGTAGAGGCAGGTAGATTTAGAAATAGGCTGTTACAGTAGTCAAGCCTAGAGAGAATCAGGGCTCGGGAGAGAGTGAGCTTCTGGGGGAAGGAGAGGAAAGGCAGAGTACCTCTGAGGAGGTGAAGTAGGAACTTTTTAGAGATATCAGAGATGTGGGCAGAGAAGGAAAGCAAAGAATCAAAGATGACCCTGAGGTTCTTAGCCTCGCAGGTGTGGGCAGGAGGAGGGCCAAGGGAGGCCGGCCAGAGAGTAAGGGAAAGGAGCCAGTGGCGAGATTTCAGGGCTTGAATATACACAGGGCTGAAGGCTTGTTTTCTCTTCACAGACCCAAGCCAGTTGCTATCTCCCTGTGGCAATAGCAATGCCTAAACAGACAAAGAAGGTTTGGATTTTAAAAATATGATATCAACATGTTAATAAAATAGTTGCCTATAAAAGGCATAAAATACTAATTGGCTAATAACTCAGGGCTGGGTCTCTGGCTTTTTAAAGGATTATTGTATTACCTATTCTCACTGTCGAGTCTAAGCCTGGACAGTCACCGGTCAAATCATGCAGTGCTGTCCTGTAGAGGGGCTGTTTTATCACAACATGGGCTCAGCAGAGGGTTGTGTTCTGTGCTTGTGTCCACCACTCAGCTAAGGTGTTGCTCTTCAAAGGGAACAGCTTATTGCTATCACCATATTACAGCCGCACTGCTGTCTCAGTGTGCCATCCCATGCTCCCAAGTCGTCTTTTAGTGGATGTTTTACCCTGTTAAGGCTTATCAGATTGTGTCCAAGTGAAGTGCACCCCACCCTGTAAAACTTAAAGACTGTATGCTCTGTTGATTACAGTAACATCTAAAAATGCACGTATTACAAAATCCTAAAACCAGTGTTGTTATACTCTAAATACTGTTAGACCCACGCATTTATTAACAGCAATCCTCTATACATAAAGTTATAAAAATGTATACCACTATAAAGAGTATTGATCTGTTGTGAAATACATAAATACAGCTATATGCTATTGTATGAGGTCTGCACAAATATGTGGAGCATCCTGAACGTGGTGGCCAGGGACCAAATAGCTAAATATTGCTGTGAAGTGTGTCTGATGACAGCTCCAGTATGTATTACACGTGTGCTTTTTTTATTTTGTAGTTCAATATCAAGCTGATAGGGTCGCTCTCAAACTCAAATTCTTTGAGGTTCTTATACAATTTATAATGAATGTATATACATATTTCTGGGGGTCATCAAATTTAAATAAGTTTTTTGGGGGGTTATCAAATTTATTGAGGTTCAATCAATTTATTTCGAATTTATATCAAACATTTTGAGGGTCATCACACTTATTGGTTTTCAATCAATTACATATCAAACTTATATAACAAAATGTTGGGGGTCATCACATTTATTAGGGTTCAATCAATTTGTAATGAATTTATATTAAAAGAATTGAGGGGGACATCACATTTATTGGTGTTCAATCAAATTACTATCAAATTTACATAAAACATGTGGGGGTTACCAAATGTATTGGGGTCCAATTAAATCTATTGGGGTTTGGGTTTGGGTAAATTCATAGTACATTTTTAAATAAAACATATATGAATTCTTATCAAATGTATATCAAATTCATATGATGTATCAATTTTGTGGGGGTTCATCATATTTATTGGGGTTCAATTAAATGTTTAGGGCTTAAGATACATTGCAATCAAATGTTATATACACTATAGATGGTTCCTAGAAGCAAACATGGAAATGGGACAGGAATTCTGGGGGCAAACGTTAGGGAAAGAAGAGACTAAGAAAACAGTCCTGGTCTGGGGAAGAGAGTGTGATCACAATCATGGTTTTGGAAAATGAAGCATGGAAGTAATGGCGTGTGGCAGTTGTGCTCAAAGCAAAATAGGAAATGAGACAGTGAATCTGAGAACACTCCTTGGAGGGAGACAGGATCTAGGTCAGCAAACAATAGTCCAAAGGAAATCCTGGGATTAGGACTGGGACGATGGTGGAAATTCCACAATTGGAAAAAGATCAAGACAATAATGTTGGGACTGAGACGTTGACCCTGACAGTAACACTGCAAACGTAATGGTGCTCCTAAAGGCAATCTGGAAATCGTCAGGGCTCAAGTCGAGGACATGCGCGGGTGAATGGCACCCCCCCAGGTATTTTAGAGGCAGTGTGTAAAAATAGACAGTTTGACTGTCTTTTTCAAAATATGATTTTAAGCATGATGTGGGGATTTGAATTGCAGTCGCCAGATTCACAGGTAGGCAGTTCATCACTACACCCTGAAACCTGGTGAAAAATATCAAACTAAAGATGAAATGCCACATTTCAGGACTCCATGCTCCAGGGAAAACATTGCCATTGATTCTTTGGGTTTAAAACATGCACACATTTACCATTTTCAAACCCTATTAAATGAAAATATCCTCTCTTGGTGTTTTGTGTATGTTGATTTTATTAGAGGCAAATGCAAATACATTTTTCCTGTGCAAAATGTATTGTTTTGCAAAGCCAATTGAATTAAATTTGTATATTTCACCTTCATATGGTAGTTTCTGGTGATGCCAGTCACCATCTTAAATGTTAATGATTCTCCCCACATTTACTTTTAGGACTTGACTCCTGGAAATTGTGCAGGGGTGGTCAGGCTGCAACAAAGACCCAGTAATGATTCAAATCAGTTCATAGACCATAAAACACATCAATCAACACAATTTAGAATAACATAATCACATCAAACAATTAATCTCATAATAGCAGTATCTTACACCCTTCATGAATATTGTTATTACACATGGGGCCTCATTACGAGTAGGGCGGTAAGGGATACCAGGCACCCTTACCGCCCTACTACGAGTTCCCTTAGAGGGTCCCTCCTTTAACGCCGGGTTTTACCAGGTGTTATGGACGGGACCATTTAAGGGAAATCAGAGCCAATAATGGTACCGCAAATTGCGGTACCGTTATTAGCTACTTCCCCATTCCCATTGAGCCTTATTAGGGCACAATGGGAAATGGTTTTTTCAATGGGGACTTACCGGTCCCACAAAGGTCGGACTACACCGGTAAGTCTCCATTGAACGAGACCGGTGCCGGTACCGTTATTGGAGGCAGTCATGGCGCAAATAGTGCCATGACTATCTCCAATCTCGGAATGAGGCCCATAATCTCCACTTGACACATCCTCTGACTAACTGGATTCTTCTCTGCAGGAGTACAAGGAAGGGCAGGGTTGAAAATGCACACTCTGCCCTCACACCTCAACCAAGAGCCAATGCAATCGTAAAGGTAAAACAGGCACAGTTAAGAGATATACCTCCTTTGCATTTTGTGGTAACTTGGGTGAAGGGAAAGCTATGGTCTTAAGAGCGGTGTGAATTTGATCCAGAGGTGACCCAAACAACACAGTAATATAGTGCAGAATTAAATAAATTCCAGTCAAGGTTCGGTAAAACTAAATATACTGTAATCAAACACGCCGTATGCAATAGAACTATCTAGAAACACTGTATAAAACCCACCCCTCTGGAAAGACACATAAAATGCAACAGATTAAAAAAATACCAGTCTCTTGTGCCCAAATGTACAAAGTGGGCAGTTAGTGGTCTACAGTACCTTGTTTTGGTTCTTTGGTGGGTTGATGGTGTCAAACCCCATTTCGAAAGCAGATGCGAGTGGATCGAGCTCAGTTCAAGTATGGTGGACCCAAGCAGCAAACAGCCGTCATGCAGAGGCGAATGTGGTCACTCTGTGTGGTTCAAAGCGGGGCATTCAGCAATGCAGGTCTGGTGTTCACCAGGATCACTTTGAGGTGTGGACAGGCCGAGTCAGGTTCTACCCCCAGGGAAGGGTCATTGAGTGATACTCCAGCAGTGCAAGTCGGGGAGCGACGGTCATCAAACTGGTGATCAGGTTGCTCCAATAGGCAGGTTGGTTAAGTGGCCATTCGAGGTTGAGTCGATTCCTGACGTTGAGCAGTTGTTTCGAGACTAGCAGGTGACAGACTCAGCAAGGGCAAAATGCAGCATCAGGCAGGTTCTAGATGCTGATGATTCATGCATTCCCTCAGATTTTATGGGCAGTGAACAGGGGATGAATGGTTCTGCACAGCAGAACAGGGTGCTTCAGCTTGTCTAGTCCTCTGAATGCTTTGAGGCCCGCTCAGGGGGACTCAAAGACATGATGGTTCCGTTCAGAGTCTGTTCTCGCAGCTTTAGGAGATTGTGACACAAGGTCCACAGCAAAAGTCACCCCCAATGTGCCCTGGGAGCGGGTTGGTGGCAGAGCTCTCTTCTTCCTGGACTACTCCTTCTTCAACTCAGGTGGTGGGTTTTGGAAAGTACAACTCTCCCAAAGGAGACCCAGTGAATCATTCTCATGTGTTGTTTCAGAGTCAATCAAAGAAGTGGTGGGAGACTTCCTTGGTGGTCTAATCCCTGAAAAAAGTAGACTTTGCCCTTCTAACATCACACCCAAAGTATTTTACACTAGAGAAAGTGCAGGGGACAGGAAGGAGAGAATGAGGCAGAGAGAAACAAAATGGTGGCAGTCTCCTTCCACTGAACATAGCACTCTTTTCTTTTCTAGCCCTATCCCCTTCCCTTCTCACTAGGATCAAAACTAACTAACTAACTAAGAGGTTTCTTATATAGCGCAATCACTCACCCAAAGGTCTCAGGGCGCTTACATGAACGAGTACAAACACATAACACTAAAATGCCAGAAAGGAGAGAAGAAAGTAGCCGCCATAGGTCATGGCGACTAGCAGGTCCTGAGGGGTAGCCAGTGAACTTACGGCACCAGGTGGAGATTTAAGCATTAAAAAGAAAGGTCTTAAGACGTTTTCTGAATTGTTGCAGTGTCGTGGACTGTTTAAGATGAAGAGGGATTGTGTTCCAGTTTTTAGGGCCCCAGGCCACAAAACTTGCTTCACCCAATTTCTTCAAAAGGGTACATGGTTGTGCTAATAGCAGAAGACTGTTTGAGCGTAGCGTACGCTTGGGAGGCGCTATCTGGAGCCTAGTTTTCAGATATTCCAGGGCTTTGCCTGAGAGGCATTAAAAGACTATATTACTAATCCTTTGAATTTGGGCCGCTGCTCAATAGAGAGCCAGTGTAACTTTTTACGGTGCTCTGTAATGTGAGTTTGACGACTTAGGCCATATACATACACAAAAGCCTTTAGAAATGCTGCACCCTAGTGTGTGACTACTCCCTATGAATGGGTGTGCTTCTTGGATGCCTGGACCCTGGCCAGCTGTCTGCTGTGCCACTGAACATTGTAGATGGTGTTACCTATCCTCACAAACAGATCAAAGAAGAGGCATGCCATTCAGGTTCCTGTCCTGTCATTTGGCAGGCTCTACCCATCTGGCCTGAATACACATCACCTTCCACAGCTGGGTTTGTCTCACGGGAGATGACACATATGTGATATCAAATTGGATGTGGTTGCAATAATCAAAGGTATTTCCATGCCCTATGCCTTAACTCAGGCATAGCTTTATTCTCATAGTTTAGCCTGCCACAATCATGGGGTACTTATGATCATCATATGCTTGATACAGGGGGCATATTTGAAATAAAGCCCCTGCGCTGCAGAGACTTGGCTGCCACTGAAGCTGTCAAATGGGCAACTGCGACCTCTGAAACTGCTCTGTACTACTGGTAGAGCAGGTGCTGCAAATCAGGATACTGATCTCACAGGACACAGATACACATTGTGCTTTTTGACATTTGGTTTATGAAAGGGCTATCTGATCAGCAGATTACCCTTTTAGAGGTGGAATTACCTGCCTCATTGTAATAATTGATAAAAAAAAAAGTGAAGGGTTTCACACCCTTGGCAGATAACAATATGAATCTAAAATGTGTTAAATAGATAATACATACAGTTAAAATACAGCATGTAAATAATTATCCAATAATAATTCATAATAGCATGATCTTAATTCATTTATTGTATTTATTTTTACATTTACAGAGCGTGCTAAGCCCTTCGGCATCAAGGCGTTGGTCAAAGAGATAGGTAAAACAACAAAAAATACATGGAAGTTAGCTTCAGCCTAAAACTAACAAAGGTTTGGAGAGTGTATTACTGGATAGTGTCTTTAGAGTTGCGGTCTTGTGAGAATAGCCAGGTTTTGAGTTGCTTACGGAAGGTCCAGTAAGAGTGTTCTGACCTTATCGAGAGTGGCAGTGCATTGCAGTCAAAAAATAATAATCATTTGTAGAGGAGGTACCAAGCACGATTCGCACTCCAACCACCCAATTTGAAGTACCAGGAAAGTTCACATCGAAATATGTGATGTACGATGAGCAAATAAACCAGCAGAGAGCCAAGGTGGGACTCTGTCCAGTACCTATCAGATTGACAGCGCCTATTCAAGTACCGACACCTAAGGAAACCTGGACAGTGAGGTACCCATTCAGGAAACCATACCAACAAGTGAGACAGAATGACGATTGTCATAATACAATACCTAAAGAAGCCAAGAAGATACTAAAAGAAGACGAATGGTGACGTCACAAGAACCCGGACCTGCTCACATATATCTGATGAAAAGAGATGAAACATCATGGATAAGTGACATCCTGAGTTTAAAGTGAAATAATTGATGTCAAATGTCAGAAACGTATGCCATGAGCATGATGAAGACATTCAGCCAGCTTAAATGTGTACATATGCACAGTAACCGCAAGAAGCACAGAAAATCGTGAGGCTTGCTTATGCTTAGTAGTAAGATAGATCGCGGCAAGTGCCACCTATACAGATCTACCACAAAGGAAGCACTGTATATAAGTATATTTCCACTATGCACAAGATCAGAATCGACCAAAGGTTACTAAAGGCCTCAACGGGAGAGCTTTGCAGCAAGCAAATCGAGAATTAAAGACAGAGAAACTCAGACAAAGACAACCATGCTAAGAAGCTAAAGTCGTATCGGCTGAAATAGACCCACAGTGGATACAATTAATGAGAAGAAGAACAGAGTATCCTATTCAGAAAGGTCAAGATAAACCACAGATGGCAGACGACTGTCAGAATTAAATCAAATGCACGAAATTGCAAGGAAAATAAGACAATTTCACTGTGTCGAAATCACGTGACCGAGCAAGCAGAAGGGATGAAACTTTCCCACCTATGCATGGAGTCTAGCCATGCCCAGATGCCTTAACTTTCCCAGACCAAGAAGCAGACTCAAGGCCAAAATAGAAAGAAATAATTGACACATGACCACTTAAGTGATGATTGACTGTTGCAATAATTGGAGGGAGGCTGGGGGTACAGACAAACTCCCTGCACCTGGCCGGCTATTCTGCACGCTGCTAAGCAAGTGGAAAAGTATGAGTGGGGTTGATGCCAACCCAATCATAGTGGACCAAGTAATTTAGGGTCCTATAGTTAGTAGAACCAATGAGACATCATACTTTTAGTGACGTCTACAGTAGCCATTTTGAAGGAAGGCCTTAGATGCCCCACCTGACATTGTTTATCCAATCCCCTCACTTCGTTACCATATACAGATGTAGTACCTATATTAAAGTTACCTTCCTAGAACCAATCAAGTTGCATGCTAAGTTTTGAGATATCACACGTCAGTGATGATGAGTTTTTGGTATAAATGATGTTTTTTTCTGAAATTAATCAGAGTTGAAGCGAGAAGGAAGATCGAGCGATTGCTGATATTCATAAACTCCCTTTTTTTGTACTTGTCATTAAACAGACTCCCTTTGCCAAACTATCTAGGTGTCATTATTGATTTGGTGCAAGAGTATTAATCTGCATCCCCATCTATTTCAAGGGTGCTGCTACTCATATTAAAGTGCTGTTTGGGAAACCCCCAGTCCTATGGGCTGGCTGGGGTCCCTACTGCACACATTCAATCAAATTAATTTAAGTACCATAGGTCCATGGAGCGCATTCCCTAAGAGCACCATATCATAGCTCTACTGCAAAGATGATGTATCCTTATTATTTAACATTAACAATCCTGCTCATAACTGCCTATACATGTTTTTGTTTCTTTAGGGCGATTCTGAAATGCTATGCTCTGTCAAGATACCTTGTGATGGCAAAAACTACTTCTAGCCTTCTAGTTATCTTGCAAAATTCTTCCGCCATTGAGAGATTCCTTAGTCTATTTTTATTCAGGCAGATCTTGAGATTATGTGAAGGGAAAACCACAGAGGTGGGGTGCATACCTAAGTCTCATGAATATATTAATTATGTTGGATTATAGTTTGGAAAGATGTTGGTTTATTTAAAGGTGCACGGGAGGAACTAAGGCCTTGGCACAAAGCCCTATATATACATAAAGAGAAGAAAGAGGAACCAAATACGGATCCCTCCGTCCCATGCACACTGTCCAGAAACCACAAGAAATGTGGTAAAGAAAACCTTAATTTGTAGGTCAAATGATAGTTCACCGAAACATATTTAAACCGAAATTTTCCATTGAATTTTAGAAGAAAAAAAAAATCACACAAAATTTAAAAGCAGAAAATCATTTGTTTTAATTGGATATAACACTCAATGCGAAGAGTAAAGACAAAGTGCTTATTCAATGAGTACAGTATTGACGGCTTAACGGGTTTCGAGGTGGAATCCTCTTCATCAGAAGCCTGAATTGCTTTAGGTATTTGAAGAAATTTCAGTTGAAATACATGTAGATACAAGAACAGAGAAAAGAAAAACAAAAGGGTACTTTTAATTGGACATATTGGCCTTAAACCACATTTGCAAATGAAAAATACTCTCACATAGGGACTACTCTGGATTTGAATGTAGACAACATATTACCAAGTATAACAAGTTGATCTATCTATATGGATGGACCCACTAGTTAGTGATCTAGAATCAGGTAGAGTAATCCATCTATATGTCACAAATCATTTTTAGGAAACCAGGTCTCAAATCGGGTAAAATAGAGATAAAACTAAATAACTTCAACCAGTGCATGTAAATACAACACATATAAACTTCCGCATCAGTCACAATTGAAATTAACTAGCCCTATAGGTATCCATTAAATCAAAAACCTGTTCACTCACCAAAGTGTACACTCTACTCTGTCTGATGTGTCACTCAAACAAAGAAACTGACCCAAAGTCAGTGAGGAAACTTCTGCTGGTGATACAAAAATTAGAGATGCAACTAGGATGAACGGACCTAGAGTATATAGAAATTGTATATATGTGTGGTTAATGACATGGTCCTATACAATAGAGCCAATAATGTCAGGTAATTATAAGTAGCCAGTCACATACCAAAAGTGGTGGTATGTTCTTGGTGCTTTAGTGATTCTTCTATGCCGCCAAATTCTGAAGTACACAGAGGGAATTCAATAAGTAGTCTCTAATAACTCCTGTCGAGAGACACCCTAAAGGAACGAAACTATAATTGCATATTGTAAATTATAGTAGAAAGGAGCGAGTCTCACCCTAGCAGTAGCAGGAAAACTCTCTTAATCTTGGATGGAAAGGCTACGTACCTTATAAATACATATCTAAAGCAAGCCAATAATGGCGGGGCTGCCAGAGACGGGTGCTCTTGAGATTATGGCTATGTACATCTTCATAAGAGGGTGCAAAAATATGAAGTGTTGCACCTACTCGCTCACTTAATTGCACCCACAGCATAAGTCGGAGACAGCATAATTCCAGCTTTTCAGAACATCGGCTACTGGTAGAATGCCCAAGTGAGAACTATTGAGTGTGTCCAAGGTGCAGCTATATCCTCAAGATACCCATCATACACAAAGTCCAACTTCAAATACATTTCTCATCTCTATGCTTGCTGAGGCTTGAGCTAAATCTCGCTCCTGCATCCAACTCTGGATTCTAGTTTAATCAGTGCACAAGATTTCTTTCAAATGGAGATTGGGTTTCTCCAAAAGCCCAACCCAACCAAAGCTAATTTTACACGTGAGACCCACGATAATGGGCTGCTGTCTTTTTGCGTCAGTAGTTTTAAAATTGTCCCATCATAGTTATGCAAAAACAGACTTAACCAGTAGATCAGTGATTTTAGGGCTTCCAAGGTCTCAACACTAAACTTTGCCAATAGTCCTCTAGGACTCCATGGGAATGGGGATTTACAGAATTCCGCCTCCAGAATCCGGCAATCACGGAGGCGGAATGGTATTACGGGTCTGGCGGCAGCCTGCCGGTTTGTCCGGGACAGCTTGTCCAGGACGGCTACCGCCGGACTCGTAATGAGGCCCATGTCTCCAATCCAACCTTCCAACTGAACAAGTAAACTTTTCCATAGATTTTACAAGTTGAGTCCTAAAGGAATATCGGTTTATAGTTGGATGGGGACAGTTTTCAGCACTTTTTAAAAATAGGCAATATCAGCATTCATAGCCAGGAGCTGGGGACCACACCAGTTATAAACAAAATTGTCAATTAAGGTGTCCAGATTGTTACCTCGCTTTTGAACAGATCACCATGGATACAATCTGGAGCTTTATGCAAGACTTATATTTTGCTAGCAGTTGTAACCTCTGCTAGGTTGAAAACAAGTACAGTGTAATTTTCAGTTTCAATCATTAGGCTCGGTATGTCCGTTCTTCTCCACATGCACCTCCTCCTCACTATCATTACATAGCGTTTGAAAATGGACAGCCCATTCTGATTCAGAAACATTGGGGGTCTAATTTTACTCCCACCTGTCCTTCAAAAAACATGTCTTACATCCCAAATCGCCCTTCTCATATTATATCCACTTATTGTGGCAAATACGTCCATACCTCTCTGAATCTAATAGGTCTATGATTGCGGCAGCCATTATCATTTAAAAAGAAAAAGAAAAACAAGTTTTTGCTCTCCTGCCTGTGTGTTGCACCTTGCGATACTAAATGCTGTGCTGTAGGTAATGCATTTCTAAAGACTGCCCATCTGCCTCATGTAATTCACCTGCCCGTCATAATTCAAAATTATACGTTGTTCCATCTGCCCATCTGATTTCACCTTGCCCTTTATAGTTCGAATTGCGTTTTGCCAGGCCACCTCATGTGTTGCACCTTATCCTAGCTATCTCCCTCTACCTCTTTCCGGCCATCTGTTTTCTCCCCTCCCTTGACCACCCTACCCTCCTTTCTAGCACCCTCCTCTTCTATCCTCTAGTACTGTCAATGTATTCCTTCCTCCTGTTCTACCTCCCCCGAACGCTCCCACTCTACCTGCCCTCGCTTCATACCTTGACCTCCTCTCATGGAACTTAGTAATAGCCAGAAGTCTACCA
Organism: Ambystoma mexicanum; assembly: GCF_040938575.1. NCBI lineage: Eukaryota > Metazoa > Chordata > Amphibia > Caudata > Ambystomatidae > Ambystoma > Ambystoma mexicanum. The sequence continues at coordinate 176,682,146 of NC_090922.1, forward strand.
TTGTTCTCTCTCTTCCCTCCCCCATCCACTCTGCACCCTTCCATTGTTTTACGTCACGCCACTATATAATTGTATGTAGCATTGTGTAGTAGCTGTCTGTTCCTCTCCCTGCCACCCCTCCCCTTGTTTACCCCATTTATGTAAGGCACTTGGAAAAACTAAGGACTGTCGTCAGACATGAAAAAGTTATCTACAATGTTATATGTATCGCATTAACTTTTTTCTGCACTTCCCTGCTTTTTTCTGCAGGCTTGTTATCATACAGAAATTCAAGGGCTCTGTATGACTGGTGTTTCTCCCACTGTTCCACCCTCCTGGAGCGCTTTGAAACACTCTTCCGTGTATAGGTGCTATACAAATAAACAATAAATAAATAACTAAAATAAAATCAATACCAAACTGGATCACTACAATAGACTGTCGGTTGGTTCTTCTCAGGCAAATATTAAGAGTCTTCAGGTGATCAAGAATGGAGCTGTCCGTGCCGTTTTAGGTATGGGTCGTCAGCTCCATGTCACAGAGGCCCATAGGAAACTGCACTAGCTACATGTCAGTCAAAGGATCAGGTTTAAATGCACTACTCTAGTCTACAAGTACCTGGCAGGTGACTATCTCTCAGCCAGAGTTTCTATGGTCTCTCTTAGGCGTACTCTTCGTTCTAATAAGGACATCATCTTGCATCAACCTCGAGTCCTTTTGAAAGTAATTGGAGGCTCTGGCTTTCATGCCTGGGCCTCAAGACTTTGGAATCAACTCCCTACTATTTTGAAGAGCTGTGTGTCGAGTGCCCAGTTAAAAAAACAATTAAAAACATATCTCTTTGATCTGGGTACAGGCTAAGCTTCTTTTTCTATTCTGCTTGACCATGCCTCTTAACCTGATTTCAGTCGTCTGTATCTGACATGTTGTGTTTTTTGTTGTTATTGTTTTGTGAGCGCCTTGAGGCCCATGGGCGTATGGCGCTATATAAAAACTGGAAATATTCTGGAAAGGTTTAAGGAGCATTCAAGGTAAGTATTCCAAAAGAATTTTCAGATATTTTTTGTAAAAAATATATATGATGTTTAATTTTCATTCGTTCAAACAACAGCTGTACACTAAAAGCGTTTCAGGACAATGTCCCTTCATCAGGACCAAACATTGTAATCTGTGACTCCTGCAAAAACAATACATTAAATACTGTCAGTGATTCTGTGTAGATTATAATATTTTTCTAAATGTCCACATTTTGAAAACAGAAGTGTGTGCTTCACCATCCCCCTCACTTCATATAGAATCACCAGAATATGTTCTGCTGCGTGTTTGGCTTTTTTTGCCATAACAGAGTGCAGGGGACCGGGGTTTCCTACCGTGGGAACTGTGTGTGCGCCTATCTATGTACAATCTTTGTGGCAGGATTGTTGTTTTCTCCCCTGCACCTTATGTCTTTCACTTTTATTTAATGACTAGATTTCTCAATCTTTACCATTTTGTCTTTAGATGATCTGTGTGCTTTGTAATTTTTTATGTTGGTTCTGTTATCTTTATCATACCAAGTTTAGCTTTTAGATGCACAGGAGGATATTTTCTTATGTGAGATCATAATAAAACCTTTAACCACATTTTTAATTTTATGAAATGAGCGAGAGGTTGGTGATGCCTCATACTCTTGGTCAAGCAGTACTTGTTCTGATATAGATAACAGGCTCAACTAAAGTCTTGGTAAATTTTCTTCCATTTTAAACTCATCCCATTTTAAACCCTTATAATTATTGGTACAGCCAATAGGAATAGACAAAGTATTCTTGTCCATGATTAGAGTGTCGAGGAGTCCTAGTGAGTATGTCATTCTGACCTGTTAGTGATCTCTCTCAACCATTTTAGATATCTCTAGGGAACCTACACCCCTTCCAATTGGTAACATTAACCACATGTATTCGATATGTGATGAAGACACTACATGCCCAAAAGATGGTTTGGTCATCAGATCACCCAGTACTCTACTATTACAGACCCTAAATAAATGGGCTACTTCAAATGTAAGGCAGTTTTATCTTTTTGGTTTCTAATGCGTAACAAGGGTATTCTCCATAGTGTGTCCTCATCAACAACATCACAAGCACCATCCAAAGGTTCATATTGCAAGTTCAGGTTCCCCATAAGGTTGTTTATCAGACTCCCCTTCCCAGCATAAACCAAACCCCATTCCATTAAAAGATCACCCCACCTATACATGATTGTCCTACTCAAGCACGCACTGTGTGTACTGTAAAGATTAACTATTACAATCCAAATAGCTGACCTGACATGTATAAGGACCCCCTTGTTATTGGCAACACATGACATTTCACTTAAATATCAACTTTGACCCAAGTGAGAAGCCCTCCACTCGGGCAACCAACATTTCCTTTAAAAGCTGGTAAGGAAAAATATGCCAACCCAGGTAAGAAAAACTAGTAAGTGACTAAGACACTTGTAGGCAAACAATGTCCATATCTCTAATTAAGTTCAACCAATCTGTGGAGTGCATTTTAGACCTGACGCCAGCGATGTTCCAAGATGAAACATTAACAGGATTGCCTAACTCCCTAGGGAACTCAATGTTCTCTCTTTTTTGGGATAGGATAACTGGAGACACCATCAATTCTTGGCAGTCATATTATACGATGAATCATCTGCCATAGAAATGCACACATCTAATGCCGAAGGGTCTTTCCTCACCTTCAGTGAATTCCGAGTGTACTACCATGCTCGTGTTGTGCGGCCCATAGGCCAGTCAGTGACCCGTAGTTTCGGCTAACCATATTTTGCGAAGATGGATTTGATGAGTTAATCTTCACGGATATGGGTACAACCCCCTATCTTTCCAAGCTTTTCAATCTACAGTACATCTGTCACCTTGCAGCTTGCAACAAGTCTAAGCCCTGTTGCCGCCACTTTCTAAATTATACATTCAACCGCAACTGAATCTATAAGCATCTTTTGGAAAATCATACGTAAATGACGCTGACAATACGTTGTTGTTGATTGTGAGTCAAGCAACTGTATCAGACAATAATTACACCTTTAAAGCCGGCATGATTGAAGTAGACCACTGGTTGGTGTTAAATAGTTGAAGCTCAATGAACGCAAGACCTAGGTCATGTTATTGAGCGGCAACAGCACCTTGGCTGAAAGAAATCTGCCAGGCATCCCTGGGTCCTTGCTCAGATTCCGATACACAAGTGCGACATCTTGTCACCCTGATGGTCTACAAGTTATGTAGACGCAAATAAATGCTGGGTTCAAATCTGATTTCTAGTCCCTTTGACTTCATCGCAAAACCTTTGACTTCCTATTCCCATTCCCCGGATTATTTAAATGGGGAGCCACAGATCACTCTGACGCCTGCAGAGATTACAAAGCATGCTCACTCAGAGAAGGATATTTGGTTCTGCCACCAAGGCACCAGTGCTTTTGCACTGGCAAAGTTTCTAAGAAACATGTTGGCCCATTATATCATGGCGTGTCACCAAGGAAATCCAAGAAAACATGAATCACAGGGAACAGCTGTAAACCTCAGGCCACATTTCTCTAGAATAAGCTGGCCAACATGCTGAAAAACATTCATGCCACCTTTCTCTTTTTAAACAATCGAAGATGCACCTGTTCAACGCTAAGTAGGGAGGCAACATCCTCAAGCTACCACAGTAACATCAATATGTCCTCTACTGCCAGGAAGCCATATGGCAGCTGTGCGCTCTACCAAAGACATACAGCATAGCAGAACATAGCATAGAAAGAGACCACAGTCTGTCCTTTTTGTCCTCAGTGTTCAAAAGTGCCCTGCTGAGCCTGACTATGAATGTTGGGTGGTTTGATAGCCTCCAGTAGTACTTTCTGGATACTTCATACCCAGCCAAGCAAGATGTAGCCGCTCCAAGAGAATAGTCCGAACGATTTTGATAAAAGCGCATATATTTAATTGGTCGCAGAAAGTTACAAAGGAAACCAGTTACGCCAACAATAAAGAGAATTGTGAATTGTGCAACATGTCTTGCTAAAGATCTACCTGTCCAGCAATGGGCGCGTGCAATTTCTGTGATTCCCTGCAGCTAAGGGCCTTGACGTGGCCAGGCGTCTCTCCATTTTGGGGATGGTGGAGGGCTGGAGTTGCGGGCCTGAGTACCACCAACCAGGATTTGCCAAAACACAGGCACAAGGTGCGGAAATATTTAAGAGGGATTGGCCAAATTGATGAAACCAATTAAAAGTATTCGATCATCTCGGGGTACTCACATCCTGTCCCCAGCTTATACGTAGTTTAATCAGTGAAAACAGATTATGTACAAAAATGCCCAGGATGAGGACTTTCTGTTTTACAAAAATCCCTGTAATCCATAACCAAAATTGTGCAGTAACCCTCTCTAGCCCGCAGGAAAGGGACTCGAGAGCCCAGATATGTGCTATTTCTCATAACAGGCCTTAACGCTGGACTGAGTAATTCACACCGCTAGATTGAAATGATGCCATATTCAAGCAGCCCGACATACTGTCATGGGAATAGTGCCCCACGGGCAGACTGTCGAGAACACATATTAATCCGAGTTCTAAATGTGACTGTTACTGTATAGAGAGCAGGATTTCCTGATATCCAGTGTTCTTGACCAGATTCCTTCTCTTTGCCACTCACAGATCTGGCCAAGCCCTGCATCTCCTGGGCAGCAGTGAAGGGTGTAAAGGGAGATTACAAGATTAACTGTTCAGCACCCGAGGACCAGAAAGTGAAGAGCTTTTTTCTCTACGAGGGCAGTGTCACTCAAAAAACGGATCGCAAGCCTCCACCTAAGGAACATCAAGTGACTTTCCCCATCAGCGGTGTCAGCGACAGCACATCAATGGAGTACAGGTGTTCCTATCAGGTCAAGGAATCAGGACGATTGGTGGCATCACCGCTCAGTGACCCAGTAGATTTCAGAAAAGGTGAGTCCAGTTAATGTGTATGTTTACCATCCGCAAACCTCATATAACATCTACAGTGAAAGATGGAAACGGGGAATTGCCATCTCCCAAGTGCTGCAATGTGCTCTGAAAACACTTGTTTTCTCCACTTCTAGAGCAAAGAAGTGTATAAGCCCCACATTGAAACATACACATAAAATGTAAATTAAACATTCAAGTCGCTGGTTAAGGAGTCTTTCTTTCATAAATATGTAGGCTACCAGACTGAAAGGTTTAAGTATGTCTTCTACACCATTTCTTGTGTCAGGGCCGAGGATATTCATCTGAGGCACTCCCCTTGTGAGGAGCACGGTCCCAGGCAGGTTAATGTCAGGTAGTGAGGGAACAATCATGTAAATGTGACAGGGAACAGTTCAAGAATTCTGGGCATGGGTCAGGTACCCTGGAAGAAATCATGAAAATGGGATTTGGACCTGGAAGAAATCCTAGAAGCTAGACTGGGAACTTGAAAGCAAAGACTGGGAATGGAACAGGTATCCTGAGAGCAAACCTGGAAGTGAGACAGTGGTCCTGAAGAAAGCCCTGCTATTATGAAGGCAATTCTGGAATTGGCCAGGGGTCCTAACAATAATGCTGGGAATTTATAATTGTTCAGTTATAACGCACTTAATACCAACGAGTGCTCTCTGAGCGCAAGATCGGGATTCAAACCTGTGTTGTGCTGCGTTGTCTTGCTTCCAGGACAAACGGTTTGCCCTATAGCTATCGACTGGGATAGAACTCCTGAAAATAATCTTAGAAACGCCCAAAACCGGGGATGGTCCATGTAAAACATCTCTGAAAAGCATCTTACTGACATCCTGTGCAATAAGGTTGATCAAAACAACATATTGAACAAAGGGGAAGAGGTTCTAGGATTACAAACCTAAAATACCCAAGAAAGGACATGGGAGGAGATGGAAAGCAGTAGAGTACGAGGGATAACCCCCTGAATAACAAAGGGGAAAACACAACCAAAAAGCACCCAAATTGATAGGATGTAATTGCAACAATTCCATGTTATTACTGCTTGATTCCTTTATTGGCATCAAAGCTTTGGTGCCACTCCCTGAGCACGCAAGACCTGTCAAAAATTCCTGCCTATGTCACTGTCACAAGCATGTTGTCCTATTTCTGACTTTGATGTTACAATTGTAGACATTCCGTCATTGATGTAACCTGCCCCCCCACCCCCCAGTTCCATGGAGCCACCCTATTCATAGGGGACATTTTAATCGAATCTGATATTGAATACAATTTCCACTCCACTGATTGGTGATTTTGCTACTGCTCTCTGTGATTTTGGAAGCTAAGATACTATGAAGTGCCTGCTCAAACATTTAGAGAAACCCTGGCAGGTGCAACCACAAGCGTGGATCCGCCAGTCTTACAGACGGTCCATTAACGCCAATGCTTGCTCATTGAGACTCATCCCTGGGGTTCTGCAGTAGTCAATAGTGGCCCTCTCACATTACCTTATTTAAATATCTCACGTGACACAAGAATGATATCCTGCTGATCTCTTTAGGAAGTAAACACTGCACCACCCCAGGAAGCAGAGCACGCACCGTCACAGGAAGCAGCCAACCCATCACCGGAAAAGGAGCTCAGATGGACTCTGATGAAGGTCAGATTTAATGATGCTTTGCTCTGCTGGCACAAATCCTTCTCAAAGGTGTTCATTCAGAAACGCGGGTTGTCGTATGCCTGCTCCCTGCTGCATTCTATTGTGTTCTTGTGGTTATCCTGTGATGGATGAAGAAAATGGTCAGGATGAGAAGAACAGCAGTTCAGTGTATGGCAGCGGTCCACAGTGATATCGACATTACCCACCAAATTCCCACAATTACTCACTTGCATCATTTAATCTAAATCATTGAAGTTTTTAAAAGTCCCTCAGGCGCAAATAGGGCAGTGTGGCAAGTGAGCCACCCTTGAAAGGTATCTCTTGAATTAAGCCCCCCCACCCACCCAAGAAACAAAATGGTGCCAAACAATGCATGCTACAGCACGCTTAATTGTCTGAAAAACCAAGGTTTTACAGACCTCTCTGAAGGGCAGCTCATAAAATAATCCAAAACATCAGGGTCTGCCAAAGGACCCAGCAGCATCATTCCTCTGACCCTGCAAGAACATTTATTATTACAAAAGACATTTTATGTTACTAATACCAAGAAACCAAGGGATATATAGCAGACAAAGAGTGGTAGTATGATAGGAATAAGGGATTTCAAGGGTAGCAAATAATTGTTCCAGTTTGGAAGTACCCCTGCACCTTGTATCAATAGGCGGGGTCCCCGTACCAGGGACTGCAGGTCTTTATCCCCACCCATTTAGACTAAACCCTTAAACCCCTGTGAACCACCCACTCACCACCTGTTTCTCTGCTGTTTATTTATAAAAACAAAAGGCATTTTGAGGTTTAAGGATTTGCTCCATTTGAGTTATTTTTTAAGGCTTTTCTCAAAGCTGATCCATTGTGTTGCTGAGGGTAACATTATCAATTAACCCTGCAGCAAGAGAAATAATATCACCTCTAAGTAGTCCACCAGGAGGAAGCATGGCCATCACTGTTTCTTGGCCCATGACCAATACATCCGATTTCCTGTTCAAGTTAACACGATGCCGTCTGAATGGCTGTTCTCTTTTCCCTAGCCTTCCCGAATCTGGCACTCTCACTGCTCAGCAGTAGCTGCTCTGGACTTAAAAGTTCCTTCTAGTTCTGGTTCTTAGTTTTGGCTTGTACATGGCACCTTACAGGCCCCTATGAGCTGAAACAATTGGCAGAGGAAGTGAAGAAATGGCGGTGTTGACATGCAGGAAGGCCACACAGCCTTCAGACCTGTTTGATTACGTGCCCACTCCTTCACACCCCAAGGTCAAGATTAAGCCTCTGTGCATTTCCTCCTACTTCCTGCCCGTCCCTCCCAAACCACACAGTGTTTGCACTTTTTCTCATCCTTTTTTTTTAATAGTATTGCAGTCGACTGGCAATGTCACCTTCAAAATTGCAGGGGCAGTATTTTTATGTAGCTCTTTTTTTAGTACATAGATGTTAATTGAGCCTTTATACATTATTTGCTTTAACCAAAAAACATGCACCATTGAATGTTTGGCGTTGAAATCTAACGTTGCCATTTTGACAGTAAAACTGGCAATCTACATATCTGTACTGTGTGTCTAGTGTTTCTTTCATAAGCTAAGATGGTGTCCGTTTGTGATTGGATGTGAATGATGAGTCCGTTTGTGATTGGGTGCAATGTGAGGTAGGTAGTATCTATTTGAATGTCGAGAGTGTGTTCGTTTTCCCAGCACAGTCATGTTGAGTGCACAATTCCAGGGGAAGATATGTCCTTGGGTGGAACATGTTAACATGTTTGATCTTTTTGCCATACCTATTTTCTATGCTGAATACAACTATATGGTTTTATGATTACGTTTCAATTCCTGGCAAAAAAGCTGTAGCAGCTTGATTTACATACGCAAATCTCACTCTAAATAATCAAGCCTCGACGTGTCTTATTTTGGATCACAAATATTGTTGAGAACTTGTTCACGTTTATAATTAAAAGTTTGCTTTGCAAATGTTCAATCTTTGTTTCTAATTCTGCAGTCTGTCTTCCATCTTACTGTGGGCCTACAAGCATCCGAAGGCCTGTAAACATTATCCCTTTCTGTCACACCTGTATTCTCGCCCTCCAAAAGTCTTTTCATCAAAACCTTTTTCCCCACCTTTGCCCATCCTTCCCACTTTCCACTTTTGCTTTACAGACCAAGGTGTAGACACCCTCTTGGTGGCACCATACACCAACACCAGCACCCACCCAAGCCTGAGCTGTAAAAGCACTACAGTGGGGATTGTATGCAAAAGTAAAGATCTCATAACATATGCAGCTGGAGCTCCCATGCAGGGTTGTCTGTCCCGCATTTGGGGCAGTTTCTCAGTGCTCTGGCTGTACACACTAGAAGGTCCGAGTCAGGGAATATTTGCCTGGTTCAAAGTGACTTTGCAATGCTGACACAAACCCTGATTCATGGAACCGTGCAAAGTGTATTTTTGCCGTGCAAAGTCCGTGCAAAGTTATTTTGTACTGCAAATATGACTATGCGCTGACTTTTCCCGGATTTTGCACTGCAAAAATACACTTTCTGCTGTTCAATGAATCATATGTAGGCAGCGCAAAGTCACTTTTCAGCCGTGCAAATTCACTTTGAACCAGGCAAATATTCAATGAATCGGGCCCTCTGGGGACCAATTCTCAAAAATGAGGGGAAATGCAAAAAGCGCAGAGAAGTTACTTTTTTATTTGCGCCTATTGCTGCGATGCACGGGTCTTCTTCTCAAAGCCGATCTGCACAATTCAGGAGGGGCTGGACAGTGGCACAAAGATGCTCTGTGCAGCCCCCTTGCATAGGTTGGTGTCGGCAGTGCGCTCCGGACAGTATTGAATGACAGAGACGGGACCTTTCTGTAAAATGATTGAGAAGAAAAAGCATTTGCATCCCGTTTGTAGGATGGACATGCTAGTTTGGCAGCTGTGGTTCAAACGTGGGTGTCACACTTAAGAGGAAATCATGGCAGGGTCAAAAATGATCCTGCCTGATTTGCGCCTCTTCCTGCCCCTGTTATGAACAGGCGCAGGGCGATGGCCCTCCTTTCTGCGCATTTAAAAGCAAAAGTCTAGCGCATTTAAAAGCAAAAGTCTAGTTTGTGAATTCGGTATGTGCTTTAAATGCTCAAAAACTCCCCCTTATTTGCGCAAATGTGAAAAGGGGGGAAAAGAGCATTGAATAAGTGCTCATTCAGATGACCTTCATGAATAGGCTGCTCCTTTTTTGGGGGGATAATGAGGAGACACCCTTACTGGAGCCAAAAAAACAGTTTTAAGGATCTGGCACTCTGTCTTCGGCATGCATGATTGATCTCCTATTAGTCATGCGTTGAAATGCTACATGGCATGCAACAAAGACAATACCACTGCATACCTCGACTTGTAAACCAACAATGTAATGAAATCATTCATTCGTTTTTGCACTTCCTTGGCATGCTATTTACTCTGGCATTGGGTCTGCCACTGGTGCCGTCTCACTTCTGGGGTTTGAGGTGCTTTCTGGAATTTGTTCTTTGCCCGTGGGAGTATTCGTCGACCACTTTCCCTCATTGTTAACAGTTAATCAAAATGTTCTGCTTGTGTCCATTGTGGAAGAAAGTATAAAGGAGTCTACTCTGCTACATACAAAGTGGTTGGCTACTTTCTGGCATCGGCCATTTGCTTCCCTGTCCATGTTCATGCCTTCTCATCTCCTCTGCAGTGATACAGAGCTACTCTTTCTATGTCCCATATCCTTCCATCTCCGCTGGTGATATCGACCTTTCCCACTCATGATGCTTGGGAACGTAATATAATAAGTATTTATGGGTTTACCACTGGTATCATCAAATGAACAAACATTTCAAACATTGTAATGTCATACAATATTAATTGCATTAAGATATAATGCAGACATATCATAATAAAATCACTATCATGACATCAAAATCACTCAACCTAATCAGCTAGCAGAGACAGCCATTTTAAAATGTTGCGCCTGTATAGCTAGGCTTTCTAAATGTGAATGCAGCATGACGTACAACCATGTGAATAGTGTTGTAACCAATAGAAACTGTAAGCCACAGTTCATGTCCTAACTTAGATTTGATAACCAAATAATCAGTCAAATGTGATTTTACCGACTACAATTAAAGAGTGATAAATTTCATCCCAGACAAAACACTGGAAAACACTGATTTATTTTTTGTTTTATTAATTTTGGGGGTTCCCCTTAACCCACCTGTTCTTTTAACCTTTTGGCACCACCCAAACCCCATTGTGACCCATTTTAGACCCTTACAGCACTATCCTATATTTATTTAATTCAGGTTTGCACTGTTTTTCAGCATTGTGGTCCGCTCTGAAATTTACCAGTCTGTTTTGTTTGCAATAAAATGACTGGATACCAAATAAATCAGGAACATACCTGATACTGGAATCTTCTCAATTGAAATTCCAGTAAGTCTGTTCTAGTCAGCAGCTTTACTAGAAACGTGCCATCTTGCACAAAGTTTGTTATCTCGATTTTAACAAAACTAAGAGCTGCCAATTCTAAGTAGAAGCAATTGACCATGAGTTAGCTATGGAGATTAACTCACACTGTCCATAACAACCACCTTTTTTCTAAGTAAAATCTTGAATCACCATTACCAGGCCAGACCAAAAGAAGTAAAAGTTTCAAGACAATTTCAGGGTCATTGCAACTGGCACGCGTCTCCACATGTAATAGCATCAATGGGGTAAAGACAGAGGCTGATAATACTGCTCTTAGAATGCATTCCAGCTTTTTATCAAAGATGTAAGATTCCCATAGCCCCACAATTGTCCCCCGTACTTCATCTACAGAATCTCACAGTGGCCAACGTAGCTTGGCAGGGCCAAAATCCTCTGATCAATATGGGCGGCCCAAGTGGCAGCAGAGGAAACAAATGCCAAAATGATGTTCATCCTCCAGTGATGGCAGTTAGTATTTATATTTTTGTATATGGCATTTATTTTCATCACCCACCTGGTTTTATATCAGGTTCTTCAGAGCATGTTGCTGGCTGCCGTTCATTCATATCTGGGTTTGCACTTTCTCGATCTTCTAGCGTATACCTTCCCTCACTTGATTATTTATTTGGGAGCCATGAAGAGTGGAGTGACACATGTACTCTATCGATCCTCCTGACATGAAGCTGACTTATTCCTGTGATTGGGCGGAGTGTCATTCTGAGCACCGCTATGTCATCCAGTGTTGCCTGGTGCCCATCATCTTGTGATGCAGAGGCAAGTTGGACGGCTCCTTTGATAAATCTGTGGGTGCACTTCGCCTGTTTCTTTTGTACTTGGGGGTGGTACAATGCTGCTCTACTATGTTGTTTGATATTACATTTTCACAGGTATTCCACCAAGCTATTCACAACGAGCTGTAGGCTATTATCAGTGGAGTGCTTGTAATGATAACCCTTACCGTCTCTCCCAAATCCTGTTTGTAAAGCCTTAACAGTGGTGTTGTAGAAATGACTTTGGCAAAGAAAAGTTCAACCCATTTTGACAGATAATCGACCAGTACAATTCTGAACTTGTGTTCAGAAATCCCATTTTCAGGGCACAACTAAAGTCAAGACCTACCTTGTCCCATGCTGCTTGGAGGCATTCAACATTCTGTGAGAAGTCTTCCCTCGTTGAATCTTTCACGACATCAGACGTTGGTGTCCATATTTGGCCACAACTACCCTTCACTTATTCTCTTGCTAAGGGTGGTCCCCAAATGCCTTTCATGTGCTGCTGAAAGGATGGTAATTCTTCATTAATGATGGGGGGTCACTTTGTCATTCCTGAACAATATGTTGATGTTACGTGAAATTTCTGGCTCTGTTGGGATTCCAACAAGAATTGTTCATCGTGGAGGAATTCATCAAATGTGTTTTATTTTAGGACACTTTACCACAACTGTATGCGGGGGGTGAACCCCAGCAATACCCACATACATTTGCGGCAAAATGTGGTGGAAAAAATGTGATGACTTCTCCCATGATGGAAAATCCAGTGTTGGAATCTTCATATTCCAAATACCTTCTGCAGCCTTGTGGTGAGGTTGTATTGGAATAGGTAAGGGCCTCCTGTCGGACAGCCATTTACAGCTTATTCCTTTAGTGTCTGCCCTGCAGGGCATGAAGACGTGTCCTTTAGAAATTTTAGTTTTGCCATTCCATTCCAGTTTTGCCAGTCCATCTCTTCCTTTGTCTCTGTTGTCATCAATTGCAGCTAGCGGGCACTCGTGTCCGAAGGTTTAATTCCTTTGGGGGTCACTTGGTAGAAAAGACAAGCAGCCACCTTGGCTAATCCTCATGCCGGGAATGTTCTTGAGTTTGAATGAAAACACTTAGAGCTTAGCTGTAAGTCTTGCTCCTCTCCTTACCTCCTGACCCCCACTTGTGTGCAAGAGGCTTGTGGTCAGTATATACGCAGAACTTCCAGAACCTCACGTATCCAAAATGAGTCTGCCCACTGCCTACCAACATCTACTTTTCATCTATGGAGTAGTTCATTTCCGAAGTGGAGATTTCGATGCAATGGCTGGTATGCTCACCTGCTTGTTCCTGCATTGCATTAATGTGGCATTGACGCCTTACGTTCTGGCGTCTACCCCCATAGTCCTATCCAGGTCGGGATCAAATGGGTTCAGGCATGGCACCTGTGTTATGTGTGTTTTCACCGTTTCAAATCCAGTGTGCTCTTCTTTATTCCATCTAAATTCAACCCCATTCTTCAGTAAGTGGACTAGGGGGCAGGTTGCATTGGAGGCTTTGTACACAAACTTGGCATGCTTCTTATACAGTCTGATAAGGCACTTGAGCAGTTCCTGGTTCTCTGGAGGGGGTGTATCCAGTATGGCAGCTAGTAATTCCATCTTTAGTCTTACACCTTCCGCTGAATCATCAATCCCGATATATTCCAATTCTCATTGCAGGACAATGCAATGCAAGAAGGAAGATTCCCTCCTTCTGTGGTTTATCAAGCATCATATTAAAGGTTGTGTTATGGACATGGTCGGTCTCTATTTATGTGATTAGGTCGTCTTGGATGTATGCAATGAGTCTCACAACTTTCAGCATAAGGTGAATTATTAGCTGGAAGAACAACGCCGCAGAGGGCAGTCCAAATGGGATTCTAGTGCACCTGGGAGGGATGAAATCTGTGAGAGACTTAAACTCTTCATGACTGTATTTGGTGATATGCTTTGTGCATGCCAACATTGGTGAAGAAGGCATTTGTTTATCTTCCACTTCCACTTTAGGTCAGATCAGGGGGTTGCTGCTTAAGCTTCTCTGGTCAACGCATGGTCTTAACTTCCCGGTGTCTCTTTTTTCCTGAGCACCATGCCTTTTATCTGCAAGTTATTTGAGGAATGTCTTCAAAGTGAGGCCGGTGCACAAACTGCCCTAACTTTTTGTTTGGCACAAATGGGTCTCTTGCATAAATATGTCTGGTGCTTGTAGCTTTTTTACACATCCTGTTCCTAGGCTGAAGATGGTGTCATATCTTCTAACAATGTCCTGCTGTATTTCTTCAATTATGGCCATGACTTGTTCCTCTCTGCAGGAATATAACTTGATTTTGAGGGTACCTTGATCAATTTATCCTAAAATCGGTATGCCTTTCAGTACCATCAGCGACCCCAGACACGTGTTTCGGCCTTGTTGTGCCTCCTCAGTGAGGTGAAGCTGAGCCTCTCTAATGCACAGTGAGCAAGGGGTCTGCGTCTGGATTACCCAGGGTTACCTAGAATGAAACCCCAAGTGCTGATGGTATTCTTGTTCAGAGGAGAATTGCCTATGATTTCGGTGCTGGACTGCCCTTGTGGTTTCAACCAGACATTTCTCCTCTGAGAAGGGCGCAATGAGCTGAAACTTGGTTGTAGTTCTTCATGAGTGGGAGAAATAAAATAGAACAAGATATTGGACCCATGTTCATTCTCTGGAGGGGCCCTACAACGGCCTTGTTTACTCCATTCTGATCTGTGTGCATATTGTGCTTCTTCAATCACACTTTATCTTTACTTATCATCCCTTATTGGTCAAGAGGGATGATGGTATAATGTTATTCTTAGACAACAAATATTAAAATGTTCTTTTCTTTTCATTGGATTACCTGGCTAACACAACATCTTCATCACTGTTAATGACTTTGCTGTTTGTTGACATTTCCTCAATGGTCGTTTCTTGCTTAGCAGTCTTAGACTGGTATGCTTTTGCAATGTGCCCTTTTGCTCTGGCAATGAGCCCCTTTTAGTTGCACCCTGGGCATTTCTTGCTCCTGCATTTGACGCATGCCGTGGCATTGGTGTTAAGGTATCTATGACCCACATGCTTCTCAAAGTCTTTGCACCTCGCAGTCGTCTCCGCTGCCTTTGCACTGGGTAACATTTCTTCAAGTATAACATCCCTTACCTGTACTAGGTTTTCCTAAATGTTGGGGCAGTTACAATGCGAAATGATCATGTCATGTGTCTTCTTATCTGTGCAGCTTTAAATTCACAAAGAATTGCACGCTTTTTAAGGAAGACTATAAAGTCATCCGTTGAGCCGCTTCTGGCCTCTATGACACTGATATGTGAAGGATGAAGGTTATTTTGCTATCATATCTTTTCTCCAATCTCGTCCATGCTTCTTTGAAGACATCATCATCTGAGTTCGGTTTGAAACAGGAAGACTTTCACAGATGTTTTGCTCTTGAAAACCTATATTACTTACTACCTTTACCTTTGCCCTTGCAGATACAAGCTCCCAACCACCCACAACATCTAACTAGGTAGTTTCCATGAGTTTTGAAAAATGATGGGGGCATTGTTGTTCCTGGTATAATTGTGGGTGCTCAACTTCTTCACGTCTACTAGTCATAGGGTGGGTGCAGCTTTTGCAGGATGGCGACCAGTCAAGACTGTAGCAGCTTGACTCAGATAAGTACATCTCACTCTGAAAATGTAAATCAGAGGATCTTTTGCCTCTGGATGGTGGATGCAACAAATTGGGTTCTAATACCAGTTCCATGCATGAAAACAGTGTGATCTCCTCCACAAATCAGCCCTCCCTCAGTCCTTTGGACTCCAGAGCTGTCAAAATGGTCAGCAATTACATATGAGCCAAACCCTGGCATTTGTTTGTGCACTATATGAAAATAATCACTTGTATGGAAAGGTAGGGTGATGTAAGAAAATGTGAGAGGGTGAGTGAGAAAGAAAAGGGTCCTCGTTGCATTTGTGGTTATAGCACCCTTAGAGGTTGGAACGCAGGTACTGTGCTAATGATTTACTGCTGTTGAGATGGCTCATCCATGCAGATAAGCGAAATCCCCGACAACGAAACTCCCCTCCCCCAATAATGGATTGTAATTCCTTTGGGCTGCATGTGCTCTACTGTCATCAATCACCTCTTAAGAGGCAATGAAGAGCCTTTCAGAAATGCAAAGTCCTTCACATTACACTTCCAGTCAGCCTCTTATCCAGGGGTAGAAGGGAGAGTGCCAGGGGAAGCAGAGGGGGATGATGCAGGGTTAGAATCTTCTACCACTGGTGACCCCCAAATTATGTCCATGCACGAAGCATACGCTGCAACTGGAACCTTAGCTAGACAAGTCCCCTAGGGTCTTATTCTACCTCTTTTCTATATCTGGATTTGAGAACATGGGTAACCTTGATACCTCACGTCCTTTTTGTTATTATTTAGTTACATGTGTAAATATGGTATGTGTCCAATAGGGATTGTTGCACGGCTGGTATTATACTAACTACATGTAGTAACTACAATGCTCAGACCTGTGCATGAAGGGGCTCCTATTTTATCCATGGCAGGTGCAGCCTGCCCCCACTAGGTACACCGACTGGCGGTGTGCTTGTTCTGGCACTGTTTTCTGCTTTTGTCAAATCCTTAGTGACTGCCTCTCTGGACAGAGACGCTCCAGTGCATGGAGCCGCACACCTGAGGTGGAGGCACTGATGGCTAAGGAACTGATATTACTGAATCAGTGATGACCCAAAAACAAAGATATCCACAAAACTGGAACCGGAATTAGGAATCAAGACCACAAATCTTCCCATTCGTTATATCACACTCGAATCCCACATTTATTCAAATATAACTTTACCTTTCGAATAAATCCATGCTTCTGAGTTCCTGAGTTTTGCCTTCAGGGTTCCATAAGTTTAATTTCTTTTCTATGATGCTTTCCAAATAAACATTCATTTTTTTGTTTACGTTTTTTGGATTTTACAACTGATTAAAAATAGAGATAGAATGTCGGACCTACATTGATGATAGTCAAAAAATGATTAATCATCAAAGGTGACTCCTATTTCAGGAGGAACACGGTGGTCTATTTCTTTCGTGTATAAACTCCGTTCCTCGGTAAATAGATGAAAGAGATGATCCCTTTTAGGTACCGGGATCAAAACGCAATCTGATGTAGGGATCGTCCTGATCCGTATTAGACTACTCAGGTCACAAGAGAAGCCGACCGGTTTCAATGGTATGAAGGTGAATGTCACCACTTTCTTCAGGGCTGGAGACACGCACCAGTTTGAATGTGCGGTCTAATTACTTCTTGTTTGAGAGAGATCAATCTCTAGTGTCCAGGAGTAGGAGGTCGCCCTACGAGATAGGGTATGGGAGAAAGAGAAAACAGGGGAGAGTGCCATTAAGAACATGTCCCACCATTTATCTCAACAAAGGGTAGATTTTAAAACTACATCTTACCCAATCGAGCTGTAGGGACACCCATCTATCTGGATCCTGGGTTCGAGTAGAATTCTTTCACTATATCCCGAATCCAAAGGGGTTTCTGTATTAGCCCACCTATAGAAAAAAATATCCTGTAAGTCATCACATGGAACACTGAAAACACCACCATATTACACTACTCAAACATAGTAGTGTAATAGCAGAATACATTTAAAATTACAGTTTAAAACTCGCTCACTAAGTTACACTGATCAGCTCCTAGAGAGCTTGAACTTCGATGCACTCAGTCCCAGCTGGGCATACTCAATTGATTCCCCCTGTGTTTCGCAACTTTTTCCAAGCAAAACATGTGTTTAAATAACTATAAATACAAACGGTGTTCTCCATCCCCAAGGGTTTTGTTAAATAATGATACTAGGCATACAGGAAACCATCCCGTAGTTTTTAATGGGATGTCCCCACAAAGGTACTTATAAATAACCATTCCGTGGTAATCCAAAATTCTCTCGGGTGTTAGATCAGCCACACCACACAAAGGAGTATCAGAGTGGGCGGAATGAAAATGATGATGGGCGTGGCGGGCGCGGGTACTGTTATCGTGCAGAGCAGGTTGAAATTATTAGCTTAGTCACGTAGTACAGATGTGCACTGGGCAGCCTTAATGTGGACAATTAGAGTACCGCAGGCCAACATTATTCTAAAAAAGGACGTACCGGCTATGCTCAAGAACGAAAAAGATGTCTTAGCCTCGCTTACCTCCAGTTTGCTGTGAGGAACACAAACGTTGTTCCGCAGCCGGCATACAAACAACAGTGTGTTGCTCTAGACACTGTGTTTATATCGCAGTCACATGATCCGCATCACGTGCTGTCCGCACGACAACGAGCTGTGAAGCTAGATATCAAAGAGGGACTACTGCATGGCGGCCATCTTAGAATGGTGTCTAGTTAACAGAGCTTGTATAGATAAAGCTGTTCACACGTAAAATCTGGAGTTTATGTAAACAACCCTACATATCTGATTGTATGTATAGGTGTAAGTAAGTAATGTACATGAGATCACTCAAAGCCCTGCGTGCCACACTACCCGTAGTGACATGGTTTGAGTGGATACCCAAAGAGCGGGGTTATACTTAATAAAAAGCAGAAAGGTAAGGAAGGGAAGTGCTATTTCCAGACGGTGGGGCATGATTGGTTCTGGGCAGGATTGCACGTAATGTAGACATGCGGCATCATGTAACTCTGAGTACATGCTAGTGTTGATCGATATTATTTATGAAGGCAAGGGAGTGCACACTCTAAAACCCTACGTGTCAGAGGTATATAAATACAGTGAATCAGACAATGAATCAAAAATTGGATCACAAAATGATGCTATGTCAGCGATAAAGGGTAATAGAGAAGTCATGAAAGCAAATAGGCAAAAAAGTGAAACTTTTGACTTTGTACAGTTATTTTTCAGTTGTGCAGACAGTTTAACCCCCATGTCCTGAGATCACTCATCGGAGGTACTTAAAATTGTATCACACACATATGTCACCAATACAGCATATACCAACAAACACACACAGAGAAGAACCGATGGTTAGAGAGTTGCAAGGGTTTGCCAGCACATAGATTCGTTTAGGGCTTCCACATCTGTTCTGAATCTGTATATCCATATCTGCTCACGTCTAAAGAGCAAATTGTGGATATTTCCTCCTCTCGTAGGTCTCTTCACTTTTTCCAAAATTGTCCATTGGATATCCGTGGGACTGTGTTTCTTCTCTATGTAGTGTTCTACCATGGTTGCCGTGATCTTCTTAGTTCGTATGCACAAACGATGTTCAGCCAATCTTGTTTTTATTGAACGGGTAGTCATACCCACATATCTCTGGGCGCACGGGCATGTAATCAAATAGATGACGTTTTTAGTATTACAGTTCGTCATTTCTTTATGTATCCATGGATAGCGCCAACCGATATCTATAGTTTTTATTCTGATGGTACCAGGGCAAGCACTACATGACCCACATGGGGTGTGTCCTGTTGGTTTTTCTTGATTCCAAAGAGTTTCAACAGGTAAGCTTTTTTTCTTGTAGGTTTTTACAAGGGAGTCTCTTAAGTTCTTGTTCCTTTTCATGGCGAATCGTGGAGGGGCCAGATTTGAATCTCCTACATTTAGGATGGGCCACAGTCTCAGGACTTCTTGTTTTAGTTTGTTGATCAGGGGTGAGAACGTAAAGACTGCAGTGAATCTTTCTTCTTATTTCATAGTTTTGTCATGTTGTTCTAATGTGGTATCACGTGGTACATTGCGTGCCCTCTTCATCGCCTGTTTTATAGTTCTTCTTGGCTATCCTCTTGCCTTCAATTTCTCTGCCAGCTGTTCCGACTGTCTCTCAAAGTCTATAATGTTTGAACAGTTTCTTCTATATCTTAGAAACTGGCCAAACGGCAAATTATTCTTCAGACTTGCTGGGTGAAAGCTTGAAAATGTTAACAGGGAATTTCTATCAGTAGGTTTGTTAAAAACCAAAGTAGCTATGATGTTGTTGCGCACCTCTAGTTGTAAATCCAAGAAGTGTATCTTGGATTCACTGTGTGTTTCCGTAAACTTCAGGTATCTATTTTGTTTGTTAAGCCAACGCATGAAATTCCCAAGGTCTAGTTCGTGCCTCTGAAGATCATAAGGACGTCATCAATATAACGTGACCACAGTTCTACATTGGCTTTCCATGGATTTGTATCGGAATAGATCTTCTCCTCCTCGAATGCTGCTACATACAAATTAGCGAGGCTGGGCGCAAAAGTCGCGCTCATTGCTGTTCCTGGTATTTGTTCAAAAAATGTTTGTTCAAAAAGAAAATAGTTCTTAGTAAGTGCTATTTCTGCCAATTGTATGATCAGAGATACCGGAGTCTTCAAAGGTGGAACCAGACTTCTAAGAATATTGTCAACCACTTGTAATGTGGCCATTGGGGGATCCGTGTGTATAAGGATTCGATGTCGAGAGTGACAAGTAACTGTGGGTAGGGGTCAAAATGCAGATTCTTCAAAAGGAGCAGTACCGCTGTTATAGCGCATTTTATTCACTCTTGGTCTTAGAAAAAATTCCACAAACTCTGAAAGCGGCTCAAGCACTGATCCTATTCCCAATACTATGGGTCTACCCGGGACAGGTATTTTCTCTTTGTGAATCTTTGGTAAAGCGTAGAACGCTGGTCTCCTAGGTGTTTTGGGGGATAGGAATTCATATTCTTTCAGGCTAATATGGCCTTCAGAGATGGCTTCCTGCAGAATAGGTTGAATCAAATTCTGGATATCCTCGGTGGGGTCTTTTCTCAGCTGCCTATTACTGGTTCGGTCTTCCAGAAGGGTTCGGACCATCGAGTTATACTCTTCCACATCCTGAATTACAGTTGCCCCCCCTTATCTGCTGGTTTTATTACAATCTAGTCGTTCTGTGTCAGTGTCTTCAGAGCATCCTTTTCTTTTTTTGAAATATTATTAAAGACCTGATGTTGTTCCTTTTCAAGTTTTTCAATACTTTTGAATAATGCCTTTTCAAAGGTAATAGATTCTGGAGAGATCCCGTTCGGTGGTGGATAGAAGGTTGATTTTTTCTTTAAATCAGTGGCACATTTTTCTGTCAATCTCTGGGGTTCACTCTCCAAAATTGTACCAAAGTATTGTTTTAACCTTATCTTACGAATCAATTGCGCTGCCTCAATCCTAGTTGTGAATGGATCATGTTGCGAAGTGGGTACAAAAGAAAGTCCTTTTTCCAACAGCATATGTTGTTCCTGTGTAAGTGTAACTTTTAAAGGATTTATGACCAAGGACGTCATACAGGGGGGGTTGGTTATCTGGATCATAGGTGGTTGTATCTGATAAGCTGGTCTGTATCTTTCTCCCATCGGCTTTTGAATGGGGTTGTCTGGTCCTGTCAGTATCCATCTGCCAGGTCACCGTTTTTTTTGCTAGATTTTAGCTAAGTATTTAAGTTGTTTGGGACAGGGGCACACCGGTCCATCCTCGTCCCTTGCTGCATGTAACGTGAGGTGACTGGTTCTGCTATTGGGCATTCCATTGTCCTCTGCCCTTGTTCTTGGTTTTTCCCTGGCCTCGGTGAAAAAACTTGGGCGCGGTTGGATATATTTTGGAAGCCACTAGATGATGCTAGGCTCTGATTACTTCCACTTGAACTTCCACTTGAAAAGGTCCAGTTGGACGGTCTAGGGCATTGTTGTATTCGCTTTTTATTATACTGGTTGTATTGTTGGCCAGTTTGTGCAGATGTTTGGCTCTGATCTTCATAATAAGCCTCTGTAATGTATGGATAAATCTTTTCTTGCGTATAGCTTACAAGGTCTTTTCTTAGTTTATCGATTTTTTTATTCAAATTGAAATCCTTAAAAACTTTCATTGTGGCATCAAGGTCTTCAATACTCTTTTTATATATAGCAATGGCAGTGGCTGTTTTTAGGGCGTCTTGTTTTTCTTGGCTCTCCTTCATCATTTTTTCTGAGACCGTCTTTGCTGTGCTTATAATCAATATCAACCAGTCTCTTGTACATTTATTCGAAATATATGACCAGTCCTTTCTGAATTGGACCTGTTCCAGGAATATCCTAGGTTCAATTCTGATTATTAAGCCCATCTGGGCCGCATGGGCATGTAGATATTCTGTCATTATAGTGCCGTGTAATTCTGTGCAAATAAGTTTTGTTTTTCAGAATTTCAAATTCATTCCATTCATTGCCACTGTTTCCTGATTCTGGTATACCCTCTGTGCCTAAGATAGATGGATTCGCCAAAATGTTCTCAACCAGGGCCCTCATTACGACCTCGGCGGTAAGTGAAAAACTATGCCAGTAAATGATTACCGGCATCATTTACCGCTAGGTCCAATCATGACCCATGAAAGTGCTATTAGCGGCATCGTAGTTAATGGTGCCGCTAACAGCACCAAGCTTGCGCACATGCGACCTTCCACGCCGTAAGTACCGGCATCGTGCAAAGGTAGACAAACCACGAACCAAGCGGACATGCTCTTAACGCTATCGCGAAGGCCGTAAAGTACCTTACCGCCATGGTGCTAATTCCGCCATCGCGAACCAACCGTAAATGGCCATGTGCAGTGTTTCCAGCTGCCACAGGTGCACAGAATCAGGCCAGGTGGAGGCAATACAGACTCACCAAGTACAAAAAGAGCACACCCCAACCCTTCCCACACCCAGTCACACTCCACAATGATTCCAAGACGACTAGCAATGTTGGGGCTGGAGGACCTGATTGCAATGCAAGTGCTACAACAACAACAACAACAACAACAACAACAACAACAACTGGCAGCACAGAGGAGACGCAGGAGGAGAAGGAGGGCAAGGCAGGGCCAGCAAGCCCCACCAGCACAGGCAGTGCCACCACGCAGGCAGCCCCCAATCCCACGCATCCGAGCCAGTCCATTCAACCTCACCGCTGAGCAGATCCATACCTTGTACCGTTTGGACCGGGACACCATCACCACCATTGTTGACATGATACACAACAACATCATCAGCATGATAGAAACACCCACCGCCACCCCCCCCCCCCCCCCACTGAAGGTAGTGTCCATGCTCCACTTTCTGGCCACAGGCACCTACCAGCACACAGTGGGGCACTTGCATGTCATTTCACAACCATTATTCTCACGTACACTGATCCAAGTGCTCGATGCCCTCTTCAAGCACACAGACAACCACATTTCCTTACCACGGTCTGCCCAGGCGATTGCAAACACCAAAGTGGGTTTCCATGCACTAGCCGGCATACCTGGTTGCATTGGTGCCATCAACTGCACCCATGTGGAATTTGTGGTCCCACATGCATGGAGGTAGCGTACCGCAACCGTAAACTATTTCACTCAATCAACGTGCAAATGGTTTGTGACTCCAACAGGATCACCACACATTGGTGTGCCCGATTCCCCGGATCAACCCATGATTCAATGGTCCTGCGTAACTCCACAATACCACGCTACATGGAGCGACATGCAGGGCCAAGATCCTGGCTACTCAGTGAGTCTCATGTCATGGCTATGGAAATGTGAAGTGGGTAGGTGATTGACGTACCAATGCATACTTTACCTGGCTGAAAGGGGGGGAATGATGCATACTTTACCTGGCTGAAAGGGGGGGAATGATGCATACTTTACCTGGCTGAAAGGGGGGGGGGATGATGCATACTTTACCTGGCTGAAAGGGGGGGGGGGGATGATGCATACTTTACCTGGCTGCGATTAGCAGAGGCAATGGAGCCAGCTCATACCCTAAAGCAGCCCAAACGTCAACTGACACCTGTACACATAATGCACGATGTAAGCAGCCCTACCATGTGAATGAAGGTGTGTCCCAACCATGACACAACCATCTGCAAGTGCATTGTACCGATTCAGACCACATTGACCTCAACGAAATGCACCTACATGCAATGACTTTAGCCAATATATGGCACCAAACACCATCAACTGAACGGCCAGTCCCCCATAACTGCGCACAAAGGAGGCACATGACGGACAAAAACATCAATACACCACTACACAGACACTGAGGCCCCAAAAAGTGCCTATCAACATTAGTAGTGCTCAGTGGGGTCATCATGAGGCTGACAGCAATGTTGCCATGATGAGAGCGTTGATATCACAAGACACCTGCCAGGTCACCAAAACAAACGCCATGAACGGACACAGTGGATGGGCACTCACAAGGCACTTGACCCCCCTGCATGCATTGGTTGATGGCATCCAAAACAGTCCATGAGAGGAATACACATATACCTGTCACATAGTGTGAATCCATTTGTGCATGTAAAAGTGGTACAAAGTAACAGTTGAATGCATGCCATGGTGGCACGTCATGATTTGAGATTTGATGTCATGACTGACACATACATTGTTGCCCACATACAGGTGATGCAGGCTATCCCCTTAATAGGTGGCTCCTTACACCAGTCCGGAACCCACAGAACCAGCACGAGGAGGATTTCAATCGTGCACATACACAAACCCGTGTGGTGATTGAGCAGGCATTTGGCCTATTGAAGGCACGGTTTCGCTGCCTCAGCAGGTCTGGTGGGGCACTCCTGTACCGTCATGAGAAGGTGCCAAAGATCGTCATGGCATGTGTCAGGCTACACAATATGTGCATCAGACGGAATGTGCCCCTGTCCCCTGACGCTGAACTGCAACCACCTAACGATGAGGATGAGGAGGGTGGGGATGGGGCAGCACCTCAGGGAGGCAGCGATGCACAGGAGGGGCATGACATGCGTCGGACTCTGATCAACCAATGTTTCTAGCACACACGGATGGGGGGTGTCACATGGCGATGGCAATTGGGGCACTGTGTGTGTCTGGGGTATGTACACTGTGGACTGTTCACCAATAAATCACACATACGCAATGAGCAATGTCCACACGTGATTTGTGATCAAGCAAAAATTGTATTGTAAATGTGAATTCAATTAACACACACTTCCCCCCTCAACTCCCCAACACACCCACTCCCCCCTGACCCCTCAACTCCCCAACACACCCATCTCCCCCTCAACTCCCTGCAAAAGTGCGTGGATGCCTGTGTTGAAGTGCCTAATGTAGAATTGATCCACTGGGTGGCATCTATTGGCAGCCCCCTCTGCCGGCCCCCGGGGCACCCATGCCTGTACTCTGCAGGTTCCTGGCCGACCTGCGGACGGGGCTGCTTGGGGCAGAACTGGCAGCGGAGGAGGTACTCGGCTGCTCACTAGGACGCATGTCCCTCATTGTCTTTACAAGCTCTGGGAGCACGTGCCGCACCGCGGCAAGTTCGGCACAGATGTCCTTGGTGGAGGATTGTATGGCTGCCTTCACAGTCTCAGCACATTTTTGCATTTCAGCACTTGCACCTCCGCAATCGGCCACATGCTGGGTGAGGAGTGAGGACAGTTGGTGTTGCCTTGTTAATATTTGGTCCAGCGACTGTTGATATTTTTGGGCATTGGATGATGCCATTGGCGCGTTTATTGGGCTACTCCCCTCCTCCACACCTTCCACTGGGCATGGAGTGGCTGGCCATGAGTTATCAGGGGATAGTCCCTGTGTGTTATCAGCATGCAGGCTACATGGGGACAGGTAGGGGGAATGAGGGTGGGCAGTGGGGGGACATTCTATGACATCCTCATCATTCCCCACATCACTATCAGAGCAAGCTGCAATGGCAGCAGTCTCCCCAATCGTACTGCTTCTTGCAGACACAGTCCCTTCAGTGGCCACCAGTTGTTGAATGTCTGTTGCTGGTGGTACCATGCTGCTTGCCTTGGTGCTTATCGTTGCCCTGGCCTGTGTTGTGGCAGTCGATTTTGGCTGAGTAGCGGCAGAGTAGCAGTCTCAGGCAGTGACTGCAGGCTACTCTTTTCTTCAGTCTGTCTACTGTGTTTGTTCCTGACCACCTGACCACCATTCAAAATCTCCCTGACACCGCAGAGCGGCCGCGGAGTAGCGGCAGAGTAGCAGTCTCAGGCAGTGACTGCAGGCTACTCTTTTCTTCAGTCTGTCTACTGTGTTCATAGCTCCCAACCTTTTTTGTCACCAAGGCGGGTGAAAACACCCGATTTTCTTTTTGGTGGGTGAGAGGCCCATAGAAGTGAATGGGCGAATGAGGGACTTGGCGGGTGATTCATCTGCTTTCAGGGCGGGTGACACCCGCCAAAAGCGGGTGAGTTGAGAGCTATGTGTGTTTGTTCCTGACCACCTGACCACCATTCAAAAGCTCCCTGACACCGCGGAGCAGCCGCGGAGTAGCGGCAGAGTAGCAGTCTCAGGCAGTGACTGCAGGCTACTCTTTTCTTCAGTCTCTCTACTGTGTTTGTTCCTGACCACCTGACCACCATTCAAAAGCTCCCTGACACCGCGGAGCGGCCGCGGAGTAGCGGCAGAGTAGCAGTCTCAGGCAGTCTATGGCAGCCATGGACACCGGGGACGCTAATCTGACTTCTTCACTAACTACGACTTTATGTGATAAAGACTCTCAGCAAAGGAGCTCACGGTCCCGTACACGAGCTGAAGTGGGCCGAAAACTGCCTTCAAACCCAGAGAAAAGCCTGCTATATTCAAAGCAGACCAAACAAACTGCTACAGCAATGACACAGAGTCCTGCTATGAGCCAAGTATCAACAATATCGACGCCTGGGAGTAGCAGAAGCTTCTGTCCGAAAACAACTTGGTCAAAAGAGGAGGCGACGGCAAAAAATACACTCCCAGTACCGGGAACCCAGCACACTGATCTGTGCACCAACGACGAAGAGTTGCGGGGAGTGGACATCTTCCCCGTACGCCAAAACCTTGTCCAAACAACTCCAAACTCACCTGGGCGACCCGCGTCTCTGCTGGAGATCCCGGGCAGTGTCTCCCACGGGCTAGGCCCTGTCCTGTTAGCCGCGAACGCTCCGCCGCCTGTCGGAAGACGGACGGCGTCGAGCTCGGCGGTGATGGGGGGAGCCAGTCCGGGGGAGCAAGCCGCTGATCGGGAAAAGTCGCGGGTTAAGGCGCCGGCGGACCTAGTGGAACTCCCGAGGGTGGGGCTCCCGGAACAGGAACCCACGGAGAAGGTAATGGACGGTGTAGTCTTGCCAGTAGTGGCCGTCCTGAAGGTCCCCCTGGTGGATGATCGGTGTGAGACAATGACGGAAAATGCACAGGGTGAACTTTTGCAGAAAGCTCCCTGCCTACATGACCAACTGGCAGGCAAACCGACAAGGGTGACGGTGGAAATCCATCCGCTCCCTCCTAGCACGCCGACCACAGCAGGGTCAGCAGACACAGTCACATCAAAAGCCAATGAGACCATCGGCAACACGAGCCACCCAAACGGCGGCCAGTCAACAAAATCACTGGACATACAATCTGATGAAGGTCCGTGTTGTAAAAAATTGAAAACCACGCTGAAAACGAAAAAACAATCTTTGACAAATACATCATCGACAAGTGCACCAACACTCCCAGGCAAGTCTAAAGGACTTGATTCCAACAATGAGGGAAAACAGAGACCAAAAAGGACAATAAGGCGATCTATAGACAGTACAAAAACAAAAAGCCAACAAGCAACTCATATCTTCTCGCCTCAAAGTGTGGCAGACTTTTTTGTGAATCACAGAAAAAGAAAGTTCGAAAACATATGTGAAATAAGTGACAGCGAGATGCTGGAAGTGGTGCACAGCTCAGAAGATTTACAATCTGGGACTCCAACTACGGTGCCAGACCTGGGCGGACCCAGTATAGAAAATCACATAAATCAACCTTCCAGTGTTATGGATGAGAAAGAAGAAGTTGAACCTAATGTTTCGCCCACAGACGAACGGCAGAGGGCGGAGACTCCATCAATTACAGTGGAGACTGAGACTGGTATGGCTAGCCTGGAAACTGCAAATCTTGACAGTGAGAAGCTGGAAGTGGCGCACAGCTTAGAAGACTTACAATCTGCGACTCCAGCCTCGACACCAGACCTGGGTGATCCCAGTATAGGAAATCTTATAAATCTATCTCACAGTGTGGAAGAGAAAGATGAAGCTGAATCCAGTGCTTTGCCTACAGACGAACGGGAGGGGTTGGAGACGCCATCAACTACAGTGGAGATCAAGTCCCCTATGGCTAGCCTGGAAACCGCAAAACCTGTCGCTGACAAAACACAAAACACTGTTTATAATGATGAAGCAAGACCCAAATACTTTATGGAGAGTGGGGAACCAGAGGTCTGGTTCCCTTCAGACGAAGATGCAAACCAAATGGCAAATGACTCAAATTTATCTGCAATAACAACGCCAAGCAGGGACAAAGGAAAAATCCTCGGACAAAACCACTCGCCCGAGAAATCTCCAGAAAAAAGACCGGATATGGTGACACTTATGGCAGCGGTGGCGGTCGCAATGGCCCCCTTCACCAAGCTTTATGAAGCCATAAACGATTCATTAAAAGACAATTGCTCTCTACTGACAACAATGCATGCAAAGCTTGCATATTTGGAAGGGTATGTCACTGCGGTGGACCACGAAAAAAACAAGGCTGGTACACGATGTCCTTGGACGATAGCGCCAGAAGGAATGAAAAAGACCTCTATATCGGCAAGCATCGAAAAGGGGTCTCAAACGTGCTTTACGTCCCAAAAAAAATTCAATCCCCCCCAAAGTTGACGGAGGAGGCGGACTTGCTCATAATCGAGCAAACTTCGCCAGTCCAACTGCCAACTAAAAGGTCAAAGCCTACAAGAACAAACCTGTGAGATAATCCACAAAAGAAAGATGACGCCGTCAGTGGACACAGACCAAAGAAGGCCCAAAACATTGCATCTGAAAAAAAAGTCCCCAAACTAGTGAATAACTCAAAGAACTTACAAACGAAGAATATGGAAGTAGTTACCAACAAAGACTTCTCCATTTTTGCTGATCGCAAGTTGCCAACGACACCAGTTGAAACTAAGGGAAAGCAACTGGTATTCTGCCTACCAGTGCAGGAAAAGAGCTTCAAAGATAGGAGGAAGAACTATGGTGATGGAGCGTGCCCAAATGCAAATTCAAATTGCTCAACTCCAATAATCTCAGAGGCTGCTTTGATCCCAACTGGCACGAATCAAATGGAGACTTCCAAAGTCTCTAACACTTCAAAATCTACAGAAGATCTTCTGATGGAAGAAGTTCTCGAAAACTTAAATCAATCTTGCGAACCTCCTTCCCTAGAACTTATAGAGACATCAATGGAAAAGGGGACAAAAGGAGTCCACAAAGCAGAAGCCCAATCGGAGCAAGGATCAAAAGAAGTACGAGGTAAACATCTATCTCTACCATCGAAGGATCATTGTAAGAAAATTACTCGCTCTGTTTCCCGGAGTCCTGTCAAACAGGACGAGAAGGGGTGCAAAACCCCGAGTCAAGGTCTGCAAAAACTACACTCTACAAAAGCTAGTGATCTAGAAAATTGGCGGGGAGAGAAATACCTCCCATCCACATCCGGAAATGAGGCTCAGCACCAAGACAGACACAAGAACCATCTTTGGCGAGAAGATCGGACAGCAAATAGAAATGGAAAAAGACAAGAAAGAGAAGATAAAGGACGATGGGTACCACCTAAAATGCGATCTAGAGATCCGCCTGCTTTCAAAATTGAACAAATCGGCCTCTGCCACAACTATGTAATCCTGAATAGAAGAACTGTGATGGAGTTGCTACATAGCATACCGAAACTAAGACCAGTAGAATCGAGAGATTTGCAAATAGTGGAGCCGATTCATGAAGGCCGTCGCGCAACTGCCTATCTATTTATCTCCTCAAAATCTGTCAAACAGAGGCTGCACGACTCCTTGAAAGACTTCCTAAAAATGGGCTATGACATAAGTGAATTTGGTGACGAGAGAAGAGCTAAATGGGATGATCCAACTTACCCCAGCCCAAATAACTGTTCAACGAGGAAAGGGTATAACTCCTTAAACGATAGATCCCCTGAGGCTAGGAGACAAAAACACCTTCAAGAGAACCGTAATACGGAATATCAAGAAGCATGGGCGAACAAATCGGCGAGAAACTCGCCAAAGCGACGACTTCATAAAGAAAATACCAGAAAACTTGACTCACGGGGTAAACCTTCAATGAATAACAAATAAAGTGACGAGGTGGAAGTGACAAAATATGACAGAAAACCAGCTGGGCCATCATTGCCTAAAAGAACGAGTACACAGAAGGTGCAACCGGAACAAAAAGGCAACGAAGACAAGGAAAAATCAAATCCTTTGCAAAAGATGTGGGCATGGCTCCCGAAAGTTCTTGGCCCCCAAGAAAAATAGCAATCCATCGCCAACAAAAACTCTGGCGACGACGACTCGAAAAGAGGCCCAACTACAAATCTAGCTAAACTCTGCTCATGGAATACTCGGGGATTTATGCACCTTACAGTACGGGGTGACGTGAACTTTGCCTCTTTTGATATCATGTGTTTTCAAGAGACATGGCTTACCACAAAACCCATCTTAGATGGTTTCGAAATAGCCTTTGCAACAGCTAAAAAGGGACCAAAAGGCCGACCCTCCTCGGGCTTGCTAACTGCAGTTAGAATGGGCAATGGAATGAAAATGATTAGAATCCTGACACTTTCCTTCCTGATGATTTCAGTACAAGTAAAATGGAACTATTGGGACACACTATATAACAGATCTGTCTCGACAACAGCAATAATCATAAACTTGTACTGGATGTTCTAGATATGGTCGAACAAGAAATCGACAAAGCATACATTGTACACTCTGAAGTCCATTTATATGTTTGCGGCGACCTGAACGCAGTATGCGGAAAGAAACCGACGAGAACCAAAGCTGAAGCAAGGGGTGCAGCTTGGTCAGTACTGATGAAATCTAAAGATCTGTTCAATGTGGCTGCCACTTTCGGGAATTCAGCTCAGTATTCAACATGGGAAGGTCGTGGTTCGGAGGCAACAATAGATTACATCTACGCCTCATCGGCCCTACTGTCTATCATTTCATCTTTCGACGTGGTTAAAACTAAGGCGAGCGACCATAATCTTCTATGCCTGTCCTGTCCAACCATTTCAACTGAAAAAATAGCCTCAGCCCCAAAGCTTGTAACAAATGCAAATGGAACTCGACTTGCATTGAGCCTAAACAGTGTCATCTCTCTGACAAATAACTACTCCAAGTCAGAGCTTCAAGAGCACGTCTCTATCCTTCCCGACTACAGTGATCTTCCGAACGTCTTCAAGAAACCGAGTTTGAAGAACAGAACATCTACGAACAAATCAATCCATACTTACGACCAAATCTTGGTCGAGAAAAGACGTCAACTCAGGAAGGCTAAGAGAAGTTTTGTGAAAATTAGATCTGACTCTAACAAACAACTTTGGATCAACAAGCTAAAAGCCTACAAGTCATGGCTGCGAGACCATCGTCTCGCCATGTATCAAAAAGATTCGGAAGACATGTTGCGAAGTGTGTCAACCAAAAACCCGAGAGTATTCTGGGCCCTGATAAACGCAACGGAACGGATCAATTCTGACATCTTAATTAATGGCATCGCAGAGGCTAAATGGACAGAGTTCTTCGCAAACCTTTTCTTCGATCCTAAGGTTGGCACCGAAACTGCACAGGTCCAAAGCACAGAACCCTGGGTGGAGCTTCACGACCTTGAAGATATAATGTACATTCTGAAAAAATTGAAAAATTCCAGGGCCCCTGGGCCCGACGGTCTGACAAATAGGCACCTGAAAGAACATCCTGAGGCATGGGCTAACTTCATATGTGCGGTCCTCCGAAGATTGACAGCTGCAAGGGCTCTACCGAAATCTTGGACCACTGCAGTTGTGGTACCTATTTACAAGAGAGGGGCGAGAGACAACCCTAAATATTTTCGGCCTATTGCCCTGTTGAACGTAATTGGCAAGGTGTACGGTTCTTTACTTCTACAACACTTCCAAAGGTGGGCTAAAGACGCACCCTGTGAAGACCCCCTTCAATTTGGCTTCAAAAAGAATGTGGGAACAACAATTAACATTCTAACGGTCAACATCTTAAAATACAAAAGCCTGGCGGGTGGCACCCGTACCTACATGGCTTTTATTGACCTAAGACAAGCCTTTGACCAAGTTAACAGAGCGAGGCTATGGGCAAAGTTAAGGTCTTGGAATTGCCCGGCATCTATTCTACATCCGATTATAGCACTACACACGGACACAAGGATCCAAGTGAGGCTTGACAACTAAGGCGCACTTTCGGAGGAGATCCCAACCAATCAGGGAGTTAAGCAGGGCTGCCCGTTGGCCCCGGCTTTATTTCTAAGCTTCATTGGCGACTACAAAGAATCAGAAGCAAAGGTCAGATCATTCCCTCCGCATATTGGCCAAATGAAAATCTCGAGAATTATGTATGCGGATGACATCATCATCACAGACCAAACAGCAATAGGCCTGCAGAGACAACTTAACAACTTCGCTGAATACATCAAGGCAAATGGTCTTGAAATAAACAAGCCCAAGACCAAAATCATGTTCTTTGGGAAAGGCAAAAGCAAAAGCGACTCATATGCATGGTCTTTGGAAGGTGAACACATCGGCACAGTCACAGAATTTAAATATCTGGGCATTGTGGTGGACAACTCGACAAGGGAGATTGCAATGCAAAAACATCTGCTGTCAAAAATAAAGAATTTAATATTGCAGGCTAAAGCGATAGATAGAATATACGGTCGCTTCTACCTCATACCAATAGTGGACTTCTACAAGGCCAAGGTAGTTCCCACACTGATCTACGGAGCTGAAGCAATGCTGGGGCTACCACACACCATCTGGACGAAACTTGAAAGCCAATACTGGAGAGAGGTCCTAAATCTACCAAACTCAACTCCATTGGTTTTGATCAGACGTGAAATGAGCCAACTCTCGCTTGCCTCGATAGTGGAAAGAAACAGCTTGATGTTGTTTAGGAAATTATTGCTGGAAAATCGCCCTGAGCTTTTGGAAGCTATAAATACAGAAGCAGAAGGAGGGCGCCTGTCTGTCCTGAACAGATGGTACAGAGACCAAGAAGAAAAGTTAGACTCTATTCAATGTTCCAAAAAGGAGTTGACGGACAATCCGATGAAAATCCAAAATAAATTAAACGAGCTTGACTGGATACTTACTTTGGACCAGGCCGCTTCGTACAAGTTAACCTCGCACCTGCCACAGACGTTCCACAAACTACACGAATTACAAGCGTACGTGAAAAGATATCCAAACCGCAAGCTGAGTAATACTTTTATAAGAGCCCGCCTCAACTTACTCCATACGAACAAAATCTTGATGATACGAGGCCTGGCGAGCACAAACGTTTGCAGATTTTGCAATGACCCGGCTATTGTGGAAACGACCAAACACCTATTGTTAAGATGCCCAGAAGTAGAGGCTATAGGAGGTCCTTACTTGAAGGAGATATTATCTGCAGCCCACACTTTCGATGTAGAGACTTGGTGGGCGAGGCTAATTGGAGGTGGACGAACTACTTGGGTCACTGCCACAGCAAAAATTTTGGATACAATTCTGTCAACTATAGAAAAACAACCATAGGTAAACAATATTCAAATGGAAAGGATTGAAACGCAAAAAAAAAAAAAATTTTGGCTGCTGTGGTTTTTTTTTTTGGTCTAGCAGAGGTGGAGGGTTGGTGTGGTGTTGCCTCGGGCCTGGCCTTCTTGGCAGGTGTGGTGCCAGTCTCGTCCTCGCCTGGGTCTGAATGGGAGCCTGTGGTGGAGCAAAGGAGGGAAAGTGTTATTGATGGGTCTGCGGACATTGAGCAGGCATTGTGATGACTGCCATGATTTTGATGACTAGATGGTGCACTTTGAAGGCAGTGACATACAGGTTGTCTCCCTTTTGGGTGGGAGAAGCATGCAGGAAAGTGGGTGCCTACAGTGAGAGTGTGCATACTGCATGTGTACAGGGTGTAGGTCAATGATGCCTGTTGGCAGTCTTCTGCTGATGTGTTGCGTTAACCCTATTAGGCAACATTGTGCTTCCTATGAAACTGGACTTCAGGAAGTTTAGCATGGCTTAATTTGAGGCACCTACCTGCGTCACCTGATGTCGGGGCTCCTCTCTCCATTTCACCGACCCCCTCGATGCTCTCGATGCCAATGGTTGTGGCACATATCTCCTCCCACGGCTCCATTTTAATTGATGAGTCTGCTCTTACAACAGTTGCCAGGCCCAGGTTTCTGTTGGGAGACAGTATGCTCCTTACACGGAGCCGGAGGTCATCCCACCTTTTCCGGCACTTTTTTGTGGTGCGGGGTGTTGTTCCTACTGCACTGACCCGCTGTGCGACTAGGTCCCATATGGCCTTCTTCCGTGCTATTGCCGTACTGGTCATTTCAGTGGAGAATACGATGTCCGCGTTTTCCTGTAGGGTTTCCGCCAACATGGTGAGCTCTTCCCTACTGAAGCGCTCCTGCCGCAGCCGATCGCAAGATTTTTTGACACCTTTCGGCATTCTGACGATGGGTGGACGATGGGTGGATGTGGGTGAAGGTTTGTGGCGGGTCTCGGGGTCAGATGTGCACTGGTTGTGGAGGATTGCAATGGATTGTTTTTTTAAAGATGGCCGCCGTGCTCTTTCCTGTTCTGGTGCGATGGCGTAACTTCCGGATCTGCTTCTTTATGGTCACCGCTAATAGCAGTCACCGCTATTTGCGGTGATCGCTAATATCGGTGGGTAGGGTGGTGGTGGTGCAGCTTGCACGGCATACAATGTTTTTGGGACGTTAACGGCATGGCGCAGATTACATTAGCGGCATGGCGCAATGCTCGTGCCCGAGAGGTCGTAATTTACCGCTTTTAACGGTTTCAGGCCAGCACGGACACGTTAGTTGCGCCATGCCGGTAATGTCCATTACTTACTGCCGGGGTCGTAATGAGGTCCAGGTCTTCTGCAAAAGCCAGGTATCTTGCCTCTGCCATATTGATAGTTGTCTTCAATCTTTTGAGATTGCCATGGGGGGAAACGGGAATGGGGGGAAGGAAAGGAATATCCCGCTGGTGTAGTGTGCACCTAGGAGCTAGATGCGGAGAGATGCCACATTGGCATAGGTTAACACCCAAAGGCTGTCCGAAGGAAATATATCCACAAAACTGGAACTGGAATTGGGAATCAAGACCACAAATCTTCCCATTCGTTATATCACACTCGAATCCGAGTCACATTTATTCAAATATAACTTTACCTTTCGAATTAATCCATGCTACTAGATTCCTGAGTTTTGCCTTCAGGGTTCCAAACATTTTTTGAACAAATATCAGGAACAGCAATGGGCGCGACTTTTGCGCCCAGCCTCGCTAATTTGTATGTAGCAGCATTCGAGGAGGAGAAGATCTATCCTGATATGAATCCATGGAAAGCCAATATAGAACTGTGGTCACATTATATTGATGACGTCCTTATGATCTTCAGAGGCACCAAACTAGACCTTGGGAATTTCATACGTTGGCTTAACGAACAAAATAGATACCTGAAGTTTACGGAAACACACAGTGAATCCAAGATACACTTCTTGGATTTACAACTAGAGGTACCCAATAACATCATAGCCACTTTGGTTTTTAACAAACCTACTGATAGAAATTCCCTGTTAACATTTTCAAGCTTTCACCCAGCAAGTCTGAAGAATAATTTGCCATTTGGCCAGTTTCTAAGATATAGAAGAAACTGTTCAAACGTTATAGACTTTGAGAGACAGTCGGAATGGCTGGCAGAGAAATTGAAGGCAAGAGCATATCCAAGAAGAACTTTTAAACAGGTGTGGAAGAGGGAACCAATATACCATGTGATACCACATTAGAACAACATGGCAAAACTATGAAATCAGAAGAAAAAATCACTGCAGTCTTTACGTTCTCACCCCTGATCAACAAACTAAAACAAGAAGTCCTGAGACTGTGGCCTATCCTAAATGTAGCAGATTCAAATCTGGCCACTCCAAGATTCGCCATGAAAAGGAACAAGAACTTAAGAGACTCCCTTGTAAAAACCTATAAAGAAAAAAGCTTACCTGTTGAAACTCTTTGGAATCAAGAAAAAACAACAGGACACACCCCATGTGGGTCATGCAGTGCTTGTCCTGGTACCACCAGAACAAAAACTATAGATATCGGTTGGCGCAATCCATGGATACAAAACAAAATGACGAACTGTAATACTAAAAATGTCATCTATTTGATTACATGCCTGTGCGCCCTGAGATATGTGGGAATGACTACCCATTCAATAAAAACAAGATTGGCTGAACATCGTTCGTGCATACGAACTAAGAAGATCACGGCACCCATGGTAGAACACTACATAGAGAAGAAACACAGTCCCACGGATATCCAATGGACAATTTTGGAAAAAGTGAAGATACCTACGAGAGGAGGAAATATCCACGATTTGTTCTTTAGTCGTGAGCAGATGTGGATATACAGACTCAGAACAGACGTGGAAGGCCTAAACAAATCTATGTGCTGGCAAACCCTTGCAACTCTCTAACCATCGGTTCTTCTCTGTGTGTGTTTGTTGGTATATGCTGTATTGGTGACATATGTGTGTCATACAATTTTAAGTACCTCCGATGAGTGATCTCAGGACATGGAGGTTAAACTGTCTGCACAACTGAAAAATAACTGTACAAGGTCAAAGGTTTCACTTTTTTGCCTATTTGCTTTCATGACTTCTCTATTACCCTTTATCGCTGGCATACCATCATTTTGTGATCCAATTTTTGATTCATTGTCTGATTCACTGTATTTATATACCTCTGACACGTTGGGTTTTAGAGTGCGCACTCCCTTGCCTTCATAAATAATATTGATCAACACTAGCATGTACTCAGAGTTACATGATGCCGCATGTCTACATTACGTGCAATCCTGCCCAGAACCAATCATGCCCCAGCGTCTGGGAATAGCACCTTACTTCCTTACCTTTCCGCTTTTTGTTAAGTATAACCCCGCTCTTTGGGTATCTACTCAAACCATGTCACTACGGGCAGTGTGGCACGCAGGGTTTTGAGTGATCTCATGTACATTACTTACTTACACCTATACACATAATCAGATATGTAGGGTTGTTTACATAAACTCCAGATTTTACGTGTGAACAGCTTTATCTATACAAGCTCTGTTAACTAGACACCATTCTAAGATGGCCGCCATGCAGTAGTCCCTCTTTGATATCTAGCTTCACAGCTCGTTGTCGTGCGGACGGCACGTGATGAGGATCATGTGACTGCTATATAAACACAGTGTCTAGAGCGACACACTGTTGTTTGTATGCTGGCTGCGGAACGACGTTTGTGTTCCTCACAGCAAACTGGAGGTAAGTGAGACTAAGACATCTTTTTCGTTCTTGAGCATAGCCGGTACGTTCTTTTTTAGAATAACGTTGGCCTGCGGTACTCTAATTGTCCACATTAAGGCTGCCCAGCGCACATCTGTACTACGTGACTAAGCTAATAATTTCAACCTGCTCTGCACGATAACAGTGCCAGCACCCGCCGCGCCCACCATCATTTTCATTCCGCCCACTCTGATACTCCTTTGTGTGGTGTGGCTGATCGAACACCCGAGAGAATTTTGGATTACCACGGAATGGTTATTTATAAGTACCTCCATGGGGACATCCCATTAAAAACTACGGGATGGTTTCCTGTATGCCTAGTATCATTATTTAACAAAACCCTTGGGGATGGAGAACACCGTTTGTATTTATAGTTATTTAAACACATTTTTTGCTTGGAAAAAGTTGCGAAACACAGGGGGAATCAATTGAGTATGCCCAGCTGGGACTGACTGCATCGCAGTTCAAGCTCTCTAGGAGCTGATCAGTGTAACTTAGTGAGCTAGTTTTAAACTGTAATTTTAAATGTTCTCTGCTATTACACTACTATGTTTGAGTAGTGTAATATGGTAGTGTTTTCAGTGTTGCATGTGATGACTTACAGGATATTTTTTCTATAGGTGGGCTAATATAGAAAGCCCTTTGGATTCGGGATATAGTGAAGGAATTCTACTCGAACCCAGGACCCTGATAGATGGGTGTCCCTACAGCTCGATTGGGTAAGATGTAGTTTTAAAATCTATCCTTTGCTGACATAAATGGTGGGACATGTTCTTAATGGCACTCTCCCCTGTTTTCTCTTTCTCCCATACCCTATCTCGTATGGCGACCTCCTACTCCTGTATACTAGAGATTGAGCTCTCTCAAACAAGAAGTAATTAGATCGCACATTCAAACTGGTGCGTGTCTCCAGCCCTGAAGAAAGTGGTGACATTCACCTTCATACCACTGAAACCTGTCGGCTTCTCTTGTGACCTGAGTAGTCTAATACGGATCAGGACGATCCCTACATCAGATTGCATTTTGATTCTGGTACCTAAAAAGGATCATCTCTTTCATCTATTTACTGAGTTTATACACGAAAGAAAGAAATAGACCACCGTGTTCCTCCTGAAATAGGAGTCACCTTTGATGATTAATAATATTTTGACTATCATCAATGTAGGTCCGACATTCTATCTCTATTTTTAATCAGTTGTAAAATCCAAAAAACGTAAATAAAAAAATGAATGTTTATTTGGAAAGCATCATAGAAAAGAAATTAAACTTATGGAACCCTGAAGGCAAAACTCAGGAACTCAGTAGCATGGATTAATTTGAAAGGTAAAGTTATATTTGAATAAATGTGACTCGGATTCGAGTGTGATAGACCCAAAAACAAACCCATCTACTGATAATTCGAGGCACTTATCGGGTGAAGTCAGCATCAAAGCCTTGGAGGGCTGGATGATACTTTTGAAAGCTGGTAGTAAGTAGTAAGTCGCCCATACCCCCCCTTCCACTGTGTCCAGGAGGCTGAATAGCTATTATGCCTCCCTTTGCCCCAGTAGCTGTATCTATCCCCCCAATTCAGTGGCTATTTAGTTTCACAAAGTGATCCTATTCATTGTAGGCGGGAGCCGTGGAAAAGCCGAGCTGAGCAGTTAACACTTCGGCTCCGTCATGGGGGATACACTAATGTTGCCCAGGCAGGCTTTTGTTCTCTGCCTCTGTACCTTTTCTGCTGATACCACGTTAATAAGTGTTTAAACGTAAATAAATGCACCCCATTGAAAGAGCACGCCTGTTAATGTCATGAGAGACTTTGAACGGGTCCCACCTGCCTGTTGCTATTGGCTTTTGTAACCACATTTTCTGTCTTGAGAAGAATCACACTCTAAAGGAAGGGAGAGAAGTGCACCAGAACTTACCAGATTGCTACAGATTCTTCCAGTTGGAGCAATGAGTCTTTGTGCATGGGCCAAGTTTTTCTCCAGCGGGCACCCCAGCCCACTTGACTGGCATCCGTGGTGAGGATGACTGGAGAAGGGAAGTCCAGAGAGGTACCCTTGGAAAGGTTTATGGGATTCAACTACAAATGCTACTGAACCTTAATTTAGGGAGAAATAGGAATCAGCTCCTTGTAACCGCCTCATGACAGACTAGAGAGCCAATGGATAGCTCACTAAGTACATCAGATGATGCCTCCCCTGTAGGACCAGAAAGATGGTGATCTCTCAGGTTGATGGCTCTTGCTTGGGGGGAAGGGGGGGGGGGGTGGAGAGACCGCTCTGTGAACTGTGTCGATGTAAGCACCCATAAAGGTTAGCCTAGGAACCGGTTTAGGCAGAATTTCTTGTGATTATTGAGGAAATCCAATCCTTCCAGTAGTCAACACACCCTCTGACTGTGTTAACCGCTGTCCCAGTTCTATTGCTTGTGCTACAATGAGCCAATCACCCAGATAAAGTTGTATCTGAACCCCATTCTTGAGTAGATAGATTATCACCGGCCAGCAACTTGGTGAATATCTGCATAATTGTCTTCAAGCTGCAGAGAGGCACAGAGAAATGCAGGTATCTTCCAAACACGACAAAGCGGAACCACTTCTGGTGAACTGCAATGTGGGCATTTAGTGTTTAGGATCCTGGTGATCCAAGGAGGTGAGGAGCAGGTCTGGTCTCAATAGTGGGACTACCTTCTGTACGTTCTCCATGGTGAAGTGAGTGTAGGCTATATAATAGTTCTGGACTTTTAAGTCTTTTAAGTTGAGGAACAGCCTGTACCCCCATCACCCGTTGAGCTCTCTTTGGTAAGAAAAAAGTGGGAGTAACAGCTCTGGCTTTCCTCACCTGGTGGTACTGGCACAAGTGCTTTCTTCTGTAGATGAGTCAAAATATTTTACAGGAGGAAATGCCTACAAAAAGACAATGGGCCTCATTAACCCTGTGAATATTTTGGACATTTTGTGCATTTTGGGATTTAACCCTGTGATTGTTTTTGGACACTTGTTCAGGTAATATATTGGCCAGGAATTGGGGTGCGTGCCTCGCCGCTGCTTTTTTGAACATTTAACTTGTGGAGATCCGGACTCCAGAGGCTGCAGCACCAGGGTTATTTTGCCCTACACTGGAGAGCCTTAATCATGGTTTTCCCCCTCCCCCTGCTAAGGGTATGATGTGTGTGTTGGAGGGGAGTCTTTCACTGGTCATCTGAATTGTTTAAATGGGTTCACTACATTGACCATAATTCCTAGAGACGGCAACTGCATTTATATTGGTTTCACCTGAATTGAATGGCAACTCAGCCTACCTGATGAGTATTGCAGATACAAAAGCGCTTGGAGGAGTACAACAGTGCAAAAAGGGAATCAACCCTGTGAACTATTGGGCAGTAATTGGGATTTAACCCTCTGAATATTTTGGACATTTTGGGATTTAACCCTGTGATTGTTTTTGGACACTTGTTCAGGTAATATATTGGCCAGGAATTGGAGTGCACGCCTCGCCCCTGCTTTTTTGAACATTAGGCTATATAATAGTTCTGGACTTTTAAGTCTTTTAAGTTGAGGAAGAGCCTGTACCCCTATCACCCGTTGAGCTCTCTTTGGTGAGAAAAAAGTGGGAGTATCAGCTCTCGCTTTTCTCCCCTGGTGGTACTGGCACGAGTGCTTTCTTCTGTAGATGAGTCTAAATATTTCACAGGAGGAAATGCCTACAAAAAGACAATGGGCCTCATTACAGCTTTGGCAGTAGCCATGCCGCTATTAGCGGCATTAGCTATTAGCGGCACGGCTGCCTCGAAAACCGGGTCCGGGTCTGGGTTCCCTGAATGGGGAATTACCGGGCCATTCCGAGTTAGGAAGGCCCGGTAATTCGTCCCTCAGGGAACCCGGGCCCAGACCTTCCCCATTCCCATTCGATCCCGCATAGGGCTCAAAGGGAATGGGTGCAGGGAGCTAACAACGGGCCGATTACGACCGGCCCGTTGTTAGCCCCCTGGTCCCCTCACGGGACCCGGTAACAACGCCTGGTTTTACCAGGCGTTGTTACCTGGTCCCTCAAGGGGACCTCGTAATCAGGCGGAATGGGAATAACGGGTCCGCATCCATTAGCGGACCCTGTTAACCCATTCCGCCTGAATCGTAATGAGGCCCAATGCCTGAATCCTAACTACTGCTTGTTAGGATGGTTTTGATGACAAGTGTGTGAGATAGCTGTCTGAAATGTCTAATGTCTGTTGTCCATGGAAATGGGGTTAGCATGCCCCACTCTGAAACAAAGGCCTGAAAGTCAGTCCCTACTGGAGTATCCCTCTAATAGTTAGGACCACTTAGAATTGGACTGGGAGGATAACTGGGAAATCTGAAGATTTCCTTTGCGGAACTCTTGCCTCACATTAGGAAACCCCCAGGTTCTCTTTAACAAAATGCCCTATTGTTTACGGGGAGCTTTGCCTCCTTTGTTCTCTCCTGGAGACATCTAGAAGATGTTCAATCTTCTAATGACTTTATAACCATGGCATCAAGATAGGATGAAACAACCTGAAACACAAGAAATTAATGTGTGGCACGGTGCTCTTATGACTGGTGTCTGCCTTCCACTTTCTCACAGAGTTTTGGCACCTGTTTCTGGTGGTAGCACAACCTCTTAACTCAGAGACAGAAATAGTGTCCATTGCCACATCCAACATCAACTGAGCTAAGTGTGCAATCTGCAGCAAACTTGCACTGCAGTCATCCTCTTGCTACTTGGTGTCGTACATGTATTTCATGTCCCTAAGCAGTGCTTGCATGTTATATATATGGTAATGAGCAGCCGAAAGGGCAAGATTAGGAAGTTGTAGCTTTCTTTAAGGATGGATTGATCTTCCTGACAGTTACTTCATGAAGAGTGACGTTTTCTGCTGCCTATAATTGCTTTCCTGCCAGATTAAGGCTTGTTGGGTTCATTTGGACAAGACGAGCTCGGTAGCATTA
Source organism: Ambystoma mexicanum (assembly GCF_040938575.1). Classification (NCBI taxonomy): domain Eukaryota; kingdom Metazoa; phylum Chordata; class Amphibia; order Caudata; family Ambystomatidae; genus Ambystoma; species Ambystoma mexicanum. Next base: position 176,724,272 of record NC_090922.1, read on the forward strand.
ACCTGGGTAGTGCTTTGACATAAATGTACACTCTAATAATTTCTCCAGATCGGCCTATTCTCTGGCGACACATTCCTCAATCGTCTTGATCATGTGGATTTCTGAGCTAGCCGTAATAAGATAATGGCTCAAGAGGTAACCTTCTTCAGATATTCCTCATTCCCAGCAATCCACAGCTCTCCCACATATTCTATACGAGGGCGGTCCTTGAATTCTTAGGTAATAGACCTTGGTGTCTGGATCTGCCTCTCCCTTGTCCTCAAGCCTTGGGAGTAAGTACCCTTTCTTAGTACAGGCATCTGAAAATACCTTAACTACAGTTGCCTGGAGTTCAGCCTTAGAACCGGGCAAGCCAGAAGAAGCCTCTCATGCCGCTTCTCCCTTCTTTGCCTTGTCCACAAGGTCATAGTAGAGTCCCAATTCTTGCCATCTCTGACGCTGGAGGGGGATGGCGATTTCTTTGAGGTGCTCCGCCTCTTAGGTGAAGTGGACTGGGATTGAGACCTGATGTAGGATCTCCCTGCATGATGGTGGACTTTGCACGTACACTTTCTCACGTTGCTGTATGCAATTTCCTCTAAGCTCTATTTTCTACTTTATTTGGCCAAAATGGCTTCCGAGCACATTTTAAAATTTGCAAATAAGTCAAAGCGCAATAACCCTGGAACCAAATCTCTTTGGATCCACTGCCTCTCATGTTTTCCTTTCTTTTTTAAAAAGTTTTTTTAGGAGAACACCCATCATCCAAAACGTTATTTCAGGTGTATCTCCAGAATCGGCTCTGTTTTGGTGAATATGTGAGGCCAGAAATGCCTTACAGGAAAAAGGGGCTCATGTTCATGGGGGGCATAACATAAGAAAAACGCGTAAAAGCCTTGTGTAAGGTGTTGCGCATGCTTCTTAGGTCACGCCTCATTTTCAAGTGTTTTGTGTCAGAGAGGAGGAGCGGAACATAACGTATATTTCCACCACTTCCTTCCTCTCCACCATAAAAATACTCCAGTATTTGCGCCGGCATGGATTTATATGCCAGTGCAGATGCTGGAGATCCCTATGGAGTCCACCTTCTTTATGCACCAGTAATAAGTAAGGGCACTCCATATGGATCCATTGTAAAGACTGCCTGCAGGTAGCATTTACTCAATTGTCACGGGGTAGTGCAAAAGGGCATGTAGTCCACCTTTTTGCCCTCCCTTTGTCACTCCGCCATGCAAATGTGGAAACTTTGCCGGTGGGAACCCCTGTACGTGTGCGTGCGATTCATGGAAGGCCCTGCGCGTGTTTTCCTCTGGATGTGCGCCAAATCCATGCGTGGCGCACACCGGCGCACACGTCATTGCAACATCCAAAACACTGCGCGCGAGGTGCACAGCGAAAGCACATAATGTGGAACACGGGGCGTAACGCGCGGTATGGGGAACAACGTGTGAAAATAAGGGTGTAACTGGGGATGTACTGCTGGGAAGTACACGGAACGCCCACACGCAGGCAAACCACACGTATTCATGGAATCGAATAGGGCAAACCCGCGCACAGCCAAAGACACGCACAGGCCTAAACACGTCCGCCACAAGAAGGCAGGCGGCAGCGTCCCTGCGCATTACAAAAGTGTGCACAAACAAACAAAAAATTTGTATATACAGCTACGATGAATGTCCCATTCAGTGGCCCCCTAGGACAAATGACTAGTCACGCAACGCACAGGCACCCCCGAACAGCAAGAAAAAGAGATAAGCGACCCCTGTTGCCTACGTGCATGTAAAAAAACACACGCAGTACGCTGTGGCAGCCAGTAGCCCCCAAAATACATACGCAATCAACATGCAGACTAGTATGCCCGTGAAAAAACATGGACACCCCCAGTGTGAAAAATAGCGCGTGCGACTCACCGTCTGCCTTGCTTGTAGAAGAAGAATGCATAGCCAACACCCACCCGCTGTGAAGTAATCGCGTGTGAACCCCAACGCATGGAAAACACACGCACCGCATTCAATGAAAAGCACGCACAGAGCAATGGAAACCCACGTGGGACCCTCAGCCCGTGCCAGGGAAACGCCCGCGCGTGTTACGTCACTAACGTGCTTAGGCCCTTTCCTCGGATTACACGCAATAACACGCGGACGTGCTGTTTTTTCACGTGCTGAATCACTATGCACCCGTCACGAGGGAAAAGCCCGTGCGTGTAATGTCACAGATGCGCTTACACGCTAAAGGCCTTTCCTCGAATTACACACTGACGTGCAGTTTTTTCACGTGCCAAATCACTCCATATAAAGCTGGCCACGCGACAACACACGGAAGACCATGCTCCTGCCCAGAAGGCCATTTTCCTGCCCCCCAGAGCCCCGAGCACGCTCACACTTGCCATCTGCTGCTGCCTGCCTGTCTGTTGCCCACACGTGCCCTGCTATTTGGTGCCTGCACATCAGCCATCTGCAGGGGTCCAGTTGCTGTGTCCACCCCTGCTGGAACAGAAGACTCCCGACTGTTATACCATCGCTCCACAGCCCAGCCCCAGGACCCAGTTGCCCACCTACACCTGCCTCGGGGGTCGCCATGTCGAGGCAAACACCATCTGAGACCACTGGCGACCCCCAGCCAGAGAGGCAGAGGGATACCAGCTTCAGCGAGAAGGAAGTTGGTGTCCTGGTGGAGCAAGTTCTGGGGCATTATGATGCCCTCTTCACACCATCGCGTGCCGACAAGAAAGGACGGGAGAGGATCTGGGAGGACATAGTGGTTGCCATCAACGCGGAGGGGGTGGCAACCCGCGACATCAAACACGTCCAGAAGCACTCGGAGGACTTCAGGTCCAGGACCCTTAGCAAGGCCCGGCGCCTCTTGAAGGCAGAGGATGCAGAGGGGTGCTGGGTCAGCCTGACCAACATAAAGACGAGGGTCCTGGAACGCATAAGCCCAGTGCTCCACGTCCAGATCCTTCAGAGGCAGACCCATCTGGAGTTGAGCGGTAAGCGGCCATGCATTGCTGTGTGAAACAAGGACATCATGGTGCTGCATGTGAGACCAGTCATGCGTGAACCACATGGATGGTGCATGTGTTACAATGCAACAGGGGGAGCAGCATGCGGAATGCACACATGAATGCATGCCTGTCTCTGTTCTTGGACATGGATGGGGTGTGAGAGATGGGTGCTGCTGTCGTGGACATGTATGGTGTACATGTCTGTGTGTCTAAGTAGCGTGTGGGTGAGTTTGAAACACCATGGATGCATGACACATGCCCGTGACGATGTGTTGAGTCACTGAAGCAGTCTAGTCATCCTTGTATCAACTGTGTCTGTGGTGTACGAGGCCAGATGCATGAGCCTCCAGTGATGTGTGTGCATGGGACCAGTATGACCCATGATGCATGTGAGTTTGAAGACAACATTTATGTCAATAGAGGCCCTCGTACATGGATGCTAATGTTGATTGCATGCGCCGTGCCTGTTTCTGCATGTGTGTTGCCTGCATTGACCCATTTGTTGTGGAGGGACAGGATGGAAGTGACGTTTGACAGTGCCACTCATGTGCTATTGCTTCCTGCCTAGGGGACTATTGTACAGTACCCTGATGCTTGTGTTCTATGTCTCCCTCTACACAGCGTTGAGTGAAGAAGAGGGAGGAGACGGCACTGTGGAGCAAATCGGCGGGGATGACTCCACGGGCCGGCGACGCAAGGCCCAGCCACCCTCCTAGGAATTACCATCATCCGGGAGCGAGGGGACTGGTGCCGCGTCAGCCACTACGGCTGCAGCGGAAGGGCTGGGTGAGCCCCCACAGGGGCTTGCAATGGCAAAAGACGGTGTGGAGCCATCCAGGTTGGTGGTCTACACAGAGGAGGAGTAGGCCGCTACTGAGCCGGACATGGGGCCTGGTGGGGGTAGTACTACTGGTGCAAGTGATGCAGTCCAGGGCAAGGGGCAAGAGGCAGCACAGGTCGCCACGGAGGGGCCTGTGCATGCCACTGTCCTTACCCTGTGACTGCACCACCATGCACCAGCAGGGATGCCCCGTCCCAGGTCCGTCCGCAGGTAGGGGGAGGCCCATGTCATCTGGCACTCCACTACCTGCGGACGAGCAGACCCATGACCGTATGGGCTCCGTCCTGATTGGTGTTGCGTTGCGCACATGTGACATTCGTGATGACGTGCGTGCTTCCTGTGGGGACCACGCACGCCATCACGAAGAGCAACGTGGCACAGTTGGGAGGGGCCCTGGTCGGAGGGTTCCTACATGTGTCGGGCACTCTGGCGGCCCTCTCCTCAAATGTTTTTATTTCTTTTGGGGCGCTTGGACTATGCCCCACCTTTTTGTATATAGTTGTTCATTAGGTAGGGGTTTTTGTAGGTTTCCTTTCTATGGTTGGGCTTATGGACCCTGGATTTATACTTTGTATATAGTTCAACACTGGATTTCAGTTCTTTTTTTTCCATGGATCAATGGTTTTGTCTTATTTTTTCACTTTGGATTTGTTTTGACTGAAAGACACTTTGGACCCATGTGCTTTTGGATTGATTTTGATTCTGCTTTCACACATTTTTATTATATATTTTGGACATGCAGCTTTTTCTTCATTACTTCCATTATTGTGTGTATTTCATTCCCTTGCTTTTGTGTTTAATACATTTTTATTTCATACTTCAATGTGTGGTATTCTCTCTTTGGTTTCATGCATGTCACGATGTGTGTTTTCTCAATCATATGCACCCATTGTGTGTGTGTAACGGAAATGTGTTGATGTGCATACTTGCCATTTGGGATGTATCATGTGATGGGGATTTCAGTGTGGGGTGGATGTAATACTTGGTTGTGTGACGTGTTGGGGGGACATGAGTCGGGGCCTGCTGGCAGGTGCCTGTCACTGCTGGGTGGGTGAGTGGGTGGGGGGGCATGAGTCGGGGACTGCTGGCAGGTGCCTGTCACTTCTGGGTTTGTGAGTTGGTGGGGGGACATGAGTCAGGCCTGCTGGCAGGTGCCCATCACTGCTGGGTGGGTGGGTGAGTGGGTGGGGGGACATGAGTCGGGGCCTGCTGGCAGGTGCCTGTCACTACTGGGTGGGTGGGTGAGTGGGTGGGGGGACGTGAGCCGGGGCCTGCTGGCAGGTGCCTGTCACTGCTGGGTGGGTGGGGGTTCAGGGGGACATGTGTCGGTGCTCACTTTTGCATGGTGACATGTGGGCTGCCTGCAGGGCTTGGGGAAGGGGGAGAGGGCCCACCTGGGAAGACACACACTGCCAATTCGCGTTGGGACACCCCTCTGAATACACGTACCCTGCTCAGCCAAGGCCTATTGCGCGTAAAACATCCCACGCACCCCTGAAATACACATACCCCACTTGCACAAGGCCTATCGCGTGTATACACGCACCCCTCAGAATACACGTACCCTGCTCAGCCAAGGCCTATCAGGTGTAAAAATCTTGCGCACCCCCAGAATACAAGTACCCCTCCCACAGCAGTGAAAATGCGTGTAAAACTCCTCACGTACCCCTCAGAATACACCTACCCTGCTCGGCCAAGGCCTATCACGTGTAAAACGTCCCACGCACCCCCAGAATATACGTACCCCTCCCGCGGCAGCAGAAACGCATGTTAAACTCCCCGCACACCCCTAAGAATACACGTACCCCTCCTGCGGCAGCAAAAATGCATGTAAAACTCCCTGCGCACCCCTCAGAATACACGTACCCTGCTCACACTAAGCCTCTCACGTGTGATACTTCACGTGCACCCCCGAAATACATGTACCCTGCTCGCACAAGCCCTATTGCGTGTAAAACGTCCCGCGCACCCGCAGAATACACGCACCCCTCAGAATACACATACCCCACTCAGCCAAGGCCTATCGCTTGTAAAACATCCTGCGCACCCCCAGAATACACATACCCCTCCCGTGGCAGCGAAAACGCGTGTAAAACTCCCGTGCACCCCTCAGAATATACGTACCCCTCCCGCAGCAGCAAAAACGCATGTGAAACTCCCCGCGCACCCCTCAGAATACACGTACACCTCCCGCGGCAGCAAAAACGCATGTCAAACTCTGCGTGCACCCCTCAGAATACACGTACCCCTCCCGCGGCAGCGAAAATGCGTGTAAAACGTCCCATGCACCCCTCTCAATACACGTACCCCGCTCGGCCAAGGCCTATCGCGTGTAAAACGTCCTGCGCACCCCTCTGAATACACGTACCCCGCTCGGCCAAGGCCTATCGCATGTAAAACTCCCTGCGCACCCCTCTGAATACACGTACCCCACTCGACCAAGGCCTGTCGCGTGTAAAACGTCCTGCGCACCTCCAGAATGCACATACCCCACTTGCACAAGGCCTATCGCGTGTGATATTCATGCGCATCCCCCAAATACACGCAGGCACCCCATCCACCCTCGGCATGCCCCACAGGCAGCCCATGCCACAGGGGGGGTGCTTTTTCTATGCTAATTACCTGGCGTGAGCGGGGTACGTGTATTCAGAGGGGTGCACGTGGAGTTTTACATGCGTTTTCGCTGCCGCAGGGGGGTATGTGTATTCTGAGGGGTGCGCGGGGAGTTTTACATGCGTTTTCGTTGTTGGGGGCTGTATGCTGGTCCACTGGCCCTTGCGCCATGTACTGGATTTGTGCACTGGTCATGGCGGGCAGGGTTGGGGGCGTAACTGGCGCTGCTGCAGGGTTGCTGCACCACTCTGCGCCACGTCTGCTTATTGATGTTCAAATCCATGAATACTCTGTGCGCTGAAATGGGTTTTGGCGCACGCGGCTGGCGCAGACTGGCGCACGCGCACACTGTGCGCCAGCCACATGCGCCACTTGTGCGCCGAATTCTATGAATTACCCCCTAAATCTCTACTGTTTGTCAGAGTATAAATGAGGATTTAATCTGTGCGATGTTGCTGGCCAAGCAACCTGATGTCAAAACATTAAGGGGGGTGCGTGTGGGGGGTGGGAGGTCTAAGGGGGGACACCCTCCCATTATACAAAAAAACATTAAAATGTTACAAGGAGCTGGCCAGTGCTGAAATTTCTGCACTGGATAGCTCCATGTAACGTTTTAATGTAGGAAATAAACGCATCGAAATGCTATCTTTTACATTTAAAAGTACATATCCATTTGATGGAAAAGTTTCGATGGATATGAACTTGTAATGTAAAACATAGAATTTCGATGCTTTTATTTTCGATACATCTTTTCGATGCATTGTCATTTCGATGCATCTTTTTCGATGCAATGACCATAAACCACCAATGTTAGCAGTTACATACTGTTGGGTCCATTGCGTGTAATTTTCAACTTTTGTAAAACACTGCAAAAGTACAAAGCAAAACCAGGCAAAATTTCCTTTACTGCTCGCTTTTATGCTCTGTTTTGTAAAACATTCTGCCTGCAAATGACCCTTTTCAGGCAACATTTAGGGGTTCATTTTAAAGTAAGTGCAAATTGCATGCAGGGAACACACACGTTGGGTCCGCTGCATGCAATTTTTAACATAGAAAGTGAGTGTAATTCTTAAGAGTAAAACAATGTGAAATCGCTTTTACTCTTCACGTTAAGCTCCATTTTGTAAATAAATAAATGCTACCTGCAAATGATACTTTGCAGGTGCGTTTTATAAGGTATTCCTCTGTGCTCCTTCCGCTATAGGGCAGGTGCAAATTGAGGTGTATTTCGTAGGAATCCATTAACTTTACACCTGCATGAAAACCTCATGCAGGTGTAAAACCTGGTGCTCTTCCATTCGTAGCAGGAAAGCAAAACTTAGAAGCAAACTCTGCTTTGTTCTCCCTTCTATGTATTGGAAGGTCACACAAATGCCCTGCAGTGCAAACGTAGGGTGTAAATGGTTAAAACCTTGCTTTTACCCCTTAATTCTTAATTTTAAATTGTACAGTATTTAAAATGACCCCCATACAATGAATTCCCATGGAAAGCACCTGCCTTTAGCAGGTGCTGAATGCAGGTGAATTCCAAGTTTAGGTCTACTTGGTCAAAAATATTAGACCCTTTTCCAATTTTACCTAATTCATTTTGGTCGAAAATGCGGGGGAGACCCCCTGCAACCACTGCACCCCACTCGCCCACCTTAACCTAGTCCCTTACCCCCTACCCATGTATTTATTTAAATCGACAGAAAAAACAATAAAAACAATTCATTCAAACCGAAAAGGTCAAATGTGTTTCGATCAAGTATGCTAATCTATATAGGAATCTGTTAATTTAATGGTAGCATGAAAATACTTGCTGGCATTAAACCATGTGCTCTTTGGACATGGAGCAGGAATGCACAGTGGAAATGTTATTTCCATTCTGTGCCCCTACTCCACCTTCATTAGAAAGAACATCTCCTGGATTGGTAAAGCGAGGCAAACACAGCTTTACGCCTTGGTTTTTTGTTTTGCTGTTCTACTCCGGACTTTTTAAATGAAGTCCCAGATGACACAGCACCACACTATTAGGGTTTGAAAGCCTCCTGGCCCTTTTTAGTGTTTTGATTCCTCCCCAGCATCTCACAAATGTTCATAATACCCCTTCCCCACACTAGTCCAGCCTTAGAGAACTGGTCAAGCCATTATGGAGAACAGGACAGCTCCTTGGGCCTGGATAGAAAATCACTGTTAAATCGTCCTCGGCTGGTGTATAGAGGATGAGCAAAACTACTCTTGTGTGTTGATTGGGCAGAACAAGTCAGCTGATGGAGCATTGGAAGCAGTAAGAATGAAATTGCTCATTAGGTTGGAAGGGGCCGGAAGAGCGAGATTGTTAATCGGATTAGAGAAATTGGATGAGCAGAGCCAGACTACTGATTGATGGGACTGTGTGGGGAATGGGGTAGAGCAAAGTCTCTGATGTCAAAGATTCTCTAAGAGATTAATGACAGGGATAGAAGCATCTGCAAAGCACAACCTTCAAATCTCTGCAAGACCTCATTTATCCTATAGCATTCAGGTTTCCTTGCTCCCTTAGTGGTGCAATGCTGTGAATTCACAGAGCAGGAGAGGAGATGAAGTAGACATTCCCTACTCTTTGATTACTACAAAGAGCACCAACGTGGTTGGTCTAGTGGAAAGATGACTGCCAACTGAGTCACAGTGAGTTGCTTTCCTATTCCTAATCCCTCTCCCTGGTGCTCCTTTGGACAGTGAGGCAGTGCCTGAGCCTGAATAAAAACATCAGGAATCCTGAGAAACTCTGTAACACTGAATGATTTTCTGATATTGAATTGACTGACCCGGCTTCAAATGAAGAGAAATCGGGAGATCACATCTGCTGGCCAAGTATCAGTGCTTCTCCAACTTCTATGGGCAGAAGCGCTTTTGGCGGGTTATAGTTTGCACGGCAGTTCAGGCAGTGACTCGCTGCTACTTTCCTGTCTCTCTCACCTTGAGCTCATTCTTGCTGCTTGGACTGTTGGCCGTGCCACAACCACTGAAAGGTACATCGGATTATAGCAGGGATTGATTCAGAGAAGGATAGATCACGGCCAAAGAATACTGTGACTTTGTCTATTGGGCAATGGCTTCTGAGCTACCCTGGCCCCAGCCATTGAGATCATGGTTGCTCGGACTGAGAGGATCACTGAGGCTTCTGGTCTAGGGAAGATCAAAGCAGTTTCCCATTCAGCCATTGCTTAACCAACAGGTGGTAATAGCAAGAAGGAGTCAAAGGGAAAGTGAGGGGAAAAAGATCCTCAGAGTACTGATGGAATATTAGTGACCCATTACTTGTGGACCTAAGAGGAACGGGGCCACCACCCAGACTTCACTAGGCAGAGAAGACAACCAACTTTCTCCCTCTTCTTATTCCCTTTGGGATTGTATATGTTACGTGTAGCAACTTTATACATTTGTCGATGATAGCCCCTGCTATCTTTTCCTCATCCTCACACAGATGCTTTTTGAAAGTTGCTACTTTACATTTGTACTATGTGTCAAGAAAAGATGCCCGAAGGTCCTCCATTTCAAGTCCCCTTGGTCGCAACAATAATTGGATTCTGTCAGAAGATCGATCTCAGTCTAATGGCCACTTGTCCTTCTTTTGCATCTCCAGAATTTAATGTTATTTTATTTATTTTGGATAGTTCTAATTCCAGCTGGTTCACCAATATCAGCACCTCACTGAGTGATGTAGCATTTAAGCTGACCCGTGCGGGAGGCCGCTCCCATGGGCTCCAGTAAAGCATAAACATTGCCCAACATCTGCTATTTTGTCATTGTTAAGTAGGCACCTTCCGGTTGCCGGCTCCATCAAGTTCAGAAGTTGGTCACTGCGTTGTACTGCTCTTGCAGATACTCCAGAATTTTGAGGGTTGAGTGGCGCAACTTCTGCTTTCCTAACATATTTTGAGCACTGTAGAGGCAGCAAAAGCGGGTGAAGATCTTCTGGGCCACACTTGCCATTTCACCTAGTGGCGGGTACTGGCTTATGAAGTGGGTCACCTCATGATGAGGACATGGGCAAGTCAGGACATGTGTATGGTTTTGCCTATCCTCGTGGCAGCTAGACATTGGACCCATTTTCATCTTCCACAAAGCCCGGTTGTAAACCACGGGAAGTGAGCCAATGTGCCACAACGCCCTCGACTTTCTGCCTGAGATAGTTCCTCTAAGAGACTCAGTGTCAACTCCTTCCATGCAAAAGCTGTCTGCTGGCAAATGGTATTACCCTGCTGCTCTCCTGAGCATTGCTGAAAAGAGGCACACAGATGTCACCAGGTGTCTGGCGATGGTCATGAAATCACTGCCTAGAACACTGTTCCACATGTCATGTTATTTTATGCTATGTTATATTTTGTTAGATGGTATTTGTAAAGCCCCTGCTGCTGCTGCCATTGGTATGACCTTGAAGTGTTGTGAGGATGAACGATATTCAGAAGGCCATAGTCTGTGACTGGAAAGTAATGAAAGGAGTGGTAAAATGCACTTGTGTATTTATAGCCAGAACAATGGTAGGTAGAGAATGGCCAGGTCTCGAACAGCAGCAACATTACAAAGGCGTGAGGACGGGTGCTGTGTCAAATTTTCAATGTCCATTGACAGGTGAATGTTCTTGCTCTCATAGTAGTCCAGTGCCATTCCCGCTGCTTCCATAGCATGGTTCTAGAGGGGAGATACTGAAGCTTGCAAATAGTAATGCCAACTTTGCGTTTCCCAGTGACAGGCCACAGTCTGCTTCCCCTGAGATCTGCAGCCAAAAGGTGATGTTTCAGCAGGGCTTGTGAAAATCTGTGGACCAGCACGATTCTGGTATAATGGTGTGGGTCGTTGTGCTAATGTGCCTATTTCCTGCAGTTGAGGGGTTGTAGGTTGACCTCTAACCTTTTCCGCGTGCAAGCATGTGCATGGGGCCGTCTCCTGTATGCCTTTTGGGAATAGCTGCCCAAATGAATCACTCTGCTTGGCGGGCAAAATGCTTTTTTTCCATACCTGGTAAGTGGCAAGATGGGATTGTTGCTTTTCGGCTGTAAAATCACTCCAAATGCCAATTGCTTTTTGAGGGGTGAGATGGGCCATATCCTCTCCTTCTTGGGGTTTTTCTGTGTACTTTTCAGCAGATGCTATATGGGTCTGTTGTTCACTGACAATCTGGTGCTGCTGATGTGACTGACTCTAGTGTTGTAGTGACAATAGCCTGTGTGTTTTAGGCCATTTTTGGATAAGGTGTACGCTGGTGTACGCCAAGTGATTGAAGCTGGCTTGCAGTGCCCAAACCATGCAGCCAATCTTTGCATAGGTTGTCAATGCCTCTACCCTCTATCTTCTGCCTCTTTGCCTCACTCGCTGTCTGTGGTATCCACAGTGCAGAAGAGTTAGAGCCTCAATCTGAAATCAGGGGATGGAGCATCATCTGTGCCATGTTCTTCATTGTTCTAAATTGACACCTGTTTCCAAGTAAATCACAGGTGGGGAATGTTCAGGAATCCCCTCATGATCATTAGCCGGGAATTGCTTTCTTTGTAGCGGAGGTGATGCCACCTCTTCTGTCTCTTGTGCACACTCAAATTCCTCCTCTTCCTCCCGACCTTCATCCCCTGTCCCTGAATGAAGGTTCGAGAGAGGTGCATGCATGATTACATTTCTTCCCAATGCACCAGATTCACTTGAGATAGAAGCCCTTGTTCTTTGCAGAGGAAGAGATCTGCCGCTACTATAGATCACCATGGCTGGCGCACAGACCCCTGTACTATCTACTGCTGCTGTGGCTGGTGAAATACACCCGCCGGCACATTCCCCCCCCTATTTGCTACCATTTTTACATGTTCATTTTAACTGTACCCTACACACGTCTAAATTGAATACAGTGCATGCCACAGGGTCAGGCCTTAACCAGCAGCATTATCCCCCTAGATTACACGTGATGCATCCTACACAGTCAGGCTGTAGACAGCAGAGCTATCCACTAAACTGCTATTATTTCACACTAGTGACACTCTTCCGCCAGCATAACTATCCCTCTTAATGGCATAAACTGTATCCTACAGGATCCGGCATTAGATTGAAGAGGTGTTCCTCAAATTGCACATACTGCACCCTGTAGACAGGCTTTAAACAGCAGAACTATCCCCTTAAGTACCATATGCGGCACTCTACATGGCAAGGCTTTAGACAGTCGTGCAGCTCCCTGAATTACACATGCTGAACATTGCATGGTGAGGCATTAGATGCATAACTGTCCCCTAATTTGCACATATTGCACCCCGCACAGTCAGGGTTTAGCCATCAATACTAACCCCCTTAATCACATACACCGCATCTTACAAGATCAGTCTTAGGGCAACATCGATATGTTATGTTATTTGTGTAGAGCCTACTGCCATTGTTATGGACTTGGAGCGCTGTGAGGTGGAAGGCACTTCGGAAGACCGTATTCTGGGCAAACTTGAAAAACATTTTGTAGTTTTACAAGGCAGTCGTACAATTCCTTGATCAAGGCATATCAACGATGGGTGTACAACTTTGGGCCTCGATTATTATAAGCTCTGAGAGCAAGGAAGTGATTAAAGCTGCCCGCAGAGTGCACTATAGACAGGTCTTGGTGACAGCATGTGCAAAGCTTTCTAGTGGACAGCTTTATTTGCAGGTAAAGGGCACATTTGGTCACGAGCTGTACTTAGATGTTATTACCCCTTGTCTAGCGTGCTTGCTACTATTTGATTTGAGAGCAGGCACTTTGCGCGTAGCCTCTTTTACGAAAAGATGGAATAATTGGAACTGCTCGGCGGGCAGTGTTGTGGTGCATTGAATTAATCTGTCCTCCACTTTATGCTGTTGTGGCCTAGATAGAGTGATCTTAGTGCAATGTATCTATTGCCAATTTGTAGAATAAAATCCTTAGGAGGGTGTCTGAGGCATTGGAATTCTGTAAAGGATGCGAAGACCTCAGCCTGCTATACTTAATTGCCAAATATATTTATAAGGCATGGCTTAGAACGAGGAATGTGTTGCGTAGTAATGGGGAACTTATTTAATATGTTTTGAGCACTTTAAATTGGATGTTTGTGTTATGATGTTTTTGGAGTTGACATTTTAGTATTGCCTAGTTGGTAACGGTTTATGATTCAAAGCTGTAAACTGCCGTTTTTATGGCTTAAGCTAAAACAATGCTGCTAGTCAATGGGGACTTGGACCCCATATGTATTAGATTTGGCAAAGTTGTGCCAGGATAAATATTATAATGTGCCAATACAGTTCCTCACTAAGAAGGGTTGTATGAAATTTTACATACAAGAGCAACTAGAGTTTGAGTTGTTTTCCGTTCAATTTTTGTAAACTGCTTGTTTTAACTACGTATGTATTGTCTGTATCGATTGATTTGGTATTTGTGTGCTGTTGCTTTTATGGTTCTATACCAAAATAAAGCCGATAACGATGATGATGAAAATAAAGGAGCATTAAATCACTGATAATAGTAGTTAGAAATTGGGTGACTATTCAATTACTAGCAAAGATGTCTAGTTTAAAATATTATAACAACCATGCAAAGCAGTGTATTCAGGCCATGTTATGCCCTGAGAGCAGCCACTGGGACTTCACGGAAAGACGGACGGCGGCAAGGGTTAACGGTCACCGTTAATGGCAACGGTGACCGTTAACCCTTACCGCCGTACTACGAGGTCCCTTTGCGGGTTAGAGGAACTAACGCCTGCTTCTTGCAGGCGTTAAGTACCAACCCGCTAAGGGACCTCGGAGCTAATTACGGCACCGCAAAATTGCGGTGCCGTAATTAGCGCCTTCCCCATTCCCATAGAGCCCTATGGGGCTGAAATGGGAATGGGGAAGGGCAATGGCGGAAAGGGGATTTACCGCCCCTCCAACCTTGGAATGGGGCGGTAAATCCCCTTTCCGCCAAGGCGGTGCCGGTAATTTACCGGCATGGTCCAGGGTGCTAATAGCACCCTGGATTACCGCCTTCCGTGTAATGAGGCCCCATATCTCTGAAATCAGGAGACAGGCCCACTGGCTCCCTGTCAAACAGAGAATTCTTTTAAAAAAAACTCTCCTTGGCATACAAATGCTTCCACGATGTGGCTCCCCCATACCTTGTCCAGAGAATTGTCACACACACCGCCACCAGACCTCTCAGAGAGGGGTACTCCAACCTTATCCTTGTTCCTAGAACTAAAAAGGCCCATGCAGGCGGATCCAGCTTCCCCACGATAGCCGCCACACAATGGAATGCCCTTCCACCCAACCTAAGAATCATTGAGTCTCACCAAGCCTTCCGCAAAGCAATCAAAACAAAACTCTTGATCTAATACCACTCAACTGCTTTCTTATGTCGGTCTAAACTCTGTGTTTGTATTACTGCTGACTTATGTACTTGCAACTAAGATACCCTACGGTCACATGTAACCATCTTGCTGAAAAATATCTATACACCTCATGTAACAGCGCCCCGATGCCTCTGGGCTGCAGGTGCACTATACAAATGCAAATAAATAAATATGTGGCTCTAAACTGGAGGTGAATTCCAGCGATAGTAACTAAATAGCAGTTGTGGCATGTCTCAAATGGATTATTCTATTTTCACATTTCAGGTTTTTTAAGCCTTTTAAACCGACTATATCTTTGCTGCTGTTTGCTAAACATGTTCCAATGCTCCAACCAAAAGACGGTCAGAATTTACTACACTGATAAGCCCCAATAAGGGTGGAACTAGTTAGGTAGTTGTCTGCCGTCTTGACAAATGTCTGTCTTGGGCTGATTAAGATATGTATAAAGTAGCACTGCCCTGTAAGACAAAGGCAATTTTCTGGAGCAAAGGGCTTGTATTTGAGCTGATATGCATAACCACAATGGCTTGGTGATGTGGATCTGAACCGAAGGTGAATTTCCAGTGAGGGTTACTCGCTATCAGATGTGGCATGAGTGCGCGGGGGGTGCTGTTGCACTTGGAGTAAAATGGCTGCTTTCTGAGTGAGCTTCGTCCAGGGGACTACTTCCTTCTGAATACCTGTGGCCACACGATGCCTGCAGAGAGATTGGGGCTGACTACTTCTTGCTGAGACCCCCCTACGCCCATATTCCAACTTCACGACCATAGCTCAGTCCGGTGCTGGAGATTTTGCTGTAATTGCTATGACCGTGTGGCGGCAATGATCCGTCCCAGTCCCTGGCTCTAGTGGTGCTGCCCCTCTGCGTGAAGAAACTATGTGGCCGAGGGGCCTGCAGTGGGTGAGGGGTGCCGCAGCGACATACAGCTCGCTTCCTCCGACTATTACTGCGGGGTATCGCCGGCGCACTCCCGCAGGCACTGCCGGGTGGCCCCTGTCACCTGGACCTGGTTGCTGCCACCCTGCTCTACCGCCATCTGGATTTTGCTGTGAGCTGCTGCAGATCCCACCCTCTGCCGAAGGGCACAGCTGCTACCTGAGGCCACCTGTGCGGCTCTCCACATAACTCCTGGTCCCCAGCCCGCTGACACGAGAGCCGACGCCGCTCTCTGGCCGTCTCTTTCCTCAGCGGCGGTCGCCCGGTGGCTGCTGCTGCGGGCCGGACCGAGCTGGGGACATGATCCTGCGCCCTTCCCTGGGGCTGGAGCCCTGCCAAATCTACACACAAGGTCCGGGGGTGGCGACTGACTGTGGCGCCATTCTCCTGGGCTACTCGCGGCTTCGCTGGGTGGGCTCCCACGTGGGAGCGCTGCCCCCTGGGTTGCTTCATTGCTTTTTGGTGCCTACACAAGTCATCGCACCCTCGCTGATATGAGGGAGGACACAAGCCATGTGAAGGCGCTCGGGACTAGCTATGACAGACCCTGCTGTGCTGAATGCTTTCACTAGCCCTTCGCTCCGTTAGAAGACACGGATCCTCATTGAGCTCCCCCCCGGCTCCTGCACGGATGAGACCAACGCTTTTTACTTTTACCTCACTTACCACACATTGAACCGGGGGTCCTTCATACGCATTGAGTCTCTGCCAATCTCACTCCTGGCCTTCCTAGTGCACACCTACAGCAGATACTGCACAACCTACCGATTTCACTCAGCAAGTTCTTTATTCAATATCTGATATACAGGACAACTATAGTGGTGCATGCTCGTATGAAGTGATTATCTATATTTCGTACAGCACTCTCTTGGTTGACTTCACTGTGGTCTCCACCCCAGGCCAAACTCCATCGATAATATCCCTCCAGGCTATTGACTTTGGTGCCCCTGGCAGACCTGGGAGGCACCCAACACCTTCCTCCCTGTTCTCCCCCTTTTGGAATTACAGTTCTGGACTGCTTGTGAGGCTACTGGATATCCCACCTCCGACCTGTGTCTTGTGCTACATACACCAAGCAGTGAAACTGCGTCCACAGCTCCCTGTGACTGGTACACCGTGAGTTCACACGCTTGCCTGCATCCAATATTCGCTTGTCACCTGGGATGGTCTGCTTGACTTATCACTTTCGCTTGATCCGGACTCAGAGCCTAATCAGGGTGGACGGCTGTGCCCTGTCCAGCCTGCTTTTCCATGAATGTTGGTTCCCCCAGAATCATGACAAAAGGAGCAGTCAAGAAACAGAGTTCCATCAATATGTTCACTAAAGCACCAGCCAAGCCTGCTGCCGACACCTCGGAACCAAAACCCTCCCCATCGGTCTTCCCTGAGTCCACCGATTCTCAATTAATGAATTGTATGCGTGAAGGATTCACTGCTTTACATTCCAAACTAGACAATATGAACGGTACCATCTCCTCTATTAAAGCTCAGATGGAAAAAACAGACAACCGTGTCTCTGAAGTCAAAACGAGAGTGGACGTGGCAGAGGATGATCTGCCTGTCCTCCGAGCAGAGGTCTCCACACTTTCCAGACAGGTCTCTGAGGTTATCAAAAAGAACGAAGACCTCGAATCACGCTCTAGGCACAACAATATTCGTATCATCGGCGTCCCCGAGAACATGATCGTTGGGTCCATGGAGGACTTTGTTGAACGTACCCTACAGGTGCTCCTCGACTCTCCAAAACTCTCCCCACAATTTGTGATTGAGAGGGCCCACCGCGCTGTTACGGCCAAGCCAAAGCCTGGTGTGCGACTGCGCCCTATCATAGCATAAGCTTTAAATTACTGTGACCGTGATGCCCTGCTTAAGACTGCTAGGGCGAAGGGTGACCTCTTCCTTGGATCCTCCAGGGTCCACCTTTACCCAGACTTCTCGGTGGCGGTCCAGCAGGAACGCAAATCCTTTCTTGCAGCCAAGAGTTGGCTCTGTGACCTTGGGGTCAAATACTCAACGCTATATCCGGCCAAGCTCAGAGTAGAACACCAAGTCTTTTTCTTTACCATCCCTGAGGAGGCCTCCAAGTTTATCGGCGAACACTTCCCGGGCTGATTTCATCTTAGCAAATGACCATTCCCCGTATCCTGATGATTGCCATGTGTACCACACAGGCTCGCTGCTGCCCCCCCGGCCTCTTGGCGGGTGAGCCCCCTGGAACAGCCCCGTACTATCTAGTTGGTCCTACCCTATTACAGTTGTATTACATTGTTACACCTGTTGTATACTGCATTGTTTCGTCCATCCCCATTTGATTGCACCATCACATACAAGTGGAGTGCCTTGTTAAAGATGGTATACTGGGCCCAATTGTTTCTCTGGTCCCCAAGGTCCTGGATGCCGGGAATCCCTTGCATTGACTTCATTTTGTCTGTGCACTACTATGTACCTCTTGATTGTTTGCATTATTACACTTGGTCTGCTTGTTTTTTGGGTATCACAAGTACAAAGTGCCACTTTGATCCTTATCTTGTCCCTTGGAGCGGAAGCATCGCCGGCCAATTAGTGCACATCCCCCCAGGCGATGATGCCATTGTTCTTATGTCTGTTTTTATTTGTGTTAGTTGGGAGTTGGGGTTTCACCCCTCTGATTGGGAGAGGGCTGCGGGCGGGTTTGAGGGGGAGTTATAACGTAAAATACTTGGCATGCAGGATAGAAGGGGAGTATGTGCTCATAATATGGTGTACGCTTTCCAGTCATAGACATTTGACTCGATATCTACTATTTCCCATGTCTCTCGGCTTCCCTCATGGCTGATTGTGATTTAATCTGCATGAGCTGAAATGTGAGAGGTCTCAGGAACTACAGGAAGATGCAGAATTTACTGTTATATGTGGAACTCCACAGAGTCAAAATCCTTTTTCTTTAAGAAACACATGCTAGATCTGAGGGGTGCATCAGATTCGCCAAGAATTGGGGTTCCCAAGGGTACCACATGAGTTACTCCACCCATAATAGGGGTGTAATGATTATGATTCATAGGAATGTTAAGTTCCAGCACATTATATCTCACATAGACCCACTGGGTCGGTACGTCTTGCTGTACGGTCGACTGCAGAACAAAGAGGTTGTTCTTCTCAATGTGTATGGTCCCAATACTAGTGACCCAGAATTCTACAAACACCCGATTTCCCTACTTGCGGGATTTCCTCTTGTCCCGATCCTCTGGGGTGGGGACCTTAACACGATCCTTGATGTCGACTGGGATAGGTCTGGTTCTCGGCCGCGCCAGCTCTCGAGCGCAGCTAAAGTGATTTTGACCGCTTTATCTCAGCTATCAATGTCGGATGCATGGAGACTCATACACCCCGATTCCCGCATGTATTCCTTCTATTCCTTGGTGCATGACTCGCATTCCAGGATAGATAGATGGCTCACTTCCGACATACAAATTAGGAACATCACACATATGTCGATCCTACACTGGACATACTCACACCATTCCACGGTGATGATTTCCATCGATTAGCACTCTGCCCATGATGGGACCCGTTCATGGAGCATGAAACCACAGTCCTTATCGGGCATAGCATTCATCGCAGACATGCAGTTAGCTATAGATGATTATTTTACACTTAATACCAGGTCGGTCTGCACGCAGGCTACTCTCTGGGAAGCTTTTAAAGCCTACATTAGGGGCATCACCATCTCCAAAGAATCCAGGATCCTTAAGGTGATCCGGAGAGACATACATATTCGTTCAGAGGCCAGTGGGAGTTGTAAGTGTTTTTTGCATTTTGGAAACATATACACTTAAGTAATTTCATTAGGGGAAGATGAGCTAGATTTTTTCCACTGTTATTTCACAGGGCCTATCCAAATGAGATTATAGGCGCCAGTGAAGGATTTAGTCCAATACATCTGTCTACATCTCCAGATTGGTGATATGGGGGTGAGTAGGATGTTATGTGTTTACTCTTTAGAATTGCACATGTAACATTAAGAGGTTTTATTTATTTTTCTGTATGTCTTTTAGATTTGAAAATGGCTTATTCCAATCCATGAAGGGCAGGACATCTTTATTTTGCCTTATGTCCTGCGGAAGGTCTTAAGAAGAATAAGGACAGCAATTTCTGTTCAATTAGACCGAAACACGTGTCGACGACCACATTAACTGTCTGGGAATTATAAACAGATGATATACGACATCTTAAAATAAGGACAGGGTCATAAATAGATGCTAGAAATTATTGTAAACATTGGTGTAGTATTGGAGCGTGACTGCACAGTGTATAGTAGGCCGTGATGGTTTTATGTATGTATGTATGTAAGAATGAGAGAATGAGGGTTTGAGAGTATTGATGCCTGAGATGTGAAAGAACTGTGATTTTGTCTATAGCAATGGAAGTATTGTTTTAATTGGGACATACAGTCATATGTTTATGTAATTAATTATTGAATAAAATGTGTATTCATTGAAATAATTATTGGTGTCATCCTGATCCACTGGCATCAGGAATGAGACACAGACAACAAGATAAAAGTTTAACGTATACACTTTTATTAACTAAAAAGAAGGGTTGGGAAAATGCCTAACTTGCCCTAAGCTAAGGTGGGATTTCCCTACCTAAATGAAACTAATGATAGTCTGTGTCAGGAAGTCCAAAGCAAATGTCTGTCTGTCTGTGTCGAAACCCTATACTTGGCCTCAAATCTAACTGAATACAATGTGTAGGGATGTCAAAATCAAATGATAAGTGTTCCAAATAATAGTTCTGAGCTTCTTCTAACTATTAGTGGAAAAGGGTTTTCTCTTCCCCATGATTCAATAGTTATTCAAAAGCTTCACTTTAAAACAAAGGAGTTCCCTTCCCCTGGCTTTCAAGTCTTCCAATGCTTCAACACAATTCCTTGGGGTATTTCAGGGTCCAACATAACACAGTTCCTTAGGATATTTCCACAGCTTTTCAAGTTTGATTACTTGTCACCAATATCACGATCAGCTCATCAAACTCAGTTTTCATAAGCTTGCTTTATTTAATCACAGTGTGGCTTTTCCTTAGGTTGATGTATTGGGTCTAGGTACAGTTATCCGACCACACGGCCCACCTATTGCAGGCCACGCAACTGACACACCTTGCTTCATAGATTTCTTGCCACTGTTTTAGATTCACAATGAGGCTTGACTCAATGTCTGTACAACTGCCTTTGAAGTTGTATTCTCTCAGCTTTCTTTCACATTGACTTCTCCAGTAGCTTTCATTTGCAAAACCAACAGTGGCTTCCAAGTACACTATCCTGCTAGGAAATGCAGCTGTTGTTATAGTTCAAGTTGGTCAATCCATCATAAGCTTGCCAGTACCCTGTCCCGCTCTTCTCCAATGCTTCCAGTTCCTTCACTCTGTACCGCACTGCTTTCTCCGCTATGCCTCAGACTGTCAACGAGCCCCTCTCACCCACTGCACCAGATCACGCTTCATAAACCTCCCAGCGTCTCGGGAACGTGCCTGCTTGGTGCCACAGCTTCTGCCCTGGAACTCTTCTTTGTGCTTGCTGTGCTTCCTTCTTTACCTCTTTGCTGAGCCACTTTTAAATTTCCCAGGTCCATGGTAATGAGCCCAACAACTAGAGCACTCATATTTCTTCGCCCAGTCTTTCCTCTGTTTCAATGGTGGCCACCTTGTCTCAGTACCTAAGTGGTGTGTGTTGGGAGTAGGTGGGCTAGGAAAATAGGGAAGGGATTGACAATACCCTACAATGACCTAGGGAATATTAGGTTGTTTGGGAAAGCGACATGGGGGACACCATGCATCACCCAAGGGTGCCTCATCCCCAGCCCCCAAGTCTATTCCACCCACGTGATACTCCCTCACAGAGCCACCCCCAGGGTCAGGATCCGAAAGTGAAGTTTTTTCCCTGGCCACCTGGGGAAGGATATATTGGGGAAAGAAGTGAGGGCGCCTGCAGCTTCCTCACACTCTCTGATTCCTAGGGATCTACAAGTAGTGACTGACCTAAGATACGTGTCTGACCATGACCCCAATGACCTAATATTTAATAACTTGGAGTTTTAATAGGCAAATTCACAGAGACTCCACTATCCAATCACAGTTCTCGCATCTCTGTTGCGTTTCTTTGATATTTCCGGGAAAATTATACTGTAGAATTATAAATGATCACAATAAGGAATGTTGGAAAAGTGGTGATCAGAGAAGTTCGTAAAACTTCAGCTTTCCTAAAATCTATAGGCCTGATACAAAAAGAGGTGTAGGCGGAAATAAAGAAATGGTAAACATCGTATAAAGACAATGGTCTTCATTACAACTGTGGCGGCCACGGAATGAACAGTACCGGTAACGGCACCGTTCATACCGGGCCGCCACATTATGAGTTCTGCAGCGGGTCCCGCTCTGTACGCCTGGCCAGACCAGACGTGCAGAATGGACCGCTAGCAGAACAGGATGCTAACAACGCGCCCGTCATTAACGGCCGCGTTGTTAGCATCCTCCCCATTCCCATTGAGTCCTATGTGGGCTCAAATGGCAATGAGGATGTACCAGGTCCGGGTCCCGCGGAAGGGAATTACCGGGCCCTCCAAGGTCGGAATGGCCCGGTAAATCCCCTTTTGCGGGACCCAGACTCGAGTTTGGGGGTAGCCATGCTGCTAAAAACAGCATGGCTACCTCCAAACTCGTAATGAGGCCCAATGAGCCACAAAGGGCGGTCAAGGCTTTCAAAGTAGCAAGATCGCAACTGATAAAACACTTAGCAGATTGATCTGCTCAAGCAGTCCTATTTACAAAGCAAACATATTGCACTAAAGGTAATAAAGCCAATGGATTACTAGCTGCTAAACTGTACAGATGTAAATATCGTAATAATATCTCCTGTCTCCTAGAAACCAAGGGTCAATTGCAATACAACAAGGACATAACTGTAGTGTCTAGGGCATACCAATTCCCACCAGTGAGGACACTGCAGCACTGTTTCTTATTTTGCACACCGGTATCCTTTGTATCAGATTATTTTCAAGAAGAACTTTGCGTATTTCCTGAACTGTTAACCCTGTGAGGGAGATTTTGTCACAACACGAGATGGCCCTCATTACAACACCGGCGCTAAACCATGGCGCTATTAGCACCATGGTTGGTGCCAGTGTTGTAATGGGTCCGCCATGGTTCAATGGGGAATTACCACCCCATTCCAAGTTTGGCACAGCGGTAATTCCCCATTGAACCATGGCCCTTCCCCATTCCCATTTTCGCCCCATAGGGCTCTATGGGAATGGGGAAGGCGCTAAGTACGGTACCGCAAATTGCAACGAAGTGTGTGCACAGAGTGCAAGGTACAGGACTTAAGAAACAAAATATGATAAAAGCTTCAAGCTTAGCCAATACAAAGTGCAATGAAATAGATACTTCACTAGCTGTTCAATTTTCCAGCACAAATCTAATTCTCATGTAGGTGACTAGATCAGATCAGTATCGTCAGTACTGTGTCGGCAAGGAAGTCGAAATAAGTGGTCAATTGAAATACACAGTATCCCAACAGTTTCTTAAGGATATCGTCACAACAAAGAGGGTCGACCGGTTTTGATGACACATTCAGTGGGGTCATCTTCTTCAGGACCAATACTTTTGGTAGTGCAATCAGTCACTGTTATCCATCAGGCAGACTGGGGCATCCAGCCCAAAGTTAGGAGAAAAATGTGGACAGGTATTCACCAATGTGTCGTGTAATGGATGTTACTTTTGGCAGATCATGCCCAAACCAATGTTTGAAGACATAAGTCTTATTGGTGACAGAGACCTGTTCCCCATGGTGGGTACCCCCCTTGGGCACTACCCCCAAGGTAACCTCCCGTGTGTCCCTTGGCAAACAATTCTGTATATCCATTAGTCATCTCAATATGATTTTTCGAATATTTTGGCCCATTTCTATAGTTTACATATATAATTACCATGACCATTCCAGGGCTTTGGGGCACAGGTATAGGTGGAAATTCAGGAGATGGGCGGTCCTTTTCTTAACGGTCTGTCTCTCTGGTTGTCAGAAAAAGCGCACATGGAATGTGCACAAGGCGGCAGCAGAACAAAAACAAAAACAAAAGGAGGGAGTTTTTAGATGTAAAAGGCTTTAACATCCAATTGCTTTTCCCATAGTTCACAGAGTTAGATGTTACTTGTAATTATCATGCCGTTTAGTTCAACAATCTAAGCTATTACCAGGCATTCTGTATGCTTGTTTAATTTTGCAGCTCTGCGAAACAGCAACCTGATTAGTTGGCCATTTCCCCATGCCCATGAGTACACCGCCCCGGGGTGCAACAAGGGGCTCCCCGTCACCAGGGACCACCTCGGTGTGGGTGCTGCAGCACAAGGGCATTGCTGTGCAGCTGAGGTTATTCCTTACCTCCGGAGGAAGTATTCCTAGCTGCTGATGGAGGTTCGCAGGCCGCGGTTGTCTCACGCGGGCCGCGAAGTAAAGTCCTTGTTAAGCAATGACATGCATCGACTTATAATGCTGTGTCAAAATGGGAAGCATGTCGCAATCCCTAAAAATTGTATCTAATATGGCGGCCATTCTTAAGTTGCCATATAGGCTTTACATAGAACGTCATCTCACTTCAAAGCTGTGTGTTTCCACCCCAAAGTGTGCAATGTAGGGCAAAAAAGCAATTGTGTTTTGTTTAAGAAACCCCAATTCATTGAACCAGTGAACCGAACAGATAGCAACTGATCTTACGTTCCTACGTTTGTAAATGCCGAAAATATAAACATTCTGTTAAAGGGTCATTATTACACCACGTAGGAGGGTATACAAAGGGTCTCTCGGCCCACTATTCATTCTTCTGTGTTCAGTGTTTGATATCATATCATATGATAGGGTAGTCGGTTTTTTATGTTAACAGCTTGTGGCCTTTTCTTAGTTGGGAGTCCACGATGCAATGTGGTGGATACGCCTGGGTTTACTCCAGATATACCATGGAGATGAAATACACTAATGTGCACATGTTTGTAGTCATATAAGTATGTGTTCCCTGGGTGAGGGGGCACATGCACTGGTGTTCTTCAGCCTCAGTTTTTCATACCACCCCATATTTATTCCTTATCTATTACAGGGTGACTACAACTCCATATTAGTGAGGACTGCTGTACCTTATTTCACTCTGTGTACTTGTTGCAGTGTCTCTTACTCCAGGCATACCACCAAACATCTTTAGAAATACAATTTCCCTGGCTCAACAGTTGATGCCAGGATTCTGTTATTTCATTACTGCCAGTTTGTACCACTGTATTTCCTCATTGAGACCATTCTTACAGGTATTCAAATGGAAGATCCACTGCTGTTACCTTTCCAGACGGAGATTGGCAAAATTACCTTCCCTACGGGTGGGGGCTTATCTTTTTGAACATGGTCCACTTAAATTATTCAGCAGAGTGAACCAAAGTCTTGAAATGGGATAGCAATGGTGCGGGTTAATCTCAAGGTTCTAATGTAGGACTTGTGTTCAATCAGTCTTTTTTTAATCGGTCTAGCCATCATTCCCACATACTGCAATCCACATGGGCAGATAAGTAGGTATACTACCCCTTTGCTCTTATGGTTAGTACATTTTCTTTACTGCCATGGTGTTTTCCAACCTGTGTCGATATTAGTACTCTGAGTGGTTTTCACGCACATTACGCAGCTGCCACAAGGTGCATGGCCCGATAGACGGCTCGTCCCCCGGAGGGTGTGCTGATTATTCGGTCCATGTTCATCATCATTTGTCTCTTTTAGAGTGTGGACTAGTCGATCCCGCAGGTTTTGTCTGAGTTTGATCGCGAAGGTCCGCTCTGCCAAACTACTTGATCCAGTGTTGAGTATTGGCCATAGTTTTTTTAGTTCTCTTTTAAGCACATTAAAGATCAGTGAATAACTGAACACTGACGTGTTAATGTCCCATGTTCCTGCCTTTGGATGTTGTTGGAGGGTAATGTCCCTGGGAATGTTTCTAGCTCTCTTCCAGGTGCTGTTCACAACTTTCTTGGGGTATCCTCTTTGAACTAGTTGTTTTGTCAGTGAGCCTGCTTGTGTATTAAAGTCCCTTAAGTTGGTGCACGTACATCTGTATCTAAGGAATTGTCCGAAGGACAAATTAACATGCAGTGCTCGTGGGTGATAACTGGAATATGTGAGGAGGGGATTTATGGTCTGTGCTTTTTTATATACCTTAGAAATCATTTGTCCATCTTGCACTACTATGTGCAGGTCTAGGAAGTGCTTTTCTTGTTTGCTAGATTCAATACTGAAATTCAAGTGTATGTTACATTCATTGAGCCAGCGGTGGAACGATGACACATCTTCCACTGACACCTCAAAGATCATCAATAGGCATCTATGTATCTACGATACAACACAATCCGTTGTGCATATGGATTGGTGGGTGGATACACATGCTCAACTTCAAACTGCTCCACATATAGGATAGCAAGACTGGGGGCAAACATAGCTCCCATTGCAGTAACAGAGAGTTGTTGATAAAAACTCTCAATACATATAAAGAAATTCTGTGTCAGGGCGATCTCTGCCAATTGTGTGATGCACTACGACGCATGGCCGCTAACAAATTTGGTTTCTGCCTCAAGGCATCATCGGACTGTTTGCATTGTCTCCCCTTGGGGGACACTGTTACACAGTGCCTTGATGTCCATAGTGACCAGTGACTGAGTTTCGGCAATGAAAGTTAATGTAACAAACAGATTTAGAATGGCTGTGGAGTCTTTGACAAAGGATTCCATTTTCGGAATCTCGTCTCTAATAAAGAAATCCACTTATTGGGAAAGAGGTTCCAAAATGAAATTGATAATAGACACTATGGGCCGGGACAGAGGTGATACCACTCCCTTATGAACCTTTGAAAGGGCATAGAAGGCTGGCAGTCTAGGAAAAGATGATGTCAAGAATGCTGCTTCCCTCTTACTGACATAGCCCTCTGCCAACGCCTCTTCAATGATGGGGGCTATCAGAGATCTTATGGCCGGTGTGGGATCTGTAGGTAACATCATATAGCTGCTGTCATCTTCTAATAGTCGGTTGACCATATTGGAATATTCCATAAGATCCATTATAACCGTAGCCCCACCCTTATCTGCCGGTTTCATTACAATGGTGTTGTTCTTGGCTAGGTCAGTGAATGCTGCCAATTGTTCCTTCTTACCGTTGTTTGGTATTGTAATGGTATTGTATCTTCCAAGGCTTCAATCTTTTTTAATAGTACCGGTTCAAAGGTATCTGATACTGCAGTGTTACTGTGCGAGGGTGGAAAGAACTGAGACGGAGGGCGTAGGGCCGTCACTTCAAGCTGCGTTCCATCTTCCATTTCTTGAAAGAATTGTTCCAGAATGTTCTTGCGCATCAGCTGTGTGATTTCAATTCTAATTTGAAAAGGGTCATATCTGGCTGTTGGAACAAATGGCAAACTCTTGTGCAATATCTGTGCCTCAGCTTCAGATAGATGGTGTCTTGAGATATTCATTATCAGAGAAAGCTCGGTTGTGGCATCACTGTGTAGGCAGGAGCTACCTCTGGAGAATGAGGGTCAAGTAAATACGATGATGCAAATCTAATTTATATGTGAGATGCAAACCTCAACATTTTGTCTATTACACATGAGCCATTATGCAACAATGCCCCATAGATGTGTATTATCTTCTCCTTCATACAGATTACTAAACATACAGAGTACATACTGCATCATTAAAGTTATATTGCACCAGTTGCCACAGGAGTCAAAGGTAGCTCCTGGTAGCTGTTGCTGTGTAGCTAACCAGGCTTTTCTAGACAACAAGCAGGAGTTACATTGCTTCCAGTAGATTTGAACCTGGTATTTTGCCACATTGCCACCACCATCTATAGATAAACAATGGGTAATATAATGACAATGCTACTATAAGGCCAATGTTATGATGGCACGTCCAATATCCTCTTTGGTGCTCAGTGAGTTGACGGATCCCATTTGATGTCGCTCCTCAAGGCTAGAGGTGCCCTCACTTGGCAGACCCCAGATGACCGGCCTGACAGCATCCATTTGAGAATGCTGAGTTTTGTCACTGAAAGGTACATTCCATATTAGGGTGGGGGGGACAGAACTACATTGTTTATTGGTCTAGAGAGTTAGGCAGACAGATTGAGTGTGCTAACAGAGAGATAGAGTGAGAAAGTGTGTGTGTGTGAGAGAAAGTGTGAGAGAGAGCTAGAGATAGAGAGAGAGACACACACACACTCAGAGAGGAAGAGAGAGGGGAGAGAGGGAGAGTTCCATGTAATGATATCCCCGCTAAAATATCTCCTGACATAAATGCTGCTGTTTTTTGCGGAGACATTACATTGAACATGCGGGGGAAACCTCTGGAACCCCAGATTTGTACATTCTTTTTTGCAAGGTGAGCAGGGGACATCCCCTTTACCCGTCCCCATGCATACTGTCACCAATGGCTTTTCTCAACGACATTATGTATGGGGACATTATGTATGGGACATTATTACCTGATAGAGAGAGGGAGAGAGACCAGCACTGTTCATTGAGTGTGCCTAATAGCGTCACTGTGCTAGAGTCTAAACTTACAAAGTATTCCCTACAACATTGAGTGTGCCTAATAGCGTCACTGTGTAAAAGTTGAATTTAGAAAGTGTGCTTATTAGCGTCACTGTGCTAAAGTTTGAACTTAGAAAGTGTTCCCAACAACATTGAGTGTGCCTAATAGCGTCACTGTGTTAAAGTTTGAACTTAGAAAATCTTCCCAACAACATTGAATGTGCCTAATAGTGTCACTGTGTTAAAGTTGAATTTAGAAAGTGTGCTTAATAGCGTGACGGTGTTAAAGTTGAATTTAGAAAGTGTGCTATTAGCGTCACTGTGCTAAAGTTTGAACTTAGAAAGTGTTCCCAACAACATAGAGTGTGCCTAATAGCGTCACTGTGTTAAAGTTTGAATTTAGAAAGTGTACCCAACAACATTGAGTGAGTCTAATAGCATCACTGTGTTAAAGTTGAATTTAGAAAGGGTGCCTAATAGCGTCACTGTGTTAAAGTTTGAACTTTAAAAGTGTGCCTAATAGCGTTGCTGTGCTAAAGCTTAAACTTAGAAAGTGTACCTGTATCCCCATGTTTATCTATATCCCATGTTTACCACTATCCCATGTTTACCCCATCCATCCTGTCGCTATATATACTTTTGCCGCTATGTACGCCCCCAATGTCCTGCTCTAGTGCCTGTTCTCAGGCGCTTTACTGATAACCACCATATCACACTACTACGCTTACTCTCCCCTATACACCATCATTCAACTAAAACACAGCTATACCATGATAAATTCGGCCTAGCTGTTCACATACTAACATGACCCCACGAACGCCACATCACCCTAATAAAACGCAGCTAGTTGAGCACATTCCGGCTAGCATAGGTGTTCCTCAGGCCTAACGCCGCCAGAACTCAGTCTGGGTGTCCACCCTCAAGACTGAACACATCCAACTGATTTCCTCAACACCACACCTACCGCTAAGAAGCAGCTATCATGCAACAGCCACACCAGCTGCACAAATATCCGATGCGCCCACGCACCATTTGACACTCTCTCTCATTACTGACTCAAACTGCGGTTCCCAAGGGCGTTCAACTTACCAGCGCTTTGAGATCACACCAATGATATATAAGGCGCTATATAAATGCCAAGTAACATAACATAACATTATGTCGGAGTCTAAAAAAATAACTGTGATGTTTTCTAAAACCCCATTCATGCCTTTAGATCGAAGTTATCTCTTTAGAAGGAACATTGTTTAATTTGTATTTATTTATTTTTATTTGACAATGTTTTCTTACAGATGAAGAACCTAAAAAACCTGATAAATCGGACAAAAAAGACGGTGAGTGTTCTGTTCCTTCTTATTGGGGCACTCCACCACCACACATTAGGTTAATTCTGCCTATCTCTCTTGGCACACTGACAAAATGATGTGTCCCTCTTTGATGGCCCATGTAGAAGATGGTTGGTCTGCTATGCACTTTATAGAACAACCTTCACTCACCATCCTCACAATATGTCCAGATGAGAAATGAGAAACCTGAGCCTTGCATTAAAAGGGGATACCAAATCAGTGCCTCACCCCTATTGTTTGGTTTTGGCTCATCATTAGCACTTTATTTCCACCTAGTGTGTGCAAAAACTAATTTCATGGAGTGTAGAGATATGAAGATGTCATTCAATGAGCAAGCGCCAGATTCCTGGCATTTGTATTTGTTGCTTATTGGCTAACCTTGCTGGTACTCTGACACAAAATATGCATCTCAGAGTCTAGAGATGATTATGTATTTCTTGAAGACTGCTATCACATTCCTTAAAACGTACTGTGAGGGGTCAGAAATGTGGGGCGGACAACTTTGTGACGGTTTTTCAAAAGATGCCATTTTATTAACTCAAAAAGTTGGATAAACGCCTCACTATTCCTATCCTGGCAAGGAATTCCCAGCCTAAAATAAACTAAAAGAAACACTCTAACAAAGGATTTCTGTCCCTCACACTTGTACATACAGCAACACAACAAGGAAATATAAGGCACATCAAAGATATAACAAAATATAACCGTTAGATTCACAATCTGGTATCTGTCTCTCTTTATAATCTGGGTGGATTCCCATTCCCCAGATTCAATCAGGATTCTGTTCAACAGATCCAAAAGGATAAGGAAATGCTACCTTGTGATAAAGTTCCAACTCTGTTCCTTCCGTCCTACCTTGGCAACAAAAGTTCCAACATATTTCTGTTTGTTTCAACTTGACTTCAACCAACAGTTCAACAGTGTTTTTCCTTCGTCCACTTGTGACAAAGAGCTTTGAGTAACTTCTTCTGATCAAACCAGAATACTCCCATATCTCATTAGGATCAACAAAATTTGAATTTGTCAGGATAATTCTACATCAGTTTACAAAACACTTGTTTTAGCAATTGGATATGATTCTGCAGCAGTTCACACAACACTTTCTTCAGTAATATTATTTTGTCTGGATGATTCTGAAACAACTCACAAAACACAGCTGTGGTTCTGCTACATCTTCTTCCAGATGTTTAACCACACCACAGTAATTCCTTGACTTCCACCTGGCCCACTCCCCTGCCAGTCCTACTACTACAAAGTCCTCTGCTCTGCTGTACTCTCCTGACAGAACAAAATACACTTCTACAAAGTCTTCTGACCTAGTGTAAACTACTAACTGCAAGTGCTTCTGTGGTAAAGGTTATCTTCCAACAAATTGGCATTGCCTCTTGCTTCACAACATCAAGGTCAAGAATTTCTTCACAGAAAAGAAGAACCACATTGGTGCTGTTTGCTACACACGTGTGCTTGCCACATGCAGTGCAGGTTATGCCCCACTCCTTCTGAATGCCTTCTATCAGAAGGGCACCCTTCGCACCACTCTTGATTCCCCACTTCCGCTTTAACCAAATGCTGACAATTATTCTCTCTCTCTCTTACACCTCTTTGGCTTTGGTAGTGTGGGTTTAAGCCAGTTCCTCTCCTGAGCTTCTTTATTTATGGGCAAAAGGTTTTACACAAGAACAATCAGGGATAAACGCAATAAGTACACCCTTACCGGGTGAAGGCTCTACTGTTAGATAATCGATATATTATATCACACAAGAACAGGTGTACAGCACACATAGGTGCAAGCATATGTCTTTTATACAAACAATCAATGGGTTCACTAACACTATCCCTATTCAGAAGCACACCCTATCCCTGTACGGTGACGCTGTCCCTACGTAAATGCTGGTGCACTCCCTATCTAATAGAAAAGAGGGAGAGAAAGACTGTCCCTATCTCTACAATGTGGTTATTACAAATTATTTGAAAATAATTAAACCATATCCCGACCTTTTGGCATTCTGGACATTTCACAGAGGAATATTTCCTGTGGCAAACAGCCATTCTTTATTCACCCCCAACGAAATGTGTGAACAGAGTGCAAGGTATGGGACTTAAGAAACAAAATATGATAAAAGCTTCAAGCTTAGCCAATACAAAGTTCAATGAAATAACTACTTCACTAGCTGTTCAATTTTCCAGCTCAAATCTAATTCTCATGCAGGTGACTAGATCAGATCAGTATCGTCAAGGAAGTCGACATAAGTGGGCAATTGAAATAAACAGTATCCCAACAGTTTTTTAAAGATATCGTCACAACAAAAAGGGTCGACCGGTTTCGATGACACAGTCAGTGGGGTCATCTTCTTCAGGACCAATACTTTAGGTAGTGCAATCAGTCACTGTTATCCATCGTGCAGACTCGGGCATCCAGCCCAAACCTACGAGAAACATGTTGACAGGTATTCCACCTAGGTGTCGTGTAATGGACGTTACTTTTGGCAGATCATGCCCAAACTAATGTTCAAAGACATAAGCCTTAATTGATGACAGAGACCTGTTCCGTGGTGGGTACCCCCCCTCGGGCAGTACCCCATGGTTACCTCCCATGTGTCCCTTGGCAAACCATTCTGTATATCCATTTGTCATCAACAAATTATTTTTGGAATATTTTGGCCCATTTCTGTGGTTCACATAGATAATTACCATGAGCCCCGACTCCAGGGCTCTGGGGCACTGGAGTCGGGGCTCTGAGGCACTGGAGTAGGTAAATATTCAGGTGATGGGTGTCCTTTTCTTAACTGTCCGTCTCTCTTGTTGTCAGAAAAAGCGCACATAGAATGTGCACAGGCGGCAGCAGAACAAAAGCAAAAACAAAGGGAGGGAGTTTTTAGATGTAAACGACTTTAACATCTAATGGCTTTTCCCATAGTCCACAGAGTTACATGTTACTTGTAATTATTCTGTAATTTAGTTCAACAATGCAAACCATTACCAGGCATTCGGCATGCCTGTTTACTTTTGCAGCTCTGCGAAACAGCAACCTGATCGGTCCGCCATTTCCCAATGCCCATGAATACACTGCGCTGGGGTGCAACAAGGAGCTCCCAGTTACCCGGGACCACTGCGGTGCGGGTGCCGCAGCACATGGGCATTGCTGTGCAGCTGAGGTTATTCCTTACCTCCAGAGGAAGGATTCCTCGCTGCCGATGGAGTTTCACCTTCCGCATTAAACTCACGCGGGCTACAAAGTGAAGTCGTTGCTAAGCAGTGACATGCACCGACTTATGATTCCGCATCAAAATGGGAAGCGTGTCGCAATCCCTAAACATTGTCCCCTAATATGGCGGCCATTGTTAAGTTGCCATATGTGCATTGCATAGAACATCATCTCACTTCAAAGCTGTGTGTTTCCACCTCAATGTGTGCAATGTAGGGCAAAAAAGCAATTGCATTTTCTTAAAGAAACCCCAATTCATTGAACCAGTGAACTGAACGTATAGCAACTGATCTTATGTTCCTACATTTGTAAATGCAGAAAATGTAACTATTCTGTTAAAGGGTCATTGTTACACCACGTAGGAGGGTCTACAAAGGGTCTTTCGGCCCCACTATGAATTCTTCTGTGTTCAATCTTTGATATCATATCATATAATAGGGTAGTCGTTTTTTTTTGTATGTTAACAGCTGGTGCCCTGGCCTCAGTTGGTAGTCCACCATTGAGTGTGGTGGATACACCCGGGTTTAGACCCGATATACCATGGAGATGAAATACACTAATATTCACATGGTGTTCATACTCACATAAGTACGTGTTCCCTGGGTGAGTGTGCACACCTCACTGGTGTTCCTCAGCCTCAGTTTGTCATACCACCGCATATTTATTACTGATGTATTACAGGGTGACTACCATTCCATATTAGTGAGGACTGCTGTACCTCATTTCTCTCTGTGTACTGGTTGCAGTGTCTCTTACTCCAGGCATACCACCAAACAGCATTAGATATACAAGGTACCTGGCTCAACAGTTGATGCCAGGGTACCGTTATTTCATTGCTGCCAGTTTATGCCACTTTATTGCCTCATTGAGGCCATTCTTACAGGTATTCAAATGGAAGATCCACTGCTGTTACCTTTTCATAAGGAGATTGGCAAAATTACCTCCCCTACAAGTGGGGGGGGTTATCTTTTCCAATATGGTCCACTTAAAATCTTCAGCAGAGTGACCCAAAGTCTTGAAATGGGATAGCAATGGTGCGGGTTAATCTCAAGGTTCTAATGCAGGACTTGTGTTCAGTCAGTCTTTTTTTAATCAGTCTCGCCATCATTCCCACATACTGCAATTCACATGGGCAGATATGTAAGTATACTACCCCTTTGCTATTACAGTTAGTAAATTTCCTTTGCTGCCATGGTGTTTTTGCACTATGTCGATATTAGTACTCCAAGTGGTTTGCACGCACATTACACAGCTGACGCAAGGTGCATGGCCCAATAGTAGGCTCATCCCAAAGAAGGTGTGCTGATTATTTGGTCCATGGTCATCATCATTTGTCTCTTTAAGAGTATGGACTAGTCGACCCCGCAGGGTTTGTCTGCATTTGATTATGAAGGTCGGCTGTGCCAGAAGACTTGATCCAGTGTTGAGTATTGGCCATAGTTTTTTTATTTCTCTTTTAAGCACATTAAAGATCGGTGAATAACTGAACAAACACCGACGTGATACTGCACCGCGTTCCAGCCTTTGGATGTTGTTGGAGGGTGATGTCCCTGGGAATATTTTTAGCTCTCTTCCAGGTGCTGTTTACAACTTTCTTGGGGTATCCTCTCTGAACTAGTTGTTTTTTCAGTGAGCCTGCTTGTGTATTAAAGTCCCTTAAATTGGTGCAGGTACGTCTGTATCTAAGAAATTGTCCAAAGGGCAAATTATCATGCATTGCTCGTACATGATAACTGAAATATGTGAGGAGGGAACTGCGATATGTGCTTTTTTATGTACCTTATAAATCAGCTGTCTGTCTTGCACTATTATGTGCATGTCTAGGAAGTGCGTTTCTTGTTTGCTAGATTCAATACTGAAATTTAGGTGTATGGTACTTTCATTGAGCCAGTGGTGGAACAATGACAAATCTTCCGCTGACCCCTCAAAGATCATCAATATGTCATCTATGTATCTACGCCACAACACAATCTGTTGTTCATACGGATTGGTGGGTGGATACACATGCTCAACTTCAAACTGCTCCACGTATAGGTTAGCGAGACTGGGGGTGAACGTAGCTCCCATCACAGTACCAGAAATGTGTGGATACAAACTCTCCATACATATGAAGAAATTCCATGTCAAGGCGATCTCTGCCAATTGTGTGATGAACAACGCATGACCGCTATCCAATTTGGTGTCTGCCTCAAAGCATCGTCAGACTGTTTCCAGTGTCTCCCCTTGAGGGATACTGGTATACAGTGCCTCGATGTCCATAGTGACCAGCCACTGAGTTTCGGCAATGGAAGTTAATGTAACAAACAGATTTAGAATGGCTATGGAGTCTTTGACAAAGGATTATATTTTCGGGATCTCATCTCTAATAAAGATATCCACATACTGGAAAATGGTTCCAAAATTAAATTGATACAGGAAACTATGGGCTGGTACAGTAGTGGTATGACGCCCTTATGAACCTTCAGAAGGGCATAAAAGGCTGGCAGTGTAGGAAAAGATGGTGTCAAGAATGCTGCTTCCCTCTCACTGATCTAATCCTCTGCCAACGCCTCTTCAATGATGGGGGCTATGAGAGATATGATGGCAGGTGTGGTATCTGTAGGTAACATCATATAGCTGTCGTCATCTTGTAATAGTCCGTTGACCATATTGGTATATGCCATAAGATCCATTATAACCATAACCCCACCCTTATCTGCCGGTTTTATTACAATGGTGTTGTACTTGGCTAAATCAGTGAGTGCTGCCAATTGTTCCTTCGTATCGTGGTTGTGTACCTATGGTATTGTATTTTCCAAGACTTCAATCTTTTTTAATAGTGCCTGTTCAAAGGTAACGGATTCTGCAGTGTTACTGTGCGAGGGTGGAAAGAACTGCGACGGAGTGCGTTAGCCTGTCACATCAGGCTGCGTTCCTTCTTCCTTTAGATGACAGAATTGTTTGAGAATGATCTTGCGCATCAGTTGTGTGATTTCAATTCTAATTTGAAAAGGGTCATATCTGGCTGTTGGAACAAATGACTAACCCTTCTGCAATATATGTGTCTCAGCTTCAAAAAGATGGTGTCTTGAGATATTCATTATCAGAGAAAGCTTGGTTGCTGCATCACTGTGTAGGCAGGAGCAACCTCTGGAGAATGAGGATCTAGTAAATACAATGCTCCAAATCTAACTTATATGTGAGATGCAAATCTCAACTTTTTGTCTATTACATATGAGTCATTATGCAATAATGCCCCATAGATGTGTCCTATCTTCTCCTTCATACAGATTCCTAAACATACAGAGTACATACTGCATAATTAATGTTATATTGCACCAGTTACCACAGGAGTCAAGGTTAGCTCCTGGTAGCTGTTGCTGTGTAGCTAACCAGGCTTTGCTAGCCTACAAGCAAGAGCTACATTGCTCCTAGTAGATTTGAACCCTAGTATGTTTCCGGTTCATAGTTATAACATCGAAAACAAAAAAGTTGAAAGTCATAATTTCGAGAAAAAAAACATCAAAAAATAAAAAGTCGAATTTCTTTTTTAATACATTTTTTATTCGAAATGGGGGGTTCCCCCAACCCCTCTTTTTTAATTTTTTTTTGTTTTTACCTTTTTTTTTTATATACTAGAGCCAAAAAATAAATATAAATAAAAAAATAAATAATTCAACTTTTTATTTTTCGACGTTTTGCTTTCGACATTGTCTTTCGACATTTTGTTTTCGATATTTTGAGTGACCACCATGTTTCCCCATTGCCACCACCATCTATAGATGAACAATGAGTAATGTAATAACAATGCTACCATAAGGCCAATGTTATGATTGAAAGTCCAATATCCTCTTTGGTGCTCAGTGTGTTGATAGATCCCATTTGATGTCGCTCCTCAAGGCTAAAGGTGCCCCCACTTGGCAGACCCCAGATCACCGGCCTGACAGCATCCATTTGAGAATGCTGAGTTTTGTCACTGAAAAGAACATTCCATATTATCGTGGGTTGGACAGAACTAGATTGCCTATTAGTCTAGAGAGTTAGGCAGGCAGATTGAGTGTGCTAACAGAGAGATAGAGTGAGAAAGTGTGTGTGTGTGAGAGAGAAAGTGAGAGAGAGAGCAAGAGATAGAGATAGAGATAGAGAGAGAGACACACAAAGAGAGGAAGAGAGAGAGAGAGAGAGAGAGAGGGAGAGAGGGAGGGTTCCATGCAATAACGTCCCTGTAAAAATGTCTCCTGACAAAAATGTCGCTGTTTTTTGCAGAGACATTTTTACATTGAACATTCGGGGGACGCAAGGTGAGCAGGGGACATCCCCGCAACCCATCTCCATACATAATGTTACCATATATAATGTCGCCAATGGCTTTTCCCGGTGACATTATGTGTGGGGACATTATGTATGGGACATTATTACCTGATAGCGAGACGAAGAGAGACCAGCACTGTTCATTATGTCAGAGTCTAAAAAAATAACTGGGATTTTTTCTAAAACCCCATTCATGCCTTTAGATCGAAGTTATCTCTTTAGAAGTAAGATTGTTTAATTTGTATTTATTTATTATTATTTGACAATGTTTTCTTTTCTTACAGATGAAGAACAAAATAAACCTGATGAGCCGGCCAAAAATAACTGTGAGTGTTCTGTTCCTTCTTATTGGGGCACTTCCCCACCACACATTAGGTACATTCTGCTGCTCTCTATTGGCACACTGACAAAATGACGTGTCCCTCTTTGATGGCCCATGTAGAAGATGGTTGGTCTGCTATGCACTTTATAGAACAATCTTCACTCACCATCCTCACAATATGTCCAGATGAGAAATGAGAAACCTGAGCCTTGCATAAAAAGGTGATAGAAATCAGTGCCTCACCCCTATTGTTTAGTTAGTTTTGGCTCATCATTAGCACTTTATTTCTACCTAGTGTGTGCAAAAACAATTGTTATGGAGTGTAGAGATGTGAAGATGTCATTCAATGAGCAAGTGCCAGATTTCTGGCATTTGTATTTGTTGCTGTCTGTGCCACTTTTTATTGGCTAACCTTGCTGGTACTCTGATACAAAATAAACATCTCAGAGTCTAGAGATGATTATTTATTTCTTGAAGGCTGCTACAACATTCCTTGTAAAGTATTGTCAGGGGTCAGAAATGTGAGGCGGACAACTTTGTGATATTTTCAAAAGATGTCATTTTATTAACTCAAAAAGTTGGATAAACGCCTCACTATTCCTATCCTGACAAGGAATTCCCAGCCTAAAATAAACTAAAAGAAACACTCTTAACAAATGATTTCTGTCCCTCACACTTGTACATACAACAACACAACAAGGAAATATAAGGCAGATCAAAAATATAACAAATATAACAGTTAGATTCACAATCTGATATCTGTCTCTCCTTATAATCTGGGTGAATTCCCCTTCCCCAGATTTAAGCAGGATTCTGTTCAACAGTTCCAAAAGGATAAGGAAATCCTGTCTTGTGATAAAGGTCCAACTCAGTTCCTTCCATTCTACCTTGACAACAAAAGTTCCACCACAGTTCTGTTTGTTTCAACTTCACTTCAACCAACAGTTCAACAGTGTTTTTCCTTCTTCCACTTGTGACAAAGAGCTTTGAGTAACTTCTTCTCATCAAACCAGAAAAATCCCATAGCTCCTTAGGATCAACAAAATTTGAGTTTGTCAGAATAATTCTACATCAGTTCATAAAACAGTTTTTAGAAATTGGATATGATTCTGCAGCAATTCACACAACACTTTCTTCAGTAATATTATTTTGTGAGGATGATTTTGCAACAACTCACAAAACACAGTTGTGGTTCTGCTACATCTTCTTTCAGATTTTTAACCACACCACAGTACATCATTGACTTCCACCTGGTTCACTCACCTGCCAGTCCTACTATTACAAAGTCAACTGCTCTGGTGTACTCTCCTGCTAGAACAAAATAAACTTCACTGGAAGTACCCGGAAATACCCCTTTGCCCGTGACTCTGCCCATTCTGCTGTTGATGCTGAGCTCCTTAAACTGTGAATCACGTCAAGGATTAAAAGACGTTTGTTTTGTGGCATTTCTACGAGTGGTTTGCTAATCCCGCCCGCTCTAGAGGCAAGTCTTCAAAAACAGACTTGCACGCGCACCAGCGCTAGCGCACCACAGGAAGTACTTTTAAGTGCCCCTTTGCCCGTGACTCTGCTCATTCTGCTGTTGATGCTGAGCTCCTTAAACCGTGAATCACGTCATTGATTAAAAGACGGTATACTGGACTTGGACACTTCAACTTGAAGTACTGTTACATTTGTGGAAGTGAATTCTGACATTGATTTTATTTATTTTAATTTTATTTATAGTTTGTTTTGGGGCGTTTCTACGAGTGGTTTGCAAGCCACGCCCCCTCTAGAGGCAAGTCTTCAAAAACAGACTTGCGCGCGCACCAGTGCGTGCGCACCACTGGAAGTACCCGGAAGTGCCCCTTTGCCCCTTCGCCTCGTCGCTGAGTTTAACTTTCAGGAGATGAAGGAAGGTACGGGTGGGAAAAGAGAGGGTTTAAAATTATTTTTTTTTAAAAAAGGGAATAAACAAGGGAAATGCTTCCCACAACAAGGGACATGCTTCCCACACTCAAGACCGGTATGCCTCTCTGTCTTGTTCCATTGTCACTGGTAACGAGTACTGTTCCCCCGCCTCGGACTTCGACCAACGTGTACTCAACACCAGTAGGTGGGAAGGGTAGTGGCTGTGGGGTTGGGAAAGCTGATATTAGCTTCTTTTGCAAAGGCTCGCTATCAGCAATAGAGCCAAGAAGTTCCTAACTGACATTCCTGTGTACAATGCTACGTCGGGTGAGGGTGGCAGGCAATTGATTGCTAAACGTGACTAGGTACCTCTGAATGATATGTTTCCTGTATTTAATATGGTGAATCAGGCTGCTTCTTTGTGTCCTGAGCAGTTACATGTAAATAATGTGTCCTTAACAGATACTGCTATTCTAGATACATTGCAAATTGCAGATTAAAACCCAGCCTTAGTGAATCATTCTGTACATGCCGTGAGTGATGTTGCTATTATTGATTTGGACCCGGATGATTCTGTGTTCTCTGACAAATGTTTGCCTGAAAATCTTTCTTGTTCACCAGTGATGTTTTCTGAGGTCTGTTATAAATCCTCTAGGTCGGTCAGTGTGTCTAGGCACTCGCAGCAAAATAGTTCTTGTAGGCACACTTTTGGTACAAATACAACTTTTCCCAGACATAATATTGATGCTCAAGCTGATGTGACATTAGTGGCCATGAATTCGGCCCTCCAAGCTTTGGGTAATCTATACAATGTATTGGATCGTAGGTTCCTTGTTCAGGAGGAAAAATTAAATACAATTTTGTCTTTACAAAGGGAGGGGATGAATTTGGATAAGAAATCTTTGATGCTATCTGACCCTCTAATACCTGGCAAAATTCTTGTATCTACGGTCGCTTGTCAAACACAGTGTAATTATACTGTACGGTCACCCTCTTGCCCTGTGTTTGCTAATGTAACCAGTGCTGTGGTGAAATCCCTTCCATGTATCAAATCAATTATATATGACAACTCAAATGAGTGTCCTACTTCTTCCTTGGCTCAAGTGCCGTGCCCGAACGACCCCATGCTGATTTCCTCCTTAAGTGAAATTAAGAAGGTATATTCAATTTTTCTTCCTCCTAAGGATGCACTTGTGCCTTTGCTTAAGCCCTCGTTGAATCTATTACCTTCAAAGATGCCTCAAAGTGGTGCGAAAGATATTCAAACAAATGCGCCCAAGCTTACGAAAAACCAACCTGCTTTGAAGCATGGGGGAAAGGCTGTCGCCAAACAATTCTTCAAGGCGATTACCATACCGAGAAAAAATAAAACCCTAGCTTTGTTAGCTATAAAAAAGAAATACATTCTTATGAATCAAGCCAAGCAAAAACAAAAATAAGCCTATGGTATTCTGTGCTGCAGAGGTGCTAAATTATCCTCCATCACAAGGTAACGTTAAGACAATTTACTTGTGAGATTACAATAAAATGACAATCTTTGATATCTCAATTGAAAATTCTTTTGGCCAAGTTTGGGAAGTTTTCCCTAAAACATACCATCACCTTCTATAAGATGAAAGTCATTCCAATCATCCTGTATGGTATAGAAGCTTCACTACCTCAAGATCGTATGTTCTGGGATGCCATTGAGTCCAAATATTGGAAAACATTGTTGAATTTGCCTCGTAGCACGCCAATGGCGATGTTGCGACATGAACTGGGGCCTTTTGTCACTGTATTCTCAGGTGACTTGGAAGCAATGTGCCCTTTTACGCAAAATGTTGGAGGGGCAAAAAAAATGATCCATTATTAAATGCTGAGCGCCCAAATTAATTTCATCTAAGAAAATCTTCGCAATTAAGTGACGAAGTCATGTACTGAATGCCGTTGATGATGCTGCTGTAACGATTGACCTCCTTTTAAATAACCCAGACCGAGCAAAGGTAAAAATATTCCAGCATGATTGGATGGCTAATTTGCTGAAATGTTCTAAATGTAAGGATTTTAGGACTCACTTGTTTGGCTCTAAAAGATACCAAGTCTTGGCTGACTATCTTATTAAATGCCCTTCTCAGCATATTCAGAGGATGTTTCTGAGATTCAGGTTGAATCAGTGGATCACCAGGGGCATATTGTGCAGAAGGAAGAGAATTGCATTGAATTTAAACTTCTGTCGCTATTGTCTAAATGTCAATCAAAGAGAGACACTGCAACATCTTTTAGT
Source organism: Ambystoma mexicanum (assembly GCF_040938575.1). Classification (NCBI taxonomy): domain Eukaryota; kingdom Metazoa; phylum Chordata; class Amphibia; order Caudata; family Ambystomatidae; genus Ambystoma; species Ambystoma mexicanum. Next base: position 176,765,870 of record NC_090922.1, read on the forward strand.
TGATTGTACTGCCTTGAATGATGTAAGAAGGAGATGTTTTGAGAGAAAGTTGGTTGTGCAAGATTATCTGAATAGTGATCAAGTGTGGTTTCTTTTATTTTCAAATCCTAGAGTTGCAATACAAATATCAATAGTACAGTTCCTTGACATGCTGTTACCAGCCATAGAAAATAAGAGTCATCAGGAAATAGTAAATTTGTATAGCTTGTGTAGGATTTGATTCTGGATTCTTTTTTTTTTGTATTATTCCCTCCTTCTTTTTGATCATGTTCTTTTTTTCTAATTTATTCTCTTTTTAAATATATAATGTATAATGACTAATGAATAATGTATTTTGTATGGATACTTGTAGATATTTGCTTTGAGATTATTTTGTAAGCTGTATAAGAAATAAGTAATTCCAACTAACCAAATTAATTTAAAAAAAATTTTAGAAAATAAACTTCTACAAAGTCTTCTGATCTGGTGTACTCTCCTGCCAGGCCAAAATAAACTACTAACTGCAAGTTCTTCTTTGGTAAAGTTTAACTTCCAAAAAATTAGCAATGCCTCCTGCTTCACAACATCAAGTTCAAGAATTTCTTCAGGGAAAAGAAGAACCACACTGGTGCTGTTTTTTACACACTTGTGCTTGCCACACGCAATGTAGGTTATGCCCCACTCCTTCTGATTGCCTTCTATCAGAAGGGCATCCTTACTACCACTCCCCACTTCCGCTTCAACCAAATGCTGGCAATGATTCTCTCTCTCTCTTACACCTCTTTGGCTTTGGTAACGTGGGTTTAAGCCAGTTCCTCTTCTGAGCTTCTTTATATATGGGCAATAGGTTTTACAAACATTGGGTTCCTCATTTGGCCCCTCTTGGCTTTGGCAATGGTTGTTCTTTTTAATTTGCCTTGTTATAGTTCTATTTTGGCATTGGTAATAGTTGTTTGAATTGGTTTCTCAACTTATTGCCCCCGCTTGTTGTTGGTCTTTAATCCAAACCACATACATGCCATCACACCCTTCTGGTCTGCTGATTAAATTCTTATTATTCCACTTGCTCCTTTTTAAGTTAGATTGGTTTACAAAATAATGATTTGTCTGCTTTATGTCCGTTTGGTATTCAAAAACACATTTCCTTTTAAATTTCACTCTGTTTGTATTACTTTTAAGGATAAGTCACCCAGACTTGGCAAGCAAGCAGTTACGGAGTCGCTCTGGGGTCGCAATTTCTTAGTGAAATCACAGGGTCTGGTGTGCCCGTCCTTTCACCTCGCTGCCTCCTGGTCCTCTGCTGCTGTTTTTCTTTTTCGGCCCAGAATCCTCTTCTTTTCATCTACCTGCAACTCATGCCAATCCTTAGTGGACCTCTCCTTGCTCCCACAGCTCGCAGGTGCTCACCTGCCACCAGAGCCCAACCGACATTGGGAAAAGCTTTCAAATGTTGAGCTTTCCACTGTGCGACCTCTGCAGCTACGGTCCTCAGAGATAAAGCTGTCAATTTCAATGCTTCCCGCTACGCTACCTCTGCATTCAAGGTCTCGGACAGAAGAGACATTCTCAGGACCGACATCTGCTTGATAAACGACGGTGGTCCCAGCGTCTCTGCTCTCCTCATTCTTCTTCTTCTGCTGCCACTTGGAGGTGTTAAATCCATCTTCTACTACTGTTCTTCTTCATGGCCTGCGCCTGAGGGGGCCTTTTATGCCTCCCAGTCTCCCTCTTTTGTAAGTCCTTACGACTAATAGGCTGCACTTTGCAGTCTCATGTCTCTGCTGCCCTCCTGTTCATCCCAGAACCTTGGGACTTGGAGTCCACAATATAAAAATCAGCTTTTCTAAAGGGAATATTAATACCATGTTCATTTCTTTCCTTAATTATATTCCCCAAAGGGATACCATAAGGATTCAATGAAGGATTTGACTTTACAGAGGTTTTTCTAGGTCTAAATTGGTACTATTTAAAGACTCGTCCTTACTATTCCTCTGGAAGTCATTTGAGCTTTCACCTCTTGGTATGTCCATGATTTTCAAATGGATTTCATTCCTTCTATGATGCTGGAAAAACCTTTTGGAGGGACAGGGCCTCAGTGTCCTTGTCCTACCACTTATCTGTGTGCGTTTTCTTTCTGGCAGTGCAGCTCTTCATGTTTTCCTTTTGGTGAACAACACCCAATAGATACCCTTATGGCACACATGGGTGGGGGTAAACCCTTGTACCCCTTATGTGTGTTTCTGGGTGCTTGTATCTTGCCCACAGAGCAGGGTATGGGCCAGTGGCAGATACATGCTGACTTGGCAGTGGCTCTGAGTGTCCTCAATTTTGGGACACCCAGGCCTTGCCATACGAATCAATGGATTCCTGAAGGAAGGCTAGATGGCCACAGTAGCATCTTGGTTTCTATTGCCTTTACACTTTACCAGACCTTAGTCTGTCCCTTCCCCCTGATAGGCTGTGTGGTGGGAATACCATATATGTCTCTGGGGCTGCCACCTGTCAGACTGACTGGAGCCGTCCCAGAGTCTATGTATTGTGGGTACACCCTTGGAGTGGGAACTGTATGACTGGAGTCTGAAGTGAAATCACATTATGGGTTTCTGGTTTTGGTTGTATGACGCAATGCCCGAGACAGCCCTGACTGAAACTGGAGTGAATGTGGTGCAGCGTGCGTAAAGGCTGGGTGCTTACTCCAATCCACATTCTGTTTGTTTAGTGTCTTGGTGGAGTGAATGGCCTGAATGCACGGTGAGCGTGATTGGCTGCCTGACTATATAAATGCACTCATGAAGCCTGGTACAGCCTGGATGAATGGGGACCAACATTGGACCTCTCACTCACCATGGTATTCTGAAGCTGAAGCTGAAACCTGAAGCTTGAACCCTGGGTCCAGTCGGAGGAAGGAGTCTGCAGCTGAATTACCTCAAAGAATCTGATGACTGCTGAGCTGACCTAACGACGGAGTCAAGAGAGGATGTGGATAGTCGATAGGAGACCTCTACCGGAGCTATGAGGGAACATCATGCCCCTGCTACTCTTCATCAGAAGTACCCTGGAAGCCAGTCATGTGTGCCTGCCATCCAGGGAAGGAGTCTTTGTGAATCCAGAAGAGAAGTGCCTAGACATCTTGAATCCAAGAAGTCCAGTTGTGTCACCCAGGGTCGGGAGGAGTGTTTGTGACCACTGGAAGCACAATTGCTATCTACCGCCTAGAAGAGGGGCTACCTTGGCATAGTGCTGCTTGACACCCAGACCTGCAAAAGTTCCACCTGATCAAGGAATCCTTAAAGGGACATCCCTGGCATGACATCTGACCACGTTTTCCTGCCAAAGTAGATTCCAGTTCGCTGTGGGCAGAGAAAGGTCCGCTGGTGGGTGTCCCACCACCAGAATTTGAAGAAGATGTCCCGATGGTCCAGCCTTGATGAGGTCCATAGTCCAGTAGTCCTACTTCTGCCACTGCACCTGTCGCCACCAACACCATAATTTCAGATTTTTCCTCCAAAAGGCATCCAAGGTCCTCAGAGGTCGTACCTTCTTCGGCCAGGCCTTTTCAGAGTCCGGAGGAAGTTTCACCTTCAAAGGACTTCCACAGCCGGAGTAATGCCCGTCCAATGGAAACCAATGGGAAGCCCAAAACAGCTGTCTTTCTGAAAGTTCTTAGTTCCTCTTTTATTCGTATCCTTGGCATCCCAGCCCTCCAGGGTACCCGTCGAGTTAAGCCAAGAAACTCTGCCACTTGCCTGCCAAGGCACCACAGGTACTGTGATAAGCAAGAGCATCTTCCAGGCTCAGGAGTCGTCCAGGGGTCCCAGAGTCTTCTTGGATTCTGTTCCCCTGTGGCATCTCAGGTACATTGGGGTGGCAGAACCTGTAAAAAGAAAGCAGAGCATTATTGAAAATGTTTAGACTGGGCTGTAAAAGACAAGATGAGGTACTCTATAACCTTTACATTACAGGTTGCCCAGGTGGGGGGGATCCACACACAGTATTGCTATTTTAGTCTCACAAAAGTATACTGCCTAAGTTCTGAAACTAGCCTGCCTTTCTTCCTTGATCTATGAAATTACACCTTACTTAAGAATTCACATGCCTGTTTAAAGCTATGAGCAGTTGGTGCATTTTTACTTAATTTAAGGCTAGTGTGGTACTACATAGAGATCAAATCCTTGCCATTCTTTGGATAGAACTGCCTGGGTTAAGTGTTATTATTGATATGCATATATTTTACCAAACCTCATTTTATATAAAGAAGCTGTGTTACCACCTAACAGTGTGTGGACATTCCTCTGTGGGTGCTTGGGGACTCATTGTACTAAAGAACCAGCCTGCATCACTTCCTGAGTGCTTATGCCTTGGTTGCTCATCCAAACTACCATATAGAGAACCTTGGCTGAGGTGCTCTGTGCCTTTGTCCCAACCAAATAGAGGGCAGAAGTACAGATACGCCCTTTCAGTCTTTGCACTGGTGGCAGCAGTGAGATCACTGGTTATAAGACAATGTTTAACCTAGCTACTACAAAATAGCCAAGCTTTCGTTAATTACAGGGTTTAGTGGTGCATACTGATAACTGCACTACAAACAATGGAAACTGTTGCAAATGGTAAATTGACTCGGATGACCTTAGAAGCACTCCAGAGTGCTTGTGAAGTGAGAGGAATAGATTTTGAGGATAAGTCTAAGAGGACTCTGATGGAGACCTTACCACTGGGAAGTCACAGTTGCTACCAATAGGATTGCCACCTCTCCTGTCACTTCTATTCCAAAACCCAACATTGTTTCTCAAGGGAATGCCCTGCAACTTTAGTTATTAAGGATAAAGTTAGCCTTTGAATAAAAGAAGTTAGAGAATTACGCTGAGTTGAAGAAAGAGGAGTTGGCACAACAAGTTATTTTAATTTTTTTTTCTTTTATTAGGTTTACAGTTTATTACAAACATGTACCTTTAAAAACAATGTAACAATCAGGTAAGGGTAAATAGAGGAGGAGTAAAGGAAATGCACAATAATACATTAAGATGGAAAGTCCATATATAATACCCATTAATAAAATCTCACAAAGTCCTGTGTCATAATTTCATCAAAGGAACCCCCTCATAAAATTTGTAAAAGCAAAAATCAACCCAAATCGTTTCCTTCACACAGACGCGCCCACCACTCGTCGGCATTCAGGTGTGGTTTTGTGGCGATTATAAGGTAACACCCAATTTAAACTAAAAAACTGTCCATATGGACGTCTTGTTCTATTAGGGTGCTACCGTTTTTCTTGCAGCCAAAAATACTGAACATTACGAGTGGGGGCACCGGGGGTGTCCCCCTGCTCCCCATGTTCAGTATTTTGGGGGTTTTGGGTGTCCCTTGCATCCTTAACATTGACGGAGGGGGATAGAAATTGCCTGGGCCCCTGTTTTTAATGAGCAGTCAAAACAGGGGCCGGAGCAGTTATACCGCGGACAGTCCACCCACAAACAAAACGTTTGCGGGAAGACATCCCTGATCCAATTACCTTGTTCTCATTGACCTCAGGCTTGGGCAGAGAAGACGTAATGGTGTACTGACTCTGTTTGACCATTACAGAATCTGCACAGCGTGTGATTAACGCCATCTTGGTGTCTATTAAACAACACCTCTCTTGTATGCAAAATATTTAGCACGAGCCTTAGAAAAATATCTGTTTCTTGGGTTCAAAAACTTTGCCAAATACTTTGCCACCGCGTTTAAAAAGCCAGAGCAACCTTTCATTAAGGCAGCTAACTTACACTTTAGCCTCTTACATTAAGTCACTCTCCAATGGAAGCACCACGCTTTGCACTTTACTAGGTGAGGCCTGAACCTGAAGGACCATTCTGAGTTGTCAATATTCTGCAGAATGTTTTTGCATAATGAATACCATGATCTCAAGGTCCAATCTGGAGGGATTCCAGATTTGACACCGAAGATTTCCAATTGAGGCGGTCTGTCTCCCGAGATCATTTTCCCATAAAGGTTTAGGGAGTTCCAAACCACCCTTATTTACATTGATAGGAGGCCCAGCTCAGCTCTTATGACCGCAACTGGAACACAATTTGGTAGCTCCAGGATACGCCTCCGAAATGATCCCTCAAGTACGTCCCAAAATGTCCACAGTAATGCCAAAGAGGGCACTGCCCCATAAGTTAGGACAGGTATGACCTTATGCTTATAGGATTTCATAATAGGGATTAGAGGGTGTTTCCCATATTTTTTGTGTAGGGCTAAGCCTTGCGCGGTCAGAGTTTTCACTCTGCATTTTAAATCCACTGTCCATGGGGTATCGTTGTTACTAGAATGTATCCGTATTCCCATATATTTTATTGACTCTACAACCTTGACCACCTCATCTCCCAGGTTTCAGCAAAAAATCCCCTTTTTATCCCTCTTCCCCCCAACTTTCTCAACACCATAATTTCAGATTTTCAAACCATTTCCACTCAATGTACCCCTTTAGGGCTTCAAGGCTGCGCTGAAGATCTATGGGAGTCTGATCCACTATTACTAAACCGTCAGCGCAGCCTATCTACCCCACTTGAGTAGCATTGATCCTTGGAGGAAAGGTAGATGGTAGATTTAAGACATTCCTAAGATCTGAAAGAAATAAGCTGAAAAGGGTTGGGGCCAAAGGGCATCCCTTTTTTAATCCTCTAAATGACCCAATTTTTCTATATAGTAGCCCTCGATTATTCAGGCGAACTGGCACCATGGTCCCTTCATGAAGAGCGCTATTCGCAGAGATCAACTCCGGCGGGCAATACCAATTTTTCATCTTTGCCACAGTCTGTACCGGTCAACGCTTTCAAAGGCCTGTCGAAGATTTATGAATTCCAAGTACAATGGTCTTTTGTTTTTAGGCATTGTATGTTCAGTAGATTGATAAGTATTAAATTAACATTACAGTCGACACCTTTGATAAACCCAGTCTGACGGTGATCAAAATCGCCTGAGTGCAACATCCACCTATTTAATCTTGCCAACAATAGGCCTACAAATGCTTTCCCCAAAACATCCATAAGGGTGATTGTTTGGTAGGATTTTGGGTTAACCTATCACCCTTCTTGAAAATGGGGACCAGAATTACCAGTTTCCAGGAAGGAGGGATCTTAGCCTTTTTGACGATGTAGGAGAAAAGGATAAAACAAAAGTCCGTCCAATTTTCAGGGGCGGACTTGAGAATTGAGTTTGTAAGGCCATCTGGGCCTGGAGCATAGGAGTTAGAGAGTTTCTTAATTACATCCTGGGTCTCATCTCTATCAAAAGTAATAGGCCAATTATCTAAGGTCTGCAAAACGAGGAGGGTCACGTTATCTTTGGGTGCAGCAAATAAGGATCCAGAGTGGGTGACCCATCTCTCTTAAGTTACTGGGTTGCTATGTAAGGCATCCTGTGGTAATACTCTATTATTTAGGATTTCCCAGAAGTTATTAGTATTATTTGCAAAAACTGCCTGCAACATTATTTCACCATCATTCTGCAGCATGATAGTTTTATGCGAGGACACCCAATTTCTATATCTTTGTTTCTGCTTTCTCCTTTGCTCTTTTCTTATCACAGTCGGCAAATCTTATTGTTGATATCTGATCGCATTATATTCCTTTGTTCAGCCAGATCTTTATCAGACCTATCTGCTCGACTAAAAAGGGGTTTACCCCCTGCATTCTTTTTTTCCACAAAGTCAAGTAGGAGAGGCCTATAATCTATCACTTCAGCATAGTTAATAATGCCCTTTGACAGATGTTCTGTGAGGGAAGGTACCTCAATTGGGGAAATCCTTAGTCTATTCCTCCCTGGATTAATCTTCACATTACTAGGCCACCCTTCATACCTATACCTCGAAAGAAATGACTAGACTAGTTTCACCATATCACGGTCACTATAGTTGGTTTTCACTACTTCCAAAGTTGTACATTCATGCAAGATATTGGCTGATACAAATGTATAATCAAGAGTTGCCCTCTGCGAACCACGATACTACGTTGGGGCACCTGGAATATCCCCTGTAGTGTTACCATTTAGCATATGAATCTGTCTCTCTCCATAGTTTGCAGCCATATATAGTCCTGCTTTCTTTACCATTTGTGAGCGATTGTAAGCTAGCAACATCTCTTCCCCTGAATTTTAAGCAATCTATATTCAGGTCCCGACAAACAATGATTTTTAGGTTGGCATAGAGAACATTCCAGTTATCAACTATTCTGCCCACCTGATCAGCAAACTCGATAGTTTCTCTTGCAACAGGATTCCAGTACATGTTTAGCAGGCACAACCATTCACACCTCTCGGATCCATATTTTATCACCTCAACCAGCAGCGCCTGGATGTATGGATTAGGGTCAATATTTTCTTTTACTCTTAACCCAATGCCATTCCTTACCATAACTAGTAAGCCTGACATGGGTCACCCTTTGCTCCCCTTTTTTGCCACATTCAAGTATAGAGAGTAGCCATCAACCAAAGGCTTTTCCCTCAGCCACGTCTCTTGCATACAAAAGATATCAGCTGAAATTCCTGTACATTCATTGTTGTTAAATAATTGGCCAAAGCCCCTAGTATTCCAGGACTTAATGGTTATCCCTTCATGAAGGCTTTCAGCCGAATGTTAATTTTGATCTCTAGTCGCCAGGGCTCATGATAACCGGTCCCAGGATTCAGCCTGGTCATCTTTGTCTTCTAGGTTCTGTACTTCACAGAGGGTCCGTCTTGCACCATTCGTTGTATAGTCACTTTAAGTGAGTTAAAGTCTTTACAGAATTTTGGCACATCTCTTTGTGATATTATTATTATACTGGGGACATATTGAGAGGATTCTCTAGCAGCTGGCTACCTCCATTCCCATAATGAAGCCCTGAGTGTCAAAGACTCCAGCTAAAGAAAACTAGGGTGGAGACTTCAGCCAAACCAGTTGAGAGTGTCAGGTCTCCTGCTACCAAGTTTATGAAAGATTTAGTTGGTGTGTATGTGAAGGGTTATGATATCCTCCAAAGGATAGAACCATTTAAGATGGTTTGTGGTATCCATGATGTTGACCATAGAGATTGGACTAAGTGTTTATTAAGTACAGTACCCCAGACTGGTTATGACTGTATTCGGAAACTGAGTGTGGAAGAAAGTGGCCAGTATAAGTGTATGAAAGCTGCTTTGGGTGCCAAGTTTGGCAAGACACCTAAACATTCTCACTCTAAAGTCCAAAGATCTAGTGGGGATAAGTCCCATGGGGTGGGATTAAGAGTAGTGGTGCTCCTGCTGCAAAGCAGGCTCCCAGTGGATCCAATTCAATTTCCTGCATTCCTGGTACCTGTTGTACCGTGTGGCCTTGGGCCACAGGAAGGGTGACCCCAAGTGTAAAGAAAAGGCCCTTGGTGTCCAGGCTCTCAGCCTGACCTACCCTTGCCCTATGCCAGAGGTGGAGGCCACTGTCCTCCCCTCCCCTCCTCTCAAGGAATCACCTTTGGTGCTCCTGCAGAGATTTGCTTAGTGTCCCTTGGGGCCAGGGACCAGTACTTAGAAGTGCTGGCTATTATCCCACAGACTACTCACCGATTTCTGAGAAGTGTCCTCATAAATGGCCAACCTTCCACTGGCTTGATAGACACTGGGACTAGCATGAAAGTGGTAGACAGGACCCTTCTCAGGCCAGAACACTATGGAGTTGCTCCTCTGAGAACCACCAGGTTAGCTGGTGGGCCACCCAAACTTTCCTCTGTACCCCTAGTCAGAATTCAGATTGATGACAAGACAGCAAAGCTTCCTGCCCTGGTTCAGGACAATGCGCCTGCCAACATCTTGTTGGGGAACGACTTAGTAGAGATTCGGTTAATTCCTGATGGATTACCCCTGATTGCTGCTGCAGTCACAAGGTCAAACAGGGTGAACCGGGACATCCGACCCAGCGCTTTAAGACGAGGTAGCCATGAAATGAATGGGGATGCAGAAGATATTCAAACATCAATAATAAAAACGACTCATGAAGTTGGCAAAGTTAACTGTTTTAATGTCAATTATCTAAAACAGGGAGTACAACGAACATCAACGGATGCCTCACAGCATGATCTCAATGATTTTCATAAAAAGCTTTTCTTTTATAACAAAAACACGTCATAGCTGATGTTAACCTATGTATTTGCTAACGTCATCCTACGTGGCAAACTACAAAAACCTAGTGGCAAATGTAATAGGCTTAAAGGGAACATTTAACTATACGTTCCATACTAGCCAAAGAAAGTGATAGGCTCTTCAACATCAGGTGGGGCAACTAAGACCTCCCCTCAAACAGGTCACTATGAACGTCACTAAATACACAATGTCCCATTGGTTACACAAACTATAGGGCCCTTAATTACGCGACCCCCCATAATTGGTTGGCACTCTAGCATCCGTCAGAACTTTTCCACCCAAGTTAGCAGCACACAGGCTGGACTTCCAGGTGCTGGTGAGCTAGTCATAACCATAGCTTCTCACCAATTAGCGTATCATCTATCATCACCTCAGTGTTCTGCATGTCAATTAAGGCTTTGAACTTGGCTTTGGAAATGTTCCTTGCTCTGGAGAATTCAGGGTAGTAGAGGCATGCTCTGCATCCCTGCATATGTGTGGTACATCATGTTTGTCCAGTTTCATCCCTCCATGTGACTGAAGACCACAAATTTGAGCTCTCGTGCATTTAAAATACTATGATTTAATTAACCTCTGACGTCTTCCTTGTTTACGTTCATATCTTCTGAACAGGCGTTTCATTCTTTCACACGATTGTAACTAATGTCTGCTCATCCCAGTCCTGAGCGGCCTTGGCTTCTTGGTGCTCATCCAGCCTCGACCTTCTGAGATTCAATTCTGTAATTCAGTTTCCTTTCTTAACTGCGACACACTGGAAAATAGGCCTTCCAGTTCTGGTCCTCTGCTATAACACATAGTGGACAAACAAACAAAAAAAATGTCAAAAGCTGTAAGGCATACAATTAGTAGAGTAAGGTCTTAATTCAAATGATTAATGGACAAGGTATCAAAAGATATCCTTAAATTCTACCTAGTGGCAACTGAGCACAATCTAAGGGAATCTCACACAATATGAAGCCAATGTATATGAAAACTGATTTATTTAACAAAGAAAAAAATGGGGGAAGCATAATACAACCATAATCATAATTTAACATTCAATGGTAATAGTGATAGCATGGTGCCTAAAGAAAATTAAAGCACCTTAGTTTGAGCAGTTAAGTGAGGCACAAATGAAATGTTCAAACTTTGAAAAAAATATAATTATATGAAAGAAATACATTTGTGCACAAATATAAATGCATAAAAACAGGTCTGCCAACGTTAACTTTTCACATTACTTCATGTTGAAAAGAGAAATTATCTCATAAAAAATCTGGTTTGAGTTCCAACGAAAAGAGACCAAAATTACGTTTCGGCGAGGCCACCTGTAAGGCCCTTGATGTCAAAGAACAACGCCTTCCTCAGGGCGAGAGTAAGAGGTAGTAATCCCTGCAAGGGAAGCAGACAAAATGAAAAAATACCAAATTTTAAAAGAAACAGCATATGGGCTTCTTATATGATTCTCAATAGACTGTCCTAAATTGTCCTGGTGCCTACACAAAGGCTTTAAACAAAATTAAATAATGTCTACTAAATTCAACTGTCAGAAGGGGAACCTTAACCAAAATCAATATAGCGGGGAATTCTTCTAGGCAAAGTTGCAAGGTGCAGAAGTCACCCTAGTGTCCATCCCGACGTACACAGCACACGAATGATCACGGACCAACATTTATCAATGGGATCTGTAAATCCAAAAATGTAAAGAAATTTTCAGTAAAAAGATAATTAAAGCTAAGGCTGAAGTGGATGTAACAGATAATGTAGGTGTGTGTCTACCTTTGTAAAAGAAGTTGCTAAAATTTCCGTGGTAGTGGCTAATCCTGAAGCATTGGATTCATCAATTAGGACCTGGCTTGAATAAATGCAGCTGGCGGAATTCAAGCTGATGAAAATAATGAAGATGAAGTGAATTTTAACACTATATGATTTATAGGCCACATAAGTAACGGGTTTGGGAAAAGAAAGAAAAAAAGAGAAAAACATTCTCTTGCTTACTGTGGTTATAGTTAGTTGGATAGACTCAGATAAGTAGGAAATCCATACAAATTTTGAGAGCCTGAAGCGGTAACATGAAAGTGTTCCATAGATGATTGGAGGTGCTCTCCTAAAAGAAACCAAAAAAACCCATTGAATGGGGTAATGAATGCAAAGTATTGATTTCCATGCTCAAAGCACGTAATGAAACGCAAGACGCTGAATATATCAAAAATTTCAAAGTTTTTGAATCTGTCAGCCGGCTGCAGCAATCCAAACACTTACCCTTTGTGGTCAGGGAATCGAATAAATCAGCCAAGCGCTGCTACCGTGGACATCCGATTTACATGGGAACTTTACTTCGGGTGTATAAAGCGGCTGCAAAATGAATGGTTTCAATGTCAACGCCCTCTCAGGAAATGAAGCAGGGTGGGTGCTGAAGCAGAAGCACGCCTCATTGGTAGAGTGCGACGCACCCTTCCTGTGTGTAATGACTGACACGGCAGATGCGGATAGGTCGCTGGTAACGCACCCACAACAATTGGGAGTGTCCTATACCTGGGAGTTGCTGACTCGTAGAGATAAAACGGTATGTCTTATTACGAGTAAAATAGTAAAATGCAAAAGTAGTGAAGGGCAACCTGTCGCAGAGGTTAAATATGCAGAAAGGTATCACGCATGAAATCTATTTAACCAGGCAAAGATGTGTGCATGAATGCATTGAGAATACACCCCTAGGTTGTAGGTGCCATTGGTTCGCCTGATTATTGTTTAAAGTCAAAGGACTTGAAACAATTACTAAAGGGGTATATACAGATACAAATGAAGAATCACGCGTGCACAGAAATAATGTGCGGTAAATGCCAAAGACTGTATTGATGTGTAAAAATATCAAAAAAATGAAAGCAACAGTACGCTTGAAAAGTCGCTAACGATCCGCCTGCCAGACGGGAATTGTGATTGAAAAATGTAAAAATCAGAACGAAGCAGGCAAAGTGAATGTGACCGTTAGTATAGATGCCTGTTTGAATGAAAATCAGAGGAAATACATAACGGGACCCTATAGGTCCCAAATTATTTATAATAGTGGGATAAATTCCTCATTTAAGCCATGGGTATGGGTACCTAATCGGAAAATCCAACGTGCTTCTTTATCTAGCAAGCTTTTAGATACGTTGATGGAATTTTTTACAGTTTCCAATATCCACCAAAGCATGTCATTGTGAGAATGTTTTAAAGACATGTAGTGGTTTACAAGAGGTGCTGTTGTGGTTTTGCATCTGCTGCACGAGCGATGTTCTAAAATTCTAATGTGCGCAGCTCTGCTTGTTTGCCCAACATACCTTAGGCCGCAAGGGCATTCGATGCAATATACCACATTTTTAGTTTTGCAGTTTGTTAGGTGGGGTACAGTCCACACCCGTTCATCGATTTTGAAATCCTTCATTTTTTTGGTCAAAGTACATGCCATGCATGACCCACATGGGTAATGGCCTTTAACTGACCGTAAATCCCATAAACCCGTTTTGGGTAATGGTTTGCGAAAGCTGGAATGTACCAGCTTATCTCGGATGTTTGGGGCCCTTTTGAAAGCAAAGCGAAGTTGAGGTTCCTCTGGTAATTCTAGTTTTACAATGTCCCAGTGTTTTAGAATGATTTTTTTGATTTGAAAAACTTTGTTGCTGTGTGTAAGAACACAAGTCATTTTGTTATTCCCTGGCTGCTCGGGTTTCGTGGTTAGTAAACAATCATGATCTGTGAAACGCGCTTGTTTACGTGACCGTTTGATACGTTTTTTGGGGTACCCTCTTTCTTTTAGTCTGATGTCTAACTCGTCTGCTTTTTGATAAAGGTTTTGTATATCAGTGCAATTTCTCCTTATGCGCAAATATTGCCCATATGGTACATTCTCCCTTAAATGGCGGGGGCGATCACTAGTATAGTGTAATATTGTGTTCCTTGCACTGGTTTTCCGATGAAGGCAGCATTTGAGTGTGCCATCAATGTGTTTAATAATTAGATCCAAGAAAATGACCTGATTTCTGGAATGTTCAAGAGTAAATTGAATGTTGGCATCGATCGAATTGAGCCAGGACAAGAACTCTAAAAGTTCAATTTCAGGTCCTTCCCAAATAAAAATAATATCATCTATATATTGTTTCCAGTTGGTAATGGATTTAAAGAAGGGGTTTGATTCACACAGAATGTGTTCAGTCTCAAATTTAGCCATAAATAAAATGGCCAGGCTGGGTGCGAAAGCCGCACCCACTGCGGTGCCTTTGCTCTGTAAGAAAAAATGTCCATTGAACTCAAATTAGTTTTTACATAGTGCCAATTCCAACAATTCCAAAATGAAGTTAATTGGCACCCTTTGTTGAGAGTTAAATCCGGTCAGATATTGCAGTATGCAGTCTAAAGCTTGTGCCTGTGGAATGCTTGTGTATAGGGAGGTTATGTCCATAGTTACTAGAATTTGTTTAGTGGGATCAAACTCCAGATATTCAAAAATGTGAATTGTGTTCATTGTATCCCGTAAGTAAGTCCTTGTTTGCGTACTGAGCGGCTTAAGGTATCAATGAATTTACATAATGGTTTAAGTACCGTGCCGCAGCCCGAGACTATTGGTCGACCCGGTGGGTGGGTGGTATTTTTGCGTATCTTGGGTAACGCATATAAAGTAGGAATGCGCCCTTGGCTGGTTTTCAAAAATTAATATTCCTTATCCGTCACCCAGTTGCGGTCAAATGCATATTTCACTGTGTGATCAATCTCTGCTTTGATGTCCTTAGTGGGATCTTTTTTCAATTTTTTATAGCTCGCTGGATCAGCTAACAAATTGTTAACCATTTCTAAATATTGGGAATTAGTCATTATGACTATTCTTCCTCTCTTATCTGCTAGTTTAATCACTATGGCTGCATTGGAAGCCAATTCCCTAAGGGCTTTGTTTTCATCAGTAGTTAGATTGTGCTTAATATAAGGTCTGTTGTTTTTCGATTTTAAGTTCTGTAGGTCCTTAAGGACGCTTTTCTCAAATGTCAAGATTTCTTTAGGCACCTGGTTGTCCTGAGGTGTAAATGAAGATGGACAACGTAGTCCAGAGTCCTGTTCTAATATTCTTTCAGCAGTATCTTGGAAGAATGATTCGAGTCTCACAGTTCGTAGAAATCTGCGAACTTGCATTTCGGTAGAGAACCAGTCAATCCCTGTAGTAGGGACAAAAGACAAGCCTTTAGACAAAACAGATACTTGTGATGGATTGAAATCCACATTTGCTAAGTTAAAGATGGGAATTTGTGGTGTTTCCTGATTCAACGGGTGCGACGACGTCTGCCCCAAGGTCTTTGCATGGGTACAAACGGTTGGAACCACGTCAGGCCCCATTGTGGTATTCCGAAACCTCCTCTGCCTAAAAAAGGGGTATTCGGTTGAAAGTTGCCGAATGGTTGTTGTTGATTTTTTGCTGACTGGTCGTCTGATCCACTGCTACTGGAGCTTGAAAATGAGGCACCTCTATTCTTATTGCCCGGTCTTCGTTTCGATGCTGAGTGGAAGCATCCTTTCTTTACTTACTCCTTACTCCTATATATGTATATATTGGCGCATTCCGCAATCTATTCACCATAAAGCTAGCCTCAAGAATATTTTATCTGCTTGCATTCTTTGCATCTGTACACGTGTAAAATAACTTGATATTTTCATCGTTTCTGTAGCATAAGCCTCTTCATCTCGAGCACGAGATGTCACTTATCTTCGATACCTTCTTGATGCCTTATAGAATAACTCTGGTTCCCAACATATAGGCAATATGGGAGAGATGCTTGAGGTGGGGGTACTTGGCTCCTTCTCTACACTCCCTCCTCTGGGCGATTCATTGACCACTCTCCCATCATCCTTCACATCTAGACATCCTCGTCTGAAGAAATTTTTCTTTGGGAACCATATCTGTATCACTCCTTTCAGGCATCCAGCTGATTTCACATGCTCATCCTTGTTCCAAGTCATGAGCATGCACTGTCCACTTGGACTGCAATAAATCCACTTTCCCACATACTTCTTATGGATCCTTGGGTATATGAACTTTGTTCCCTCAGGTGCATGGATGCTGGTTTTCACGAAATCTCTGATTTCTTCATCTCTCAGCTCTTTGGTCTTCCATCCTGATTCAACATCATTCATGATGTTCATCCCTCAGGCTTTCTTTGCAGTCTTCTTGCATTGTGAGATTATTATCCTAATCACACATAATCCAAGCAATACCATCACTATCAGGGCTCCAAGAAACTTGAACATGTCTGCCATCCATTGTGGAACCCACGAAAAGATCGATCCAAACCACCTATCATCACCAATGTCTTTTACTTCATCCACCATCTGGACGTGTAGCTTCATCAGCATCTCTATGGCCTCTGTCAAAGTACCAATCTCGTCATCATGAGAAGGTATAAACATGCAACATGATTCCCCGATTTTTGCACAAGCACCTCCACCCATAGCTGTGATCATGTCCAGGACATATCTATTCTGAAGAATCGTAAGTCGTATGGCTCTCGGCTCTTCCTTGATAGCATTGAATCCCTTTATCGTAGTGTTGATTTTCTGCAGCAATTCCCATCTGGTAATCTGCAGCTATTTAGTATTTGCTGTAGTCTGGATCCTTGGCATGAAGATCATCATGAATATCGATAAAGTCTGGCAGAACAGTCTGTGTCATTATGGAATTGCATTAAAAGCTTCTATTGATTTAACTGAAAAATAGTTCTCTCTCTTCATTCGATTCATCAGCTCAACAGATCTCTTCTTGCTCGGGTGAGCATCTGCTTTTGGAAAACTGTCAATGTTTAAGTCACTTTTAGGAATCACCAATTCTGGAACATGAACATTTATTATAGAGCATCGTCCTCCCCAATCCTTGGATAGCTTCATGTAAGCTCTGGATCCACAAGCCCAGTAGTGATCCATGATCACTGCTGTCCCAATGTTCATTCCTGGTGCATCAAAAATTCGACCACAGGTCTGTTTTTTTCTGACTTTTTGTGTGCCATTTTATCTGAAGCACATCTTTGCACTGTCCAAAGGCACCATCTGCAAAGGTCATCCTTTATCTTTGAGCCATGTCAGTAGCTTAACAAGTTTTGGCCATAGAGGTTTGCATCCCTTTTGTACTATGTCAATGGTTGGCTGATAGAAACCAATGACTACCCAGTCTCTGCAGCTGACCACTCCTTCCCATCCATCTGGTGAAAGCACTGATCCCAAATCTGCATTTGGCCTTTATTCTTCCAACTACGAATTTCTTCTGCAGATTTTCCTAGACTCTCCAGTCTTCTGTTTACTTCCCATCTGATTCCAGCTCCTTTTGATCCAGGCTTTTCGTATCTGATCACATGATTCTTAGTATGCATCCTCAGCCATGTCTTTGTGTCTTGAACATGATCATCGTCCTCTGGATCTGTCCAATCAGTTGCGCATTTAAGATAGGCTGTTCGACCCATGAACTGGCCTCTTGTACAGCAGAGTGCTATGTGTGATAGACAATGTGCAGTCTGGACGTCTATTTCAATAGCTATGAAGATCTTAGACTTCCCCATGCTATAAGGCAGGAGTGCACATACAAAGCATTCCTCCTTCAAGGAGCTCCTTCCTACTTCTTTCATATGCATATGCTGATACCATATGTTATTCCCCAAGTGTGCTGTACTATCCAGGTAATCATTCAACTCATGATCAGCCTCCCTAGCACTTCTCTTAGGTCTCATTCTTTTCTTATGAGCTTCTATAATCATCTCATGAAGTATGCCAGCATAATTTCTTCTAACTGGACCAATCATAAGAAGTTTTATCAGTGGACTCAGTGTTTTTGTGTGCGACTTGTGTAGGTTTACTCACAAAAGATCTCTTTCTTTGTCTCTCCTTTCGAGCCTGTATCTGATGCTCAAGAAAAATCTCTAGAATACTCTTTCCTAATTAAGGATGTCGAGTGACATTTGTCACAGAACCAGGCACGCCTACACGGATTACTGGAGTAGGGATAATTACATAAGGTCTCGGCTGTCTGGTAGTTGCCACATCTGTACCCTCCTTCTGCATAGGAAATACACAGGAATCCTTGCTCTATTTGGATCCAAATAGTAAGCAGTACGTAATGTAAGTGAGAGAAGTAACATTATACACTAAATGCATGTATGAATGACATATAGATAGGCCCACTTCACACAACAGTAGCTTCTTGCACATCGTGGCTTTCATTATTTGCTATGACATAATTACTGTTGATACTGCCCATTCTTAACCTTTTTTAAGGAAGTAAAAAACAACTTTTATTTGGGCAACATCATGAAATATTCTGGAAGCTGCTAAATCTGTTCCACAAGTTCCTCGATCAGCTGGCCGATTGCACAACGATTCACAGGGTTCCTGATGTATACAAAGAAGTCGTCCTTTCACCAAACAAAATGTGGAGGTGTATGCAGTAAGAAATAGAAGACTACAGATGGTAGACTTTGGATCTCTTTCCTCTAAAGCCTCATTCAGGTTGTCCTCGGTGTTCTCTCAGAATATAGATTGATTTGTTTAATTATATCACGTAGCAATTCGTTAAGTGCCACTGTATTCCTCGGATCCCTCAAGAAAGTGCGAACGTCAGTTTGTCTTCCAACAAGATGTGGGCATTCTTCAATCAAATAATAGAAGACCACACCAACCAGTCTGTGAGCATTGTCAGCCAATAAGGGCATTTGTGTTTTCCCCACTGTACTCAGGAAGCTGGAGTACTTGCTCCATTATTGCTGTGAGCAATCTCCTCACGACTGGACTTAGGATCTTGCAGGAAATTATGAATGTCACAAGTTCTCCCCAGCAGCGAAGGGCATGAACAAAGAATGAAGAGAAAAACAGCAAGGATGATCCAATGAACGTTGTCATTGGGCACCATCATGGGCACCTCCAAAGAGAAACTAAGTGAGAAAGGAATCGGGGAACTGTTCCCTCTTCCAGTTGTCGAAAAGGAACTCCAGACCTGGCCTTCTTTTCTTCTCGATCAAGACTTAAACATGTCTCAGTCCAATGTCAACAGACTCCTGTGGCTCAAGAACAAATAGCTTTCTTTCACTCCTTCTTTTTTTCCAGCTTGAAAGAGTGTCTCGAAACAAGCCACAGTCCAAAGTATTCTTTAGTCTCTGCGTCCTTCTTCCTCGTCATAGATCTAGTCTGCTGAGGTTCTTCCCCGATGATTGCTTCCGACTGGGGCGGGGGTGAAAGGGGTTCTCCAGTGTAGATCTTTAGGTCTCCAAGAAATATCCACACATGTCCTCCTAATACCTTCACTGCTGATGGCGCCATGTCCTCCATGACAAACGGACCGCTAAAGCGCGGCGTGTGCCATTTCCTCATGAATTTCCTGATCAGGATCTGATCACCGTGAAAAAATTTGGGAAGACGGAACTATTCACATCCGGTTGTCGTATTGTCTCCATCTGTGTTCTGAGCCCCACACCCCTTCCGCTTGAGCGGATCTGAAATGACAGAGATACTTATAGTCATACATGTTAAGTAGGCATGTTACTCCTTTCCTAAAAATTCTGCTGTTGTCTGGGCATCACTTCTAGTTCTAGATGGAGGTGTGAGGGGTGTCCTCATCTGCCTCCCTGTCACTATTTCATGGGGCGTAAAATGGTGGTCAGAACCTGGTTGATTTATCAATGCATACAATGCCAGTGGTAGGCAATGCAATCATACTTTCTTCAAGTTTAAAAATTGGTAAGGCAGGCACTCTGTTACCAGTCATCAGCTTCTCCTCCAAACGCATGTTTTCATGACTCCATCAATGTTGGGGGAGGCTTCAATTTGGCTATCCTTTCTTTAAGCAGGTCGTTGAGTCTCTCACAGATCCCATTCGCTTGCAGATGATAAGCTGATGAAAACTTCTGCTTTATACTAAGCAACAAGCTTATCTGTTCAAAGACTTCATTAACAAAATGAGGGCCATTATCTGATCTCAATACTTCACATATTCCCCATCTAGGAAACACTTCTCGTACTAAAAATGTTGCTGCGCAGGTGGAATCTGGATGTGTGCACGGACCAGTTTCAATCCACCTTGAAAAGGGACATACTACTACTATCATATATCTGTATCCATTACAGACCTGTAGCATATAGACATAGTCGATGTGTAGATGCTGAAAAGGACAATTAGGTCTTGGGATGGCTCCTCTAACTGTACGCAATGTATGCCCAGCAGTAAACTTTTGACATACGATCCAGTTTACTATATAAAATGCAAAGTGTTCTACCAAATTCGGAACAAACCAATCCTCCGCAATTGTTGTGGCAAGGTTCTCTCTAGTGACATGCTCAGGATAGTGCAGCTGTTCCAATGCCACCCTTAAAAGGTCTGCAGGCATCACCGGTTTACTAGTGCTTTCATGTTGCCACAATGCTTTGGAAGGAGTTAAAGAATACCGCCTCCATGTTCACAGGTCTTTCTCATCCTGCGGCGCTTCCCCTTGAATTTCCATTAGCTGAGTTTTATATAAGTTGTTATAACTCTCAGGCACACATCATTACCCCCATGCTTTCACTCGCATCAGTCGTACCAAATTTCATAATGGTGTCTGAACATGCAATACATTTCACTTCCTCATCTGCAGCTTGATTTCCGTGTGAGATAAAGTCTGCCCTTTTAGTGTGAGCTGCGCACTTAACGACTGCGATGGCTACTGGGAGTTGTAGTGCTCTAATAAGTCTGTCCAATAAGGCAGGATGTTGCACTGGAGTGCCGTCCACTCTGAGGTAGCCCCTCCTTTTCCAACATGCTAGCCCTGCGTGCACTGTCAATGTCACATAGGAGTAGTCACTGTACACGGTTATTTCCTGGTCTGTGTGATTCCTGAGCGTGACAATCAGCACCACTAATTCCGTAGCCTCTGCTGAGAAGTGAGATGGTAGTCATGCACTCATCAATACTTCAAACTCTCCATTAGCCGTGTGCTTCACCACAGCGGCACCTGTATATCTTTGCTCGCCATTTTGATCGATTCTTGAAGAACCATCAATAAAGAGAATCTACCCAGCTGCCAAAGCATTTTCTTTCACCCTCAGGATCTCATATTAGAATTCCTCGCAGTTTGAGCAATCATGTGCATGCTCGTCATCTGCCAGTGGTTCTGCTAAAAACATGGCAGGGTTCACTATTCTGCATCAAACTATTTTGATCAACGGATTCAATATGACCACCTCATAGGCAGAATCCCTTTGAGAAGTCAAGGTACCTTTAGGTTTTTCCAAAATGGCAAACAAAGCATGTTCAACAAATAACGTCATGGAACACCCCACTACTATTCTGGCAGCCTTCTCAATGGCGAACGCAGCGGCTGCCAGCGATTGTTTACAAGGAAAGTGACCTCTCATTACTGGGTCTAAAATCCCACTGTAATATGCTAGAGGCTTGTACCCCAACATGGTTCTCTGTGTGAGTACTGCTGTCATGACTGTGCCATTCATGAGTGAAAATAAGAAGAATTGGGAATTCCTAAAACTGGAGCTGTGCAAATTGCCTTTTTCAACTCATCAAATCGTTCTTCCATTTCCTCAGTCCAGACCATTTTTTCCTGAGTTGCCTGTGCCTTTTTTAGAGCCTGCAACGGGGGCTTTATATATGAACTATAGTCGAAGACCCATGATCCCACATAATTACATAGTCCCAAAAATCTTTGCATGTGCTTTATCGTGTGTGGCTTTGCTGTTTTCAAAATAGCCTGAGCTCTCTCCGGAGTTACTTTCTTTCCTTCATGTGAAATTAACTGACCTATATTCAATACTTCTTCTTGAAAATACTGCAATTTCTCCTTGTCTACTTTATATCCTTTCTCTGCGAGAATAGTTATTAGCTGAACTGAATCACGTCTGCACTCTTCCTCTGAGGTGCTACAGACTAATATGTCATCTACGTATTGCAATACAACACTTTGCTAATCAATATTGCTTAAATCCATCTGCAGGATTCTATTGAAAATCGATGGAGACTCACAGTACCTCTGAGGTAATCTTGTGTTTTTTAACTTTTTTTTGTCTGAACGTAAATGACGTCAGATCTTGAGAGTCCTTATGCAATGGGATTGAGAAAAACTTTCAAGTCAATCACAGTGAAATATCGTGACTCAACAGAGATGCTACATAAGATCGTCGCTGGATTAGGAACTAGAGGGTAGTCGGCCTCCACAAGCTGATTAATTGGGCGTAAATCTTAAATTAAACGCCACAACTTCCCTTTACTTTTTTTCACAGGGTACACTGATGTATTACACAGTGACTCTGACATCACTAAGATACCTTGTTCCATCATGGCGGATATCTTCTTAAAAATACTTTTGTCTGCCTCTCCAGACATGAGATACTGTTGGCTTGAGGTAAAATTGTTCCTGGTTTCAGTTTAATCTTAACTTCTCCAGCCCCTTTCAACAGGCCTACGTCATAGGGGCCTGTTGTCCATAATGAAACATGCACTTTTGCCATGTCTTCATCGGAAAAACCTCAGGACTTTTCGGTGCTAAAATCATTTTCTGAGGAACCTCACGTTTAATTATTCTTACCCAATAAGTGATTCTCATTTCAAATACTACTTTGTCATCTAACGGATGGTCTCTAAACATATCCTCGTCAATGACATCAGCCAATCTATAACCTTCTCCAATGGTAATCACTATGCACCATCGTCTGCCTTCACAATCAGTTCCATCAACCAAAGCCATTTCTCCTCGCACTATGGCTGCTTGTAATTCTAAGGGAAAGACTTGTTCTACCTCTTCAACCATAGGTATCCTTGGCCTAAATAAAAATTAATCACGTATTCTCATAGTTTTACCCATTAAACCTGGTAGCCATGTTACCAAAATGCGTACCCCATAATTAAAAACTTCTGGTTCTAACGGTACTCCTCGTATGGCCATTTGTCCTGTAAATGCCATAATAAATTCCCTGACATTTAAATAATGCATTCCTGGCGTTGAACACACTATGCCTTCATCAGTGAACGAAATCATCATGTTGAATTTTGTCATTAAATCTCTACCTAATATATTAACAGGTGTCTGTCTCGACTATAATAATGGTACAGACATGTCACATTCTCCTATAGAGGCTGGCAATTTTTCAGTAAAAGGAACTCTACTTGCAGCTTCTGTGGAACCTTGAGCATTCATGGCATTTCCAGACAGTGTACATTTTCCCTCTTGTATACATAAGCAAGTTGTCTACTAAAAAAGAAAATGATGTGTCCCCTATAGTGACGTCAACCCTCAGTGCCTCTTGAGGATTGGGAGTCACTGATAGAACTGAACACATCAAGTCTCCCAGTGAGCTTTCCTATTGTGGGTACATGCTTATTCCCGTACTTGTAAAAGGATTCCCTCCATCTACAGTGACACCCCCTATCCTAAGAGTCAGTAACTCCCCAGTGCTTGTGCCCTGCTGTATTTGCATGGGTGAATGCTGTGACTGCCCTTGCGGTGGATTCATTGCTGTCTGCTCTGTTTGCAAACCTGGTTGTATTCTCGGTGCTTGTGTTTGCGGCACTGTCTGATTTTGGGCAAACCCATCTCCACTTTGTTGGGTGTATGCAGGCGGGTATGTAGACCCCGCTCTTGAGAATTGCCCATTCTGCACAAATCCTTGGCTTCCATACATGCGTGCAATATGCCCTGTCATCCCGCATGTCCAACATATGGGAGGTCTCCTAATTTGCCCTCTCTGCATGCTTTGACGGTCATTCTGCGTGTTTTGAAGCCCACTCTGGTTATTCTGAAAATGTCCCTGATTATTCTGGAAGCCTCTACCTCAGAAGCTTCCAATTCCCTGTTGTACAAATCCATTACTACCTTGATAGAACTGCCTTTGATTATTAACCTGTGGCATGCCTGCTGTTTGCTGTGAACTCAGCCCTTCTCCGCTAGTCAACATCGAGCCTTCAATGGCATATTTGGACAATTTTTTCTGCACTCATTTTGCCTCTTCATCTTTCCTAGCATCATCTTTCTTTTGATTCTTTCTCTTGCAGTAATCTACAATAATGTGAAATGGTCAGCTGTATTTCTGACCACGGTTTCACTTCCATGCCCACCAATTTTTTTAGCTGCTCTGTACTGGCTCTGGCAACCCATGACATAATATGTGATAAAATACAGGTATAGATTTCCCCCACGGCTCGCGCGTCTCCAAAGACCATTGCGCTTGAAAATGTTTAATGTAAATCAATGGATATTCCCCTTCCTGCATCTTCCTTGCCATTACAGCTCCCATATCTGACGTATCTGGATACTGTACTTGCAGTGCTTTTCAGACTGCCGTTCTGCAGTTATTAAACGGTTCCCCATCATGAGCAATGTTATGTGCAGTGACACTTGAGTATCCTGCTCTCGACCAAATGTTCATGGCATGAACATCTTATCTGCCGTGCCCTTAACCCAATCTGCACTGTACTGCTTATGCTTGGGTGCGTGTTTTGACAGCTGCTTGCATAGATGTGTAAGTGGAGTAATATCCTCCATTTTGACTCGTCTCACTTGACTGTCTATACTCACCTTTACACTTTGCAATTTTTCAAAAATACGTTTCAGGAAAATAATACAATATGAGGGTGCACCAATCTCTGCAGCTCCAAACCCTTTATATCATGTTTTACTTCAATCTACGTATTCACTAAACACCATCAATTCAGCCAAACAAATAAATAATTACCTCTTAAATCTCATATTTTCTTATTCACGTCTCTTAATTCTTCTATTATTTCTTCACCACATATATATTCATATAACACATAAAACAAACAAATAAACTGATGCACTCGACCAGCCACATATATCTCAGTCTGCGATCCCCGAGACTTATCCTCGCCCCTAAAAATACCCCGATTGGGATGTTAATCGTTCTCTTTGGACCGTCTTTAAATGAGTCCATAGCCCACGTCATCTGCTAATGGGACTCTAGATACGACTCATTCTGTTACGTGCTATGACGCAGGACACTGGGCTTAATCTACTGTGGCGTTCCTCATCTCACAGTTTCTCAATTGCTTGGCTCCTTTCCTCAAGTAAATTACTTAATAACTCAACACTCATCGGCTTGAGTTATTTTACCCCAACCTCCCTCCGTTACGTGTTTCCCCTTATCACTCTCTCCACTCACTGCTCATTCATAATTTTGCCACCTCACTCAGTTTTTCTCACCATTCGCTTTTTCGACTTCTGACTCTTGTGATCGGCTCCTCTTCAACCAGCCTTTTCAACACTCCGTCCGCTCAGCTTCCTGTAGAAACCGGGAGGGGCTTCTGCCTGAAAACAAGGGACCGGTCTCACCTTCGCTTTCAAGGCTTACTTAAAAACTTGAAGTGGGAAAATGGGAAAATACCCTCCCCTCGTTCTCATCCAAACCCAAGCACCCTCCACGAGAGGAGTTTGACCCATTCACTTCATCACCAGACAGACAGGTCCCCTGTGTCCACGGTCCACGTGCCCGGGGATCCTGCCCACTGCCACGTCCGGGAACCACTAACGTCAGCCTCATGGACCAACTCGATTAGACAACAGCCACAAACGCCATCATCGTTAGAGATGCCATGACGACATAGCCAACAGACAAGAACACACGTGCCACCATGCACACTGATCACTCACACACCAACCCACATGAAGAACATACTCAGTGCTATGACGCAGAGGACCGATACACCCACAGACACGCATCGTTGTTATTTTTCACATAGGCCTTCTACAGCACCGCAGAAACGCAAGACGCCTGAAGAGCTTGTGTACATGTGCTTGCAGATGCTTTTTCGCTGCCTATCTCTGCGAAGACGCCACACTATATATCTACTGCTGCTTGTGACGCTCTATCGCCCCTCACAACCCCCATATTATGGATTATGTACCGCCACCCAGACACTAGGCCAAGGTAGTCCGCAAAGCAAGAGTCCCCAGACAGGAGCCTCTCACACGAAAATCCTCTCAGACGAAAATGCACAGTGTTGATCATGCAGAACAAGCCCCAATGAGAGCTCACGGCAAAGGCCGCAATGTTGCCATTTACATGCCGCGCTCCCCACGCCAAGGTTACACCTGCCAATGCCAAACGCTCCTCAGAGCCGAAATACAAATCAAATGCTCATAATTCTGCTCCAGCCACGGTCTCTCCACACGTGACCAAGCCGAACTGACAAAATGCCAGGCTTATGAGAGAGAAAGTCGCCGGGGTCCCACGTCTGGGACATGGTCTGCAACAACGAAGCGACAAGTTGGACACCTACAGTGATGGGAAAGACATGCACATCAGCCACTAGCCAGACCTGTCCATTGTCCACCACTAACACATAGTTGCACATTGTTGCCAGCACCAGGTACACCGCGAGCTGGGAACAGTGATGGTCCCAGGCTTGGGGGCTCGCGGGTGAACCAATCAGAATATGAGTGGCTCATCACTGCCGCCATTCTAGCTAGCCAATCACCAAGTGTCCCCTTGTAACAAATTCGGTGTAGCAACTGTTAGGGACAGCCCAAGTGTACCACCTGACCCGTCCTTATCCAATAATCCTTTCTCCTATAGGCAACTATACTGAACCTACCACTCTGGGAGCCAACCCGAAGTGGCGTTAGGTTATGGGACAGTTTTCCCAGGTGACGCAAGTAGCGCGTCATACCACAGTAAAAAGGGCCTGCGAGCCACACTAATGCTGAGAGTCTCTCCGGATGCATACGGGCTGAGAGTCATCCCTGCCGTTACTATAATAAACAGCGGTCTCTACCTTGCTCTTGTGTGTGCCTCATTCTACTTTTGGAGTCAGGAGGAGTTGGGGCCTCCCCAGCCCCAGAGGTCCGTGGACAGCTCTGCCGGCCCCCGGGAACTCACCCCGACAAACTAATGTCCGCTATCTACAGGGAGCTTCACGTCCTTTCAGCTGAATGGCAGAGGACATCCGATATTGCCGGGACCCCAAAGCTTACTATGTCAACGGTTCTTTAACCATCATCTCTCTGCTACCACATGAAACGGGACATCCGACCCAGCCCTTTTAGATGAGGTAGCAATACCATGAGATGAATGGGGATGCAGAAGATACTCAAACATCAATAATCAAAACGACTCAGGAAATTGGCAAAGTGAACTGTTTTAATGTCAGTAATCTAAAACAGGGAGTACAACAGACATCAACTGACGTCTCACAGTATGTTCTCAATGCTTTTCATAAAAAACCTTTATAACAAAAACCTGTCATAGCTGACTTTAACCTACGTATTTGCTAACATCATCCTACGTGGCAAATGTAATAGGCTTAAAGGGAACATCTAAGTATACGTTCCATACTAGTCTATGGCCTCATTACGAGGTAGGAGGTAGCCATGGTGCTATTAGCACCATGGCTACCCCTTTACCGCATTCCGGGTCTGGGTTCTCGAAATAGGGACTTACCGGGTCATTCCATCCTTGGGGGACCCGGTAATTCCCCATTCCGAGAACCATTCCCTATTCTCATTCGAGCCCCCCACAGGGCTCAATGGGAATGGGGATGGAGCTAATAACGGGCCCACTAATTGCGGGCCCGTTATTAGCTCCCTTGTCCCTTAGCGGCTCCCGCTAAGGTACCTCGGAATAGGGCGATAAGGGTTTACCGGCACCGGTCTCCTTACCGGTGCCCGTTAACCCTTACCGCCCACCTCGTAATGAGGCCCTAAGAAAGTGATAGGCTCTACAACATCAGGTGGGGCAACTATGCCCTGCCCTCAAACAGGTCACTATGAACGTC
Organism: Ambystoma mexicanum; assembly: GCF_040938575.1. Classification (NCBI taxonomy): domain Eukaryota; kingdom Metazoa; phylum Chordata; class Amphibia; order Caudata; family Ambystomatidae; genus Ambystoma; species Ambystoma mexicanum. The sequence continues at coordinate 176,793,726 of NC_090922.1, forward strand.
ACTAAATACACGATGTCCCATTGGTTACACAAACTATAGGGCCCTTAATTACGCTGGCCCCCATAATTGGTTGACACTCTAACATCCGTCAGAACTTTTCCACCCACGTTAGCAGCACACAGGCTGGACTTCCAGGTACTGGTGAGCTGGTCATAACCATAGCTTCTCACCAATTAACATATCATCTATCATCACCTCAGTCGTCTTCATGTCAATTAAGGCTTTGAACTTGGCCTTGGAAATGTTCCATGCTCTGGAGAATTCAGGGGAGTAGAGGCATGCTCTGCCTCCCTGCTTAGGTGTGGTTTGTCATGTTTGTCCAGTTTCATCCCTCCACGTGACTGAAGACCACAAATTTGAGCTCTGGGGCATTTAAAATACTATTATTTAATGAACCTCTGATGTCTTCCTTGTTTTTGCTCATATCTTCTGAACAGGCGTTTCATTCTTTCACACGATTGTAACTAATGGCTGCTCATCCCATTCCTGAGCGGCCTTGGTTTCTTGGTGCTCATCCAGCCTCGCCCTTCTGAGATTCACTTCTGTAATTCAATTTCCTTTCTTAACTGCGACACACTGGAAAAAAGGCCTTCCTTTTCTGGTCCAGCTCTGCTATAACACATAGTGGAAGCATCCAGTCTTTACTTACTCCTATATATGTATACGTTGGCGCATGCCGCAATCTATTCACTATAAAGCTAGCCTCAAGAATACTTTGTCTGCTTGCGTTTCTTTGCATCTGTTCATGTGTTCATGTGTAAAATAACTTGATATCTTCATTGTTTCTGTAGCATAAGCCTCTTCATCTCGAGCCAGAGATGTCACTTATCTTCGATACCTTCTTGATGCCTTATAGAATATCTACCTTCTCCCATCTCTGCATCTCTTATGTGTACGTCAGTCTGGCTCCGTGTGACGTCACCAACCTGCTCTTTCATTAATTTGTCCTGTTTCTTCTGGGATTTCAATCACAGGGCCATCATACTGTTGCATATGCAAGTATGGCTTTCTTAATGGGAACCTTACCTCCAGGATTCTCCTTGGTATTGGTATTTTCACTCGTACTGCACATGTTTCACACTCTGGTTCCCAACATATAGGCAATATGGGCGAGATGGTTGAGGTGGGGGTACTTGGCTCCTTCTTTACAAGGGTCTGACTGATAGTTACACAAGGCGAAGAGGAAGAAGACCACTCTGTGAAGGGGGCTCCTTCTCTTCCTGCTGCTTCAGCAGCACTCACTGTGGCCCCATGTCCTAAGGGACTAGGCCCAGTGGTGACCCTAGATTCAACTCCTGAGGGAGAATAGCAAGAGGACCCTCCTCAGGGAGAGGTGCTCACCCACAGAGGATAACCCACAGCTCCAGTGTGTGTTGGCTGAAGGTGGGCACTCTAGGGCGGATATCTGTAAGGGTCAGAGAGAGTGCACTGTCTTGAGTGTCTGAGGAAACAGGCCTAAGCACAAGGTGAAGTGCCTAGGTCTTTTAAGATTTGTTGGGAGGGTGAGCTCCTTTACAGTGGGCCCACTCAGCCTGAACCCGGTGCAGTCAAGAGGTTGGTTGTACCCAAGGTATACAGGCCCTTCCTTTTGCGGTTGGTACACGAGGTGCCATTAGCTGGACATCTTGGCATTAAGAGGGGAACAATACTAACATTTTGCCCCCAAAATTGCGACCATTTCATTACCGCGCCTTTGTGCGATAATAAAATGTCGACCCCCAGTACACCGACTAATGTGAGCGGTGGATGCAGGGGTGTCCTCCGCTCCCCTTTGTCAGTGTAGTGGGTGTCTGGGGTTGCAGAGGTGTCCCCTGCTTCCATTAGATGGGAGCGGGGGACAGTAAAGAAAAAAAAAGAAAAAACAAAAAGAAGAAAAAGGACCATGCAATGCCGGTTTAGCCGAGAACTGATGCTGCAGGGTCAGGGAGAGACGGCAGCACACTTCACGGTGTGCTGGCAAAAAGGTAAGTGGTTAGGGGGGAGGTGGTTGAGGAGAATGTAGGGTACAGTGTTCTACATGATCACTGCGCAATAATGGGGGTCGGCAATTTAATTGTCGACATTATTTCTTAAGCAGACCATGCAAAGGCTCTCAGCCCACGGTTATTGGCCCAGGATGGGCAGGATGGGAGTAGAAGTGGAAGACCACTGTAAGACCTGTCCACATTTTCAGTTGTCTGGTAAGACTGGAGGCAGTGTCATTGCCCCACTGCAGCCTTTGCCAGTGGTTGGCAGACCGTTTTTTAGGGTGGGCATCGACATTGTTGGCCCTCTAGACCCTCTAACATCAGGTGGACACAGGTTCATCATGGTACTGGTAGATCATGCCACAAGGTACCCTGAGGCTGTACCCCTTCCAACCATAACAGCCAGTGTGGTTTCCAGGACTCTCCTGTGCATTTTTACCAGAGTTGTTTTCCCTAAAGAGTTGATTTTCGACAAAGGAATCAACTTCATGTGTAGTTACATGAAGGCTATGTGGAAGGAATGTGGTGTAACTTATAAGTTCTCCTACTCCTGCCATCCTCAGACCAATGGTCTGGTTGAGAGTTTTAGCAAGACTCTCGAGGGCATGTTGGGGTGCTTTGGAAGAGCCCCTAAGGAGGAAATGGGATCTCCTCCCATCATGCCTGTCATTTGCCTATATAGAGGTGCCTCAAGAGGGTGTTGATTTCAGCCCTTCTAGCTCCTCTTTGGACATCCAGAGAGGGGGCCCCTGTCCTTAGTAAGACAAGTTTTGGAAGCCACCCCTCCAGGCCCTGCCAAGCAAGTGAGGACTATGTGTTAGGCCTCAGATGGAGGATGGCACAGATGATGGGAAAGGCATCAGCAAATCTTAAGGCAAGCCAAGAATCGAACAAGTACTGGCATGACCTTAAGGCCTCACAAGTGGGCTGGACTCCTGTTCAGGAGATCCTTGTGATGGAACCTACTAAGTCTAAAGCATTGGCAGATAAGCAAACTGGGCACTTCAGGATAATCCCCAAGATGGGTGAAGTCAACTGTCTGGTTGACATGGGTGTTCCTGGGGTAGCTCCTCAACTATTCCATGTCAACAGGCTAAAGCCATTTCACATGAGAGAAGTCTCATGCCTTTTGCTAGCTTCAGAGCAAGAAGAGGATGAGAGTGTGCCCCTTTGTGATTTACTGCACAGCAACCCTCAGGATGGCTTAGTGGAGGGAGTGCAACTTTCTCCAGATCTGACACCCGAGCAGCAGACGACCTGCAGGGCTTTTCTCCAGCAGTATGCCCCTCTGTTCACACTGACACCAGGCCTCATCCCAATGGTGTAGGCATGGTAGTGACACTGTTGACAGTATAACTGTCAAAAGCAGATGCTGCAGCATGTCAGAAACTGTTAAGAACCACATCCAGGCAGAGGTCACCAAGATGTTGGACTTGCGTGTCATTGAACCCTTAACCAGACCATGGTCCAGCCCAGTGGTCCTTGTTTCCAAGGCAAGTTCCCAGGCAGGTATCAAGGTTTGGAGCATGGGTTATGGACTACAGAGGAGTCAAAGCAGTTATCAAAGACTGATGCACACTCAATGCCCAGGGCTGATGAGCTTGTGGACAAGATAGGTGCTGCCACGTTTGTAAGCACCTTTGACCTCACATCAGGCTATTGGCAAATAGCTCTGACTGACCAGGCCAAGGAGGAAAGAGATTTCTCAACACCAGAAGGGATTTACCGGTTTTAGGGTTAGGCCCTTGGGTTGAGGAATGCCCCTGCCAACTTCCAAAGGTTAGTCAATCATGCTCTCATTGGGCGTGAAGCCTTCTGTGTGACCTACCTGGATGACATTGCCTTGTACAGTTTGTGATGCTGGAAATGCATCGGAGGGACAAGGCCTCCGTATCCTTGTCCTTTACTGCTTTTTATCATGTGTTCTGTCGTGTTTTCCGCGCAGGAGTTCATGTGGGACTCCTGGCGTTACAGCTCTCTCTCTTTTTGGTTTGATGAGCAGACCCATGGGATACCCTTATGGCACCTGTGGGTAGGGGGTGCAACCCTGCGCCCCTATTGTATGTTTTTGGGCACCTGGTTTGGGCACCTGTGTGTGACCCACAGAGCAGGGTACAGGCTGGTGGCAGCTCCGTGCTGATATGACTGGTGCCCTGAGCGTCCTCCATTTTGGGATGCCCAGGCCCTGTCATTGGAATCAGTAGATTCCTGATGGAGACAAAATGGCCCCCATGGCCTCTTTCCTTCCATCACCTGTTACCTTGATCTTCCCGAAGTCCCGAGAAGCCCTGCCTCTGTCCCTTCCCCCTGACTTGCTGTTCGGTGGAAGTTCCATATATGGTAGTGTGGGGAAGTGCCGACCAGACTGGCTGGAGCCTTCTCAACGACCGTATGTTGTGGGTACGCCTGTGGGTGGGACCTGGGTGAATGGAGTGTGTGACGAATATACATTCTATGTTGTGGCTGTCTAGTATCTGGTATTTGACACAATGGTTGAGACAGCCCTGCCCGAAACCGGTATGAATGCAGATTGGAGTGTTGAATGGCTCGGTACTTGTCCCAATACACATAACTTGTTGTGAGTGGCCTGAATACCTCGTGTGCCTGATTGGCTGCCTGCCTGCATGAATGCCCATAGTCGTGATTGGATGCTTGAATGTGATCCAGCGGAATGAATGGGAGATCAACAGTATATCTGGGGACCTCTCACTGCTAGGAATCGTGTTCAGAAGCTGAAGTCCACTACGACGAGTAACTGGAGTAACTGACGCTTAACCTTGATCCCTGCTGGATGAGAAGAATTTCTGTTGCTCTCCTTCGCAATCTGAAAGCTGCTGTGCTTCAAGAACTGACCCAGAGAGGACCTGGTAAGGCGCCCTCTTCCCGAGCTACGAGGGACCATCGTGCACAGCCGATCTTTGCCAAAGCTCCCTGGTAGACAGTCTTTCGACAGGCTGCCGACCCGATACAGGGACTGCTGCCAAACTCCAAGGAGAAGCGCCCGGACTGTTGTCCGCCACTGTCGATGACCGCCATCGCCGACTGGAGCCGCCGTGCTCCTGTTGCCTAAGAACTTCCTGATCCAAGGACACTCTCGTCCACATCGTCGCCACTGTATCCTGCTGGAGAAGGCGTGACCGTCGTCGCGCCAAGGAGCATCCACTGGTGGGTTTGCCGCCACCCAAAGACGCCGACGACTCAATGCCCTTACTGGGCCACAGTTCTTCAACTCTTTGCAGTCCAGAACTATCGACACCGAGGTGCCCCGCACGCGTCTTCCTTGCAGGACGTTTACACTTCCCCGTCAACGAGCACAGCTAGGAATGACGCGGCCACTTCACCGTCGTAGCTCGACCTGTACTCCGTCGGACGTTCGATGACCCGTGACTCCTGCCTGAAAGGGAGGACACTCAAGAAGGGTTGTCGATTTCCCCGCCGAGGAACGCTACAACGCCAAGTACTTTGGGGTTGTAGAACTATTGGAAAGCCTAAGTGTGAACAATATATGGACTGGGCTTGTATCTTTCTTCGACAGGTTGCCCAGGTGGGGGGATCTCCACACAGAACGGTGTCTAGGTAGCGGGACCAGTATTCTGCCTATTGCTCAACCATCTTGCTTTCCTTCCTCTCTCTACTGCTGGTTTCCTCGTTATTTTGATCTGTGTGTCATGCTGATCATATGCACTTTAAGGAGAACTAATAACATTAGTGGTACCACTTTAGAATTGTACAAATTTACCATTGTTGATTTTTGGAGTAACCAGATAGATTAGTGGAAGATTACCTACCTTGGTCATGAGTTAGGACAGAGCCAAATCCAACCTCTCCCTAGTAAAGTACAAGCTGTACAGGACTGGGAGACTCCCTCTACTCAAACCCAGGTGGGAGATTTTTTGGGTGTCACTGGGTACTACAGAAGCTTCATGGCATACTATGGCACCATAGCTGCACCTCTGACAGCTCTGATATCACCCAAACAGCCGAGGAAGGTTCATTGGAGTGAAGACTGTGAAAGGGCCTTTGATGGCCTGAAGGAAATTCTGGGCAGAGCACCTGTCTAGTGTGCCCCCGACTACAGCAAACTCTTTATTGTGCAGACTGATGCCTGCAACACAGGAATTGGAGCTGTCTTGTCTCAGTTAGATGACGAAAGGAGAGAACACCACATCATTTTCATCAGTTGGCAACTCAAGGGTAGGGAACTCAGGTGGGCCACTGTTGAAAAGGAGTACTTTAGCCTAATTGCGGCACTTAGGCATTTTAGACCTTACCTTAATGGGTCTGCTTCAAGGGCCAAACTGACCATAAGCCCTTAAAGTGGCTTATGCAGATGGAGAGTGAAAACCCTAAACTGCTCAGGTGGTCCATTAGCCTGCAAGGGCTAGACTTCACCATTGAGCATAGGCCAGGGAATAGTCATGACAATGCTGATGGCCTTTCCAGAAGGTATGTTGACTGTCTGGACGAGGGTGACATTCTCACGGGAGATCAGTCACCCTAACCTGGGTCTGGGGGGCAAATGTGATGCTGGAAATGCAGACCATTCCTATCTCCTGACAGCTGTATCACACTGGCCAGAGCACTTATTTCATCAAAATTGGATTACTGTAATGCCTTATACAATGGCACTAGCCTACGTAACCAAAACAAACTCCAGGTATTACAGAATAATGCCTTAAAAGCAGCCCTCAATATACCAAAGGGGAATCACATCACAGCCACAAGGCAAGAGGTCCAGTGGCTTCCAGTGAGGAGCAGGATAATCTACAAAACACTATCTCTTACCTTTGCCTTTGATACACGAAGAAGAGAAGTCACAGTTGTTCTACAGCTTGTGACAAAGCCACAGTAAAGTCTACAGTATCTATGTGAATGATCACAGTGGATCGTATTCCGCCAGCAACCAGAGAATAGCAAGATGATAAGGCAATAAAAGACACAGGGCCTCATTACACGGAAGGCGGTGATCCAGGGTGCTATTAGCACCCTGGACCATGCCGGTAAATTACCGGCACCGCCTTGGCGGAAAGGGGATTTACCGCCCCATTCCAAGGTTGGTGGGGCGGTAAATCCCCCTTCCGCCATTGCCCTTCCCCATTCCCATTTCTGCCCCATAGGGCTCTATGGGAATGGGGAAGGCCCTAATTACGGCACCGCAATTTTGCGGTGCCGTAATTAGCTCCGAGGTCCCTTAGCGGGTTGGTTTTTAACGCCTGCAAAAAGCAGGCGTTAAAGCACCAACCCGCTAAGGGACCTCGTAGTAAGGCGGTAATGGTTAACGGTCACTGTTACCATTAACGGTGGCCGTTAACCATTACCGCCTTCCGTGTAATGAGGCAGTGTCGAGGAGGAACTTGAAATCCTTGAGAACCCTGAAAGGACACCCTTGAACTTGTGGACCGGTTCACCAGAGACTGTCGTGTCATTTTTATATTTTGAGCTTTGATCCAAGGAAGAGGTTGAATGTTCAACGGGATGGAAGGGAGGAAGAAAGGGACTATCTAAGATACATCTAGAGAAGGGAGATTTCGTTTGGAGTCCTGTCTATTACCTTTATGTTAATGTTTGCACATTGATTGGTGAAGATATAGAAATGGTTGGTCGTATGCTTAGGTCGTATGCCTAGTATACTGCACATGATAACGCAGACTGACAATCAAAAACCAGGCAGAGAGATGTTTTTTATTTTTTTTACCTTGGAGATTGTCATGAAGGATTCTTAGCTAATCAGCTTCACGGAACGCAGGTCAATGACTATAGTATTTAAGTTGTATTCCATGGGAATGGCTTCATGCAATCTCTATCACTCCCTTGCTGGGCAAGCTCCTGGAGAAACTGGCCATCTCCCAGCTTAATCTCCGTGCTGAATCTGTTGGTAGTCTTCATGACCATCAGTCAGGCTTCAGAGCTGCCAGAAGCACAGAAACTGCTCTCCTGAACATCCGTGAGGACCTGCTCTCTAACCTTGACTCTGACACCCCTTGTGTTCTCATTTTGCTCGACCTCTCTTCTGCCTTTGACACTGTCAACCAAACCATCCTGCTCAACCATCTCCGTGATAACCTGGGTATCACTGGTCAGGCTCTGGCGTGGCTGACCTACTTCCTCTCCAATCGACCCTCCCAGGTCCATCTGGGTTCTTTCCTCTCTGACATCTTTTTCTCTACCTGTGATGTCCCCCAGGGATCTAACCTCTCCCCCTGGCTGTTCAACCAGTATCTGGCTCTTCTTGCTCACTGCATCGCCGCTCTCTGTCCCAACTTTCAGTGCTACGTGGATGATACCCAGCTCATTTTCAGGCTACCCTCGGCCTCCTCTTCCCCTTCCCTCATCTCTGACTGTCTCTCTGCTATCCAGGAATGGTGTGCCGCCAACGACCTCTGCCTTAATGCCAGTAAGACTGAGATTCTACTTATCAGCACACCCACTCCCTCCTTCCCTGCAGCTCTCTGGCCGGCCTCCCTTGGCCCTCTTCCTGCGCCTACCTGCAAGGCAAAAAACCTTGGGGTCATCTTCGACTCCACACTCTCTTTCTCTCCTCACATATCTGACGTCTCTAAGAAGTCACACTACCAGCTAAACCTGCTCAGAGGAATCCTTCCTTTCCTCTCCTTCCCCCAGAAGCTCACTGTCTCCAGCGCCCTGGTTCTCTCGAAGCTGGACTATTGGAACAGCCTCTATCTAAATCTTCCTGCCTCTACTCTCCGCCCTTTGCAACTCATCCAGAACAGGACTGCGAAACTTGTCCTTGGCCTCAAGCCCAGGGACTGTATCTCTCCAGGACTGAAATCACTACACTGGCTCCCAGTGGCTGCGAGGATTAAGTTCAAAACCCTCTGCATTGTCCACAAGGCCTTCTGGGGCCTTGGGCCAAAATACCTTCAACTCTCTCTTCCGAAATATCTTCCTTCTCAAGATCTTCGCTCATCCACCTCCAACTACCTCAGGGTCAGCCGCTTCTCCAAGCAATGAGCTAGGGGTAGATCTCTCTCCGCAGCAGGGGCCTCCCTCTGGAACAGCCTTCCTGCCTCCCTGAAACTTGAGGAGAACCATCTCCGGTTCCGGAAGCACCTCAAAACCTTCCTCTTTGCCTCCGCTTTCTCTCCCTCTCTCCCCTGCTAAAATCACTGAACTTGCACTGAATCTGCTACTGGGCCACTCACCGATCTCAGTCCTTGGCTCAGCCACTCTTCCCTGCACTGCCTACCTGCACTACGGGACTACAGCCCCTTCTCCCGGCACTTACCTTGCACTTGCCACCAGCTGGCCCTATTATTTATCTTGTATTCTACTAACCATGTACTACACTTTCCTTGCACTTGCCACCAGCTGGCCCTATTATTTATCTTGTATTCTACTAACCATGTACAGCACTTTTCCCCCTCTCCCCTTCCCCTTGCACTTTTCCCAGTCCCCTCTACCCTTGCACTTGCGCGATCCGAATGACACCTGGCCTAGTAGGATCGTTGTCTGTCTCCCCTTGTTCCCCCCCTGCCTCGTCGCGCCTTGAAACACTTGTGTATAGGAGCGTTACAAATGCCATATCATATCATTACTTTTGTGTAACAATGCACACTGTCGTGTCAACCTTCACATGTTGTCCTTATTTTACTGTGCAAAGATACACTTCTGGAAATGTATTTGTTCTTGTTTCTATTAAACCCAGTATGGGTCCAAATGAATGCATTTCACTAATACACATAATTCTATTTCGATTTTTTAAAAATCGTGTGTCTTTTTCCTATGTTTCCAACCAACACTGTGTTTTTTCAAAATGTATTTTTTTCTTTTAAATGTGTTCACCTTTTTAGTTCTCTAGAACATATTTTTTTTATATTTGCTAGGGCATCAAGTACCACATGGCTTCCTCCATATTAAAAAGTTACACTTTTCAGAAAGCACGCTCTTTGTGCTAATGAAGATTACCCCTGCTATGCGCGCTGGGAGTATGAATTCTATAAAAGACTAGGAGGTGAGCATTATGCTTCAACTTCTGTTTATTACTACTCCTCAGCAGTTTCAACAAAAATATACAACTATGAAAAGTGTTGAACATAACTTTTCTTTTTTTTAAAACTACACATCCCAAAGTATCTGTAGTCCATTCCAGTACAGCCCAGCTATGACACACATCCTGTCTCTAGGCTCCTCCTCTCTTTTACTTGCTCTGACTTGTCTCTTTAACTTTTTAGAACTAAGTCCCGCCAGCAGTGCATAGACTCCTTAACTCGCCAACAGCCGCGCCGATGAACGTACAGCATCCTGTTTCCTTTCACTGATCTCGGTGGACAACTCCTCCATCCTCAGCTATTATGCTGCTCTTCCCCTAGGGAACATACAAAGAAATATAGGGTGGTGTCCATGTACTGTCATTATCCATACATTTCACATTATGACTAATACATGATCAGGTGGGAATTTAATGCTCGCCTCCTAGTCTTTAATAGAATTAATACTCCTGCACAGATAGCAGGGGTAATCTTCATTCTATGACAAGACTGGAGGCGAGCATTATGCTTGTTCAAAGCTTCCCCAACACTGTAACAGCTAGGCACTCTGTTGGTTTGAAGTAAAACTCCTTAAATGTACAATCACTAGTCCAATCAGCTGCTAACATAATCTCTCGTAATGATACCCCTGTTGTAAAGGCTCTGGAAGCCATTGCCCCTCTTTCGGAATGCGCTCCGTACATTCCCAAATCAATACCTGCACATGCATAACTTCTTTGATCCACCTAGCAATGGTGGCAGTTGTAACTGCATGAAAGGGTTTTCTACGCGCCATTAACAATTGCTTGGTATCCGCTGCTCTGTACTCCGCAGTCCTACTCTCATATTCTTTAATGCACCTTGCAACGCACCACTTAGTGTTACTTGGAAAACAGGGATAGTGGACTGTATTCGTCCCTGTCTTAGTCCTCTTCACAATTGAAAAGGTTACTACTTCCGGACCAAAGAATCTTCTGTTAATTTCGAGCACCTTGATGTCTGACGCGCGCTTGCATGAAACTAAGCATAGCAGCATTGCCAACTTGCCTGACAGCTGCTTCAGGGATAGGTATCTATCTGGCGGCCAGCTCTCTAATAACCGCAGAACTACTGTCACATCCCATACTGTGTTATATTTAGGCATCGGGGCACCTCGCTCCTCTGATAAGCCTCACTACTGCTGGGTGTTCTCCTGCCGGAACTCCTTCGATCAGTAAGTTTACTGCTGATATCGCCAATCTGTACACCCCTATGGTGCGAAATGCTCTCCCGTCTTGCAAAAGATGTGCTAGGAAATTGAGTATAGCTACTACAGGGGCTGAAATGGGATGATGACTTCTCCCTCTACATCAGCTCGTCCACTTGGCCCAAGCCGCGTCGTATCTCCTCCTAGTGGATGGAGCCCAGGATTCTGCGATAAGCTCCGCAGCCTGCACGGAAATGCCTGGCAGCGCCCAGCGTCTCCTGATATCCTGCACACAACGAGCGGGAGTGTCCCTCTCACTCTCAGAGAATGACACGATCCAGCTCGGTCCGTGAGCAATTGGTCTCCCTCGGGGAGCACTCTCGGCAGATCCGTTACTAGTTCCATTAGTGTCGGGAACCACACTTGTGATTTCCACAGTGGTGCCACTAAAATCAGCTCTGCTCTGTCCCTCCGACACTTCGCTAGAACTCTGCTCAGCATCACGAAGGGGGGAAGGCGTAGTGCGGACTGCCTGCCCATTCCTGTGTCAAACTAGAAATTATATCGTGCCTCCTATTGCTATGAATATATGTATATTGGCCTACGCTAAGCTGCTAACAAGCTGCTTATAAACTACATGTGAATAAACTCGCATTGCAAGGTCCTGACCTTAGAAACCATGTAAACTGTCAAGCCGCCATTTTAGGTTTTCTTGCTCTATAAAGTCACCATGTGAGCTAAAATGGTAGCCTATGTTATTCAGAACAGAACTCGATTGTCATGACCTCTGTACAGCTAATGTATAACTTGCCTGCAGGCCACTTGTTAGGGTCATGAGCTGAGACCTTGTCCTTCTGCTGACCTGTGTGCAATGGATTACCTGTATCACCGAAACTGATCTATAATTGAATGAGAACACCTGCTTAACTACATTGTATAAACTAAGTCCCGCATTGTAATGTTAGGCCTAGAGCATACATTATTACCATTTCTTCTTGTTAATGTATAAACTTAAGATGAACTAGATTTGACCTGGCAAGGGACCCTAGAGCAGTAACTTATTTATGGAATGGTTAACCTGAAGAAAGGCTGGACAACAGGCTGGAGAAGTGTATAAAAGCCTGACTGTTTCAATGAATATTTGCACTCACTGAGCACACCGAACCACGCCGGAGTTCGCTGTGTTGTACTGAGGGTCGATAGCTATCTGAATTTTGTTCTGTTCTTTTGTAACTGGATTCAGTATAAAATAAAGTGCTTTGTATGTTCCTTTGTAACCTGTGTTTGGTGTGTTTTCTTTTTGGTTACCCTGCCTCATATTATTTCCTTGTTTTCACACCTGCAGGAATGCGTCTGTCCCTTGACATTCCGGGTCCAGCCTCCAGCTGAAGTAGTCGCTCGTTTGGGCATTCAGCCGGGATGCGAAGAGGTCCATGTGTACTGGCCCCCATCTCGCATTCAGGCTCTGAAATACTATTGGATCCAGCTTCCAGTCGCTGGAGTCGGTCAGGTACCAAGAGTTCCAGTCGGCCACTACATTCAGTACTCCAGGCAGATATTCTACTGTCACCGAAGTCCCTGACTGGAGGCAGAAATGCCAAAAGTCCTTTGCTAGTTCTGCTAGCAACTTGGATCTCGTTCCTCGTAGGTGATTTATGTAACGGACTGCTGAGATGTTGTCCATCTTCAGCAGGACGCATGACTTCGCCTTCCCTCTCGTAAATGCGTTATCGCAAATGACCCTTCCAGTAGTTAGGCAGTTTATGCGTAGGCGAAGTTCCTCTTCACTCCACTTTCCACCTGTTTCTAGATCTCCCCAGCCTATGTGACTGGCGTCAGATTCTATTATCAGGTCTGGCCGGTCTCCGAATATGGCACGCCCATTCCAAGTGTCCATATTCTTTAACCACCATTCAAGCTCCGTGATGGACTCTTGATCTAATGGCACCAGCTGATGATATTTCAAACCTTGTTGTAAGTGTTTTATCTTCAGCCTATGGAGTGCTCGATAGTGCAACGGCTCTGGAAATGTGGCCTGTATGGAAGCTACTAATAATCCCACGATTCTTGCTAGCACTCTGAGAGAGATCCATTGCATGCTTAGGCATAATCTGATCTCTCTTTAAATATCCCTTATCTTTCGAGCTAGCAGCTCCAACATATCTTTCCTGGTGTCGAGGACAAATCCCAGGAAATCTAGCCTCTGTGCTGGCGTGGTGTCTGATTTCTCCACGTTCATGAGAAAACCTAGGGACAACTGCAACTTCTGCACCCAACTTGTCTGGTAAGTCAGAGTGTCTCAATCTTCCGCCAGGAGTAACAGGTCGCCCAGGTATATAATTAAGCTGATGACCTTCTCCCAAATCACTGCCGCTACTGGCTTCATCAGTTTGGTCAATGCCCAGGGCACTGATGCAAGCCCTAATGGCATCGTTTTGAATTGCAGAGCTGTCTGTTCCAGCGAAAAGCTAGGAATGTCCTATATTCCTCCTGCACTGGGACCGTCAGGTAAGCATCCTTCAAGTCCAGTCTCGTCTGCCAGTCTCCTTCACTCAGGGAGTCTCTGAGCTGATGTATCCCCTCCATCTTGACGTGGCGGAATACTATCCATCTGTTTAACTCTTTTAGATTTATGACTGGGCACACTTTCTCTATCCTGTGCACTAGAAACATATTGCTCACAAATCTGGGAGGCGCTGCGCATTTCTCTATGGTGTCTTTCTGCGCTAGCTGCGATAGTTCGTAATCTAGGCATCTCTGCTCTGCCCATGCTAAATGCTGCTGGTGGTGCCAGCGTAATTACACTGGCGGTTCTATGAACTCTATTCGCAGACCTCTCACGGTTTGCAATATCCAAGTATCACTGGAAAGCGTGCGCCAGTTTCCCCAAAACATGCTCGTCCTCCCTCCCACGTAAGGATACTCTATTGCTCTCACCTGGTGTAAAACTTTGGTCGCAACCTGATCCTCTTCCTCTGCGTCCTCTAAAGCCACGTCCTCTGGCTGGGAAGAACGTAGCCTGCTGTTTATTTTCCCAGTATTGGGCCCTGGGATTGTGGGGTCTCCGTCCTCCTTGCTGCCGACCGGCTACACGACCCCTGAAGCGGCCGGTCCCGGCAAAAACTCTGTTCAGGAATATCTTCTGCATAGAGGCTTGTGCCTTCTCCAAGGAAGTGCAAGTGCCGACAAACCGGCCCATTTCTTTCCCAAATGTCTCTCCAAATAGGAGGCCATGTGCCACTTCTCCTGCTTCATACGATGCGAGGTCGCTTAGTTTGGGGTCGATCTTGAGCAGTAGTCCCCTTCTTCTCTCTGAGGTGATGGCACAATTGGCGTTGCCTAGGAGGCATACTGCTCTCTGTGCCCAGCCTGCTAGCGCGTCGAGGTCAACTTCTTCCCCTGTATCCTTAGCCCTCTCTGCTAAGTCCATGATCTTGGCGAGGGGCCCAGATAAGTCTAGCACTTTCTCTTGGCAGCTCCTCCATGACCTGTCGATCCCTTTGCGAGGGTATATACTGGTCTTGGACACAAATGGCAAAAATTTTTGATCCAGTTCAGGGGTTTCTGCAACCTCCCTGGGAGGTCGGGCGTGGGCACTCCGCTCAGAGGCGTTGCCTTACCGCCTTGTCAAGGGCCTTTCCCAACCTCAATGTCATGTACTGCGCCACTCTGGGGGATGGCTGCCAGTCTGAGGACCTCGGATTCCAGATGCTATCCGGGTTAAACATGTCCTCTTGATCCTCTTCGAGGTGATTTTCTTTGCGGGTTCTCTTCCCCCCCGCTGGGTCTCGGCCATTCCTCCTCTGTCACTTCCTCGCCTTCTTGCGAGGATGGTTCCTTCTCTGCTGGCTCTTCTTCCGAGCCTGGGTCATCCTCTCCTTCATTGTCTTCCCAGGAGTGGGGGTCTTAAGGCTTGGCACTGCCTGACGCTGCAGGTACGCTTCCTTGAGCTTAGCGAAAGTGTCGGCTACCTCTGGGGTATTTTCTCTCACCCCTTCTGATGAGCCCTGGGGGTCGCAAGAGGATTTCCTCTTTCGGGCCTGGTTACTCCCCTGTGCCCCTGAGTTGAAGGGTCCTGTGGGCGTGCAAACAGTCTCTTTGGTGCCTACTCTGGGCTGGATCAGCATTGCTTTGAGGGTCTCCAGCCTCTCCTGCAAGGGTGTCACTTCTTGCGCCACTGCATCAACCAGCGAATTTCCCAGCACCTCCTTGAAGCTGGCGGTGAGGTCCAGAGGCTGCTCCTCCTCGCTCCACTCAAATTCCAACATCTCAAGGGGTTGCTGTGTGCCCAATACCTGAAGCAGGTGTCTCTGCACGCCCACTGCTTGGTTAGATGCCTTTATTTATTCTTATATATTCTTTCATATATTTTTTTTTCTTTTTTCTGTGGCTTGCACCTGACTGTGATGACGTAGTCTGCCCTTTCTATAGGCAAATGTGTTACACTTGCCACTTACTAGTGGCTAAATGTCTTTTCACAGGCCAAACGTCTGCTTGCAGGGAAACCTACTGTCTCTTTCACTTGGGCCGTTAGCCCACTTCTCAGCTGAACCAGCTGCTGATCGCTCACACTGTCGAGCGGTGTGACATTGCCAATATTCTTTTCTTTTAATGCGTATTCAGTAATCACTGCCGGGCCCGGCGTGTGTGTTCTCCTGTAGTCGCTTCGAAATGCGACTTGTTCTGCGCTCCGGCTCTGCCTACCCAAGGGCGGGGGCCGTAGCGCTCTCCTAGTCGCTTTGCCTCTGCGACTGTTATACGCGCTACGGCCCGCCTACCCCGAGGGTTGGGGCCAGAGCACTCCTAATGTGTTTCCTCCGCTTGAGGGAGAACGGCCTCTCACTGTCCCACGAGGCCGAGCTAAGCCCCTAGCGTGCTGAGTATGCGGCACAGGGCCACTCGCGGAGCGGAGCTTCTACTTGGCAGCCGCTCTACCGCGCGTCGCTGATGCGTTATGCTGCAATCTTTTCCTCAAAGTAATACGCACCGCACTTAAGCTTATACACACTCTGCGTTGTGAACACCTATCAATACTTGCTTATTATACATTCTCAATGTGCTAACTTATAAAACACTACCTGTGTACATCTATGCAGTTATGTCTTACGTAACATTATTCTATCATCCCCCTCCTACTACTTTATATACTAAGAAAACCAATGTCAAACACGGAGAGGTGATAAAAATCCACTTAACTTGCTGAAGAGCAGTAAAAGAAGAGGAGGAGCCCAGAGACAGGATGTGTGTCATAGCTGGGCTGTACTGGAATGGACTACAGAGACTTTGGGATGTGCAGTTTTTAAAAAAAAAGAAAAGATATGTTTGACACTTTTCAGAGCTGTATGTTTTTGTTGAAACTGCTGAGGAGTAGGAATAAACAGAAGTTGAAGCTTAATGCTCGCCTCCAATCTTGTCATAGAATTGCTATACTTCATTTACTGCAACTGCTTACAATAACAGCTTGATTGGAGCTGATAACCTGAAAAGGCTCAATTAACAAGAGTTATTAACCAGAAATGCAGGATAATTTCACTACATTCATATACTGGTTAAGGGCCTGTCTCCTGTTTGGAGGAAACATTGGAAAGTGTCAGTGTGGAGCGAAAGCTTGTCCATGTGCATAGATTGTGTTTTACTATTGGCATCTAAAATTGTGAAGCCAGCATTTTTCCTATCGATCCATCTTAATTCCTCTTCACAAGGATCCTGAAGAAGAGCTGCACAAAAATGCCAAAACATAGATGGTGTATGAATAGCATGGTTTTGTGATCTACAGCGGTGTATGTTTTTTTTTTTACAGATATTTCCTTAACCACAATCATCATTTCTGTTGTGTGCAGTGTCCTGTTGGTGATAGCTCTCATTGCTGTTATTATTGTGTACATCAAGCACAAGACAAGTAAGTTGTGTTTCAAGTGTACTACATTGAACACACTAAGAACCGTTTAGTAAAAACGCAACAGGTCTTGCAGCTTAATCTGATTTACACTGTTGTGAAATATATGTCTGTTAGTACTGAGGCTTGAATGAATCCACAGTTCCGAAAGGTCAACAGATACAGTACACCTAGAACATTCAGTTAAGGTACAATCAGACAACTGTAAGACATTGACACGCTTTGATTATGAACCCTCCAGGACACTGAGCAGCAGGACGAATTCAAGGCAATATGATTGAGCAAATAATGACTGCGGGAATAACAGTGATGGGGACTTGTCCAAGGGGAACCAATAATTCTGCATTCTGCATTAATATGTTTGCAAAGACTGCCATTATTTGCATTAATGCATTGCATTGTGTTGTATGCTTATTTTGTTTTCTTCATGAACAGGAGGATCCTGGAGTTCCTCCTAAAATCCACACCAGGTGGAGGTACATTTGCTTACATGTACTATTTGCAGAGGTTATCTGTGTTCTCCTAGGACCCAGAGGTACAACACCCCTGGAGCCCCTCTATTTCCCCGAAAGCTGTCAAGTTGCTCACACATAGTCTCAACTCTTGCAGGTGGAGCTTACCCATCTTGCCATGTTCTTGCAGGTTCCACACCACTCATTTGCAACCTGTTACAGCACTGTCAAATAAGGGGGCCGCCTAGTGTGCAGTAGATAAGAAAGGATTGCAAACATCCACTCCTGATCTCCATGCCTGTGTTTCAATGCTGGTGATAGAAACTCCAGGAGCCTCATGCCTGGTTGCCGTTCCCCTGTACAGTGGGGTGAACAGCAGGGGTGTAGTCAGGATGGGCTAAAGGAGGTATCAGAGGTTCACCTATTTAAAAGGAAAATGGGTATTATGCCTGGGGCATTGTTACCGCTCGCATTCAGCAGCAAGTAGATTCACATAGAACTGCTAAATCTATGAAAGTAAAAGCAGACCAATCAAAGGCGACCAATCAGTGGAACTCGGAGCTCTGGAGATAAGGCCATGAAATATGAAACAAGGGCTGAGAACCAAAGCCCTGCATCTAGTAGACACAATGAGAAAGGGTTCAAAGTATAAGGCCAGCTTTGAAGAAAGGATACCAGAAAGGTCTGCAACAGGTCTGGGTAGAAATTCTGAAGAGACGTCACAATGACATCCCGCTGAAGTTGCAGGGGGTCGAACAAGACGGACGGGCTCCAGACAGATTAGTATATAGCATGAAATAATGGGGGCAGAAGACCTGATATGATAAGGCTGCGGCAAGGGGCTCCAAGAGGCAGGATCTCAAACATTAAAAAAGCAAGACGTTTTATTTTTAGTATGGGATTCTTGGTTCTGAGAAAATATGATTTAGAGTTTTGCTCCAAATGTGAAGAGGACATGATACAGTGTGATATGCTCTGATAAAGTGTGATATACTCTGATACAGTGTGATATGCTCTAATACAGTGTGATATGCTCCGATGCAGTGTGATATGCTCTGATACAGTGTGATATGCTACGATGCAGTGTGATATGCTCTGATACAGTGTGATATGCTCTAATACAGTGTGATATGCTCCGATGCAGTGTGATATGCTCCGATACAGTGTGATATACTCTGATACAGTGTGATATGCTCTGATGCAGTGTGATATGCTCCGATGCAGTGTGATATGCTCTAATACAGTGTGATATGCTACGATGCAGTGTGATATGCTCCGATGCAGTGTGATATGCTCTGATGCAGTGTGATATGCTCTGATACAGTGTGATATGCTCTAATACAGTTTGATATGCTCCGATGCAGTGTGATATGCTCTGATACAGTGTGATATACTCTGATACAGTGTGGTATGCTCTAATACAGTGTGATATGCTCCGATGCAGTGTGATATGCTCTGATACAGTGTGATATGCTCCGATGCAGTGTGATATGCTCTGATACAGTGTGATATACTCTGATACAGTGTGGCATGCTCTAATACAGTGTGATATGCTCCGATGCAGTGTGATATGCTCCGATAAAGTGTGATATGCTCCGATACAGTGTGATATGCTCTGATGCAGTGTGATATACTCTGATGCAGTGTGGCGTTCTCTGGAAAGCTCTGAAAACGAAAGGGGATTCAATAAGCTCGTTCATTGAAAGGGTATTCACATTTACACCTCACTTTTCATCCACATAAAGGATAAGATTTTATCTCAAAAACATAAAGCAATCAAACACCATTCTAGCCAACTTTACAGGCTGCTTTATCTATAGAAATCAACGTTGTGATAAAAAGGGAACCCGCACCCTGATTGCATAGCTAACCCCCATGCGTTTTTCTAATGCTATTGGCTGAACCAGCTCGGTAGAGGTGTAATTTCCTTGGTGGTTCAAAATAATATCAAATATTACAATCCAAAGGAACGAAAAATAACTTGCGCTAACGCAAAAAAAAATAACAGCTTTATTCTACAAATACGGCCGTGAGAAGCACAGACCGCAAAAGCAAAAGCTCCCGACCCACCCACATGGGGCCAGAATATTTATAACATAAAACTTCTCAATTTACATAATGCAGAAAAAAAACAATAATCGAAATTCACACATTTCCATTGGACATTAATGATGAAAACCCCTAACATTTCCATTCTTCTGCAACTTGATAGGTAGTTTCCTTCTCGTCATTACAACAAACCCCCACCCACCCCAATAAACATAATTTGCTGACAGTTCAAAAATAAAACAGTTTGATTGGTTGAGCGGCCATCTCCTGCCCGTTGACAAATGTCCGTGTGTCTCTCCACAAAGATTGACTGGGCATTACTCAAGCAACCTCACCCCTGTATCCCACCGAGCTGGACCAGTCTCATTGCAGGAAGGGCCTGGGGGAGCGAAATATGTTGCTTCTTCAACTAAAACATACATTCCCATAACAGGCACCCTTTCAGCCCAAACTCTGCACTGCCCTGCTGCAACCCCTGTCTCGAGACACACTGCCACACTTTCTCTGGACAGGAACCTTCCTTTGCTCCTACCCCCCCCCCCCTTAGAGGGGGTGCTATGCCTCCAGCCACACTTCACCTTTCTCGACAACACCACCATGGAAACTGTCCCTGATCCCCCTGATCCGAACTTCACAAACATTGTATACCAATGTGCTTATTGTGTGAGGCCGAGACACTGTGCAAATTCTCTGTCGAGCTCCTGGGAACACCTCTTCCTTGCAACAATCCCAGTCTGCAATCTTCCACTCAGTCTGGCCTTGGTGCATGGGAGCTTTCTCAACTTCAGCAAGAATAAAAATCCATCCAAAATGAACAAGGCCGAAAAAATGAGGTCTGAAAACTTGGTACATTACAATGCGCACATGTGCCATTGAGGCTTAGTTATAATATGGCCGGGGTATCGATCCTCATTACCAAAAAAAAACCAGCTTCATCTAAGAAACTTTAATAAACTGCAATATATCCATTCCTTATAACAACTCTATTCTATCTATTCTATATTATTCCAAAACTAACAATAAAAAAGTCGTACTACTTGTCACTTCTAAAACACGTGGTTGTAATGACGTCATTGAAGGCCCAAACCCCTCTTCCCTGCTATATCTTCCTTATTAGATTATTTCTGCCCCCTAGGGGGTCTTCGCTTGCACTAATACAGCTCCCCTCCTGTCTGTTCCTTACATTTACATGTCATTGATTGGATTTCGGTCTCTGGCTCCCTGTGCAATTCAAATAGCAGACATTCGGTAAATAATTACTTGCATCCGGGTTTTAAGCAAATATTGCACGATGAATCCTATCCTGTACCCAGCCTGTTATATTGACATGCAGGGAAAAGGCTGTATATAGGCAGTTATTTAATGACGTCAAACACAAGTATTCGGTAGAGCCCTCTTTTTTGTTACAGGGGGGCCTGCCTCTTGAGAGACCAATACATTCTCATATGAACACAGTTGAGCACAGGCTACCCCACCCTTTCACACAATATGCTACGGTTACCAACCAACAGCGGTTCCATGTCTTAAAATCGCACCAAAAATGGCTGTGAATACAAAATATCGCAGGAAAAATGCTGTGGTTTTTTGTGCCACAATCATGTAAAGGATGCGCGGGACAGCACTGCAACCCCTGGACCCATTACACCATTTAAAGGGAGCGGGGGACACTCCCGCAACCCCTGCTCCCCGTTAATTGTTTTTTTAGGTACACCTTTACCGGGTCAAACCACAGCATTTTTGCTGCAATTTTTTCTACCAGGGACATTTTTGCCACAATTTTATTACCTGATACCCCAACAGCCAGACCGGAGTATACATTTCCCCGTCAATTTGGTCAGAAATCAGTCAAAAATCATTAAAACAAAATGTGTTCACAATTAATATCGCACATGTTCACATATCTTAAAAAACACATGATATTTATATGGGTTGCGTTAGTATGTTAACATGTCTGTTTCTTTCAACAGATAAGGCGGGAAGCGACAGCCAGAAGAGGTAAGAATATCTCACACAGTTCAACCTTTGCTTTCTGGCCGCTTAGTTCATGGTGCATTTGCTCCCCAACTGAGGCGTTATTAGAATTCAAAGAGCATGGCGTACCCACAGAATTTCTTTTTTTATACATATTGGGGTGGAGGATCACTGCAATTTCCTGGGGAAGGAAAGAGGGATGTGGGACTGTTGGGGACCTCTGGGTCTCCAATACAGTGTCCCCAAGTCAACAGCCACCCTCAGCTCTGCCACAGAAGCAGCCCATTCGTTCTCAAGCTAGTGCACCCCACATGTACATTTGCCAACGGCCTTTATTAGAACACACGTGTGTGCTGCTGCTTTTGGAAAGGTGTGTTCAACCAATATTGAAAGAGACATTAGGAGATCATGTTGATAAATAATGTGAACTGTGTGCAAAAAATGCCAACGCTAGCACTTACATGCTGTTAGGTCTAATTTATGCAAAGCGAAGTGTAGACGCGAAGAGTAAAACTAGGGAACAATTGCCTTTAGTCGTCACGTTTGCTCTCTGCTTTGCTGAACATGTCGTGCTGGCCTGCAAATCACGCTTTGCATATGGAATTCCCACACGGATTCCCAGGGAACCTGCCTGTTTTTCAACAGCTGCTACATCGAGGCGGACATCACGGGAATACATTCCTTTTGCACCTCATTCAAAACCCTCTGAAGGCATAAAAATGCGTGCACTTCAAAAGGGAGGAGGGAAGCAGAGTGGAGAAGTTAACCTGGCCTCGTGACTTTTCTCCACCTTGCTAATAGGCAGGTCCCCCCCCCCCCACCAGCTAAAATGAAAAACACTGAATGCCCTCTTTGAATTTATGAATTAAAGCCGACCTCAGAGATCGAACCAAAGTCCTCAGGTTTGCAGGCTGGACACTTCCCCACAGCACTAGATAACCTGATGAAAAACAGCAAACAGCTTAAGGTGAAATGCCTCATTTCTGTACTGCAAGTTCCAGGGAAAACATTTGTATTGGTTCTTGGAGTTTAAAACATGCACATCTTTAAACGTTTGCAAAAACACTATTAAAATAAAAATCCCCCCTTGGTTTTGTGTGCGTGCTGATTTTATGAAAGGCAAATGCCATTCGTCCTGTGCAATTTGGGTGGTTATGCAAAGCCAATGAAATGAGATGTGCATATTTCACTATAGATATTCTAATTTCTGGTGACATCACATCTCTCTCTCTCTCTCTCCTCTCTCTCTCTCTCTCTCTCTCTCTCTCTCTCTGCTGAGGACCACTGTCATCGAAGTAAACCCTCTTTTTCCTTTCCAGTAGTCTCAGCAAAGGTGCCGAGGAGATAGAAAGGGCAGCGGAGACGATGTGTAAGTTACATCTCACGTGCTTATTATCAGATGCATTTTGCTATTCTATGTTGCATTTTCCAGGTGCAGCCCTTAAATCAGAAATTGATTCGTTGTTGAATAAAAAGCCAGAAGTATATGTCAGAAGCTACAAGCAACACAACTCGGTAATGTGTTTTCGTCCCAGACTGCTCGCTGATTATCGCTACGCTAGCAAGAGAAATTCAGACAAGGCCTGCGAGACTCAGGGCCTGATTCTGAGCTTGACACGAAAGTAGTGTATATAGCCAAAAAGCTGCCCTCCAGTTTCCAGCACCGCTAGTCTTATCTGAGGTGGGTGGAAAGACTGGGTGCCCGATTCTGAGCCCGGGATAAAAGTGGTGTAAAAAGCTGACATGTTGCCCTCCAGTTTCCAGCACCACCATTCTGACGAGGGTGGAACGATTGGGGTTCCGATTCTGTGCTTGGGATAAAAGTAGTGTAGAAAGACAACATTCTCCCCTCCAGTTTCTAGCACCACCATTTTGAGGTGGGTGGAAACATTGGAGGGGAGAGATTGGGCTTTCCAGCAGCAAAAGCTCCTAAAAAGCTGTTGTTGCGGGCCCAGCGTGAGCATTACTTAAGACTGTCACTTTTCGAATTTAGAAAAGTGTCAAGCTTTCAGTAAATTGGAAAAGTGGTGCTGCAGCCTATGAAGAGTTAGAACCATAAGGGGGAGACGTGTGCAGGAAATGTTAAGAGAACTCCTGTTTTTTGACATGCAAAAGCCGGGCTCTGCAGCAGAATCCACGTGCAGTCCCTGCCTTGCATTCCGTCAGAATATAGGGTTTTTAAGAAAAGTGTTGTTCCTGTCTGGAACAACACTTTACTGTTTTTGCACAGAGCTCTGAATCGATCCCTGACCCTCATAAAAAGAGCAATACTGTTTTGGCTGCAATCGCTATAGAGCGAATCAATAGGGGTCTTAGATGCACATGTTCCCCAAACGAATTTCGGTCACACAATTCACGAAGCAGCGGCCATGTTAAACAAGCACGGATGGGGTGCACGTTTTGGAACCCGACTCCGTAAAATGTGCAGCACCTTATTCTCAAAGGGAATTTCTCCGAGGCTCCTCGCCAGTACACATGATTCACTTTAAGGTCTCCTAAATGCTTTAGTGGAATTCGTGTGCCCATACATCTAATGTATTATAGGACCCCAGCACACATACAGAGGCTGCGAGTGCAGCATCGGAATGCATGTTTGATCTGGCGTGGAAATACTGTGCGAATTCAGGAAGTGCTTTTCATGTGTGAAGACACGTCAATCCATCTCGCTCCTCCCGCAGCGCCTTCCCCTGGATTACACAATTGCACATTTGTGCTGACGAAAAGGGTTAGAATGTGAGCATTACCCCTATCGTTTATAACCTGCATTTGTGGCCTAGTACAACATTTGCCTCCGCATGCCATTTAAAGGCTGTCTGTTTCGTACCATTTGTCAAAGGCATGGCCTTTGTCTTGGCTGCATTCATGGTTAAAGAGTTTTCCTTTGCAAAGGCCAGAAAACCATTCAAAAGTCTTTTGGAGACCAATGGGAGTGTTATCAAACACAATGAAATCGTCAGCATATCCAGTCCACAACAGCCTTATATTTGCAATTTTCTGGGAGTTCACAGGGCCCTAAATTTGAAAACAAGTTCTAAATTTGTCATATATAGGGTGTAAAGAAAGGGGCCAAGATACACCCCTGCCTAACCCCTCTGTGCATTTTAACCGGGCATGACAGAGGACCCTCCTCGTTTAATGTTACTTGTATCATTGATTTAGTATGAAGTGCTACCAATAGACTAAGCAGCCCTGCAGGAATAGCCCATTTCTTTTTGTCCATAGCAGTGAGTGGTCAACTGCACCGTATGCTGCCGCTAAATCAGTTGAGGCAAAGAAGACCTGATCCCCCCCCCTTTGCCCAAGCCTGCCCCTGGACGCACTTCAACAATAGACCATTCAGTTGGGGGCCCATCCCCTTTCTAAAGCTAGTCTGCCATTTTGATATTAAGTTGTGGGTAGTGGCCCAAGGTTCAAATGTTCCAGTAGCATGCATGAAAACATTTTGGAATCCGCGTCCAGAATGGCAATTGGATGGTAGTTCATTGGCTGAGACCTATCCCCGTTTTTGTAAATGGGAATAATGTGTGCCCTTTTCCAAGAGGGAGGATATTTTCCCCTCTTAATAATGTCTCCAAATACAATAGACACAATGGGCCTCATTACGAGTTTGGAGGTAGCCATGTCGTTTTTACCAGCATGGGTACCCCCAAACTCGGGTCCGGGTCCACCAAAATGGGAATAACCGGGCCATTCCGAACTTTGCGGGCCTAGTAATTCCCATTTGCGGACCCGGTACGTCCCCATTCCCATTTGAGCCCCCATAGGGCTCAATGGGAATGGGGAGGATAGTAACAACGGACCCGTTCGTAACGGGACCATTGCTACCATCCTGTTCTGCTAGCGGGTACTGTTCTTTACATCTGGTCTGACCAGGCGTCAAGAGCAGCCCCACGAGCAGAACTCGTAATGTGGTGGTAGAGTGATAACGGCGCTGGCAGCACTAACAGCGCCGTTATCACTATACCGCCAGGGTCGTAATGAGGCCCAATGTATGCCCAAACCGTCGGGTTTGCCTTAAAAAGTTGATTTGTTAATCCATTTGGACCTGGTGCCCTCGAGTTACTAAAGGCACCAATTAATTTTACAAGTCTCTCTTTTGAAAGATCAAAAACCAAAGGTATATCATTTGACACCTCTCTCCCCATGCCAACTTTTCTTATTCACCGGGGTGGAGCATATAATGCCTCAAAATGGTCAATCCAGTCCTTCTCGGCGACTGCATTCACCAGTCTAACATTCTGAACATTAGCAGAGGCTTTAATCAATTACCAAAAAGATCTGGAGTTTTTATCCACCAGTGCATCTAGCATTTGTTCAGCATCTAACTGGAGACTATGAATGTTGGACTCTTGCATCTAGTTCTTATAGTCTTGGTAAAGTTTCTTAATTTGAATAGTTTTTCCCCGGGAAGAGATAGAGGGGTCTTTATTGATGCACCTTCCAGCTCTTAGTTGTCTTTGTCTAAGGACCAGCTCCCTATTGTACACATGTACATGGGATGACGATTTAGATGCTGCTTGTCCCTTCCTCTGAAGTTTTGGATCAATGACACTGGATCCAAAATTATCTGCCATGAGATCTGATTGCAATTCCTGTGTAATTTTTAGCCCATTCATACTGACTAGGGATTGATTCACTCTAGTGAGCATATTTGCTGACCACTTAAGACGATTATCCTGGGTATTAAGAGTGGCCAAGCGACACCCTACCAACAAAGGAGTATTAGATGTTCCAATTGTCAACGTGTCAAAGGCAGCAGTTCAGATGGAATGATCACTGCATATCAATTTAGTGACTTAGAGGCTCTCTTATCGTTTGACCATGTCACGGCTTCCGGAACATCCCCCTTAACAGTACCATTTAGAGGAAGAAGACCCATACCAGTAAAACACTCCTCCCTTAACATGGCATTTCGTGTTTTTTGATCTTTTCTTGCAGTAGACATTAGACTCTCATTCCCCAGCGACATACAGTTTGAGTTCAGGTCACCCTCCACCACCACATGACCCAACGGAGGGACGTTGTACCATTGTGCTACACAAAGTAAGATAGAGTCTATGGGCCTCATTACAAGTACATCGGTCCAGAGTTAACGCCGGCGGTAAAACCATACCGGCACCGTTACCACGTCTGTCCAATCATGACCTGCGGGTTCCGGAAATAGCACCACCCCCAACCGCTACCGCGGAGTTAAGGGTCCCGTAAAGTCCGCCTGCACAGAAACCCCTCCGTTTCCGGCTATACGAAACACGGCGAGCATCACAACTAGCACGGACATGGAAACACCGCCTGAAAAATGGCATTAAAACCGTGATCACGGTGGCGGTACCGCCGCCACCGCAAACATGACATTAAACAGTGCCTGCTGTACCGAATCAGGGCACAGGTGCACCCAAGCAGCCCAGCTGGACCCAGCAGCCCACTGGGAGCCTACAAAAGGGCCACACCCAGCCCAACACAACACAGAACCATGCAGGCAGCAGCTCTAGTAGCACTGGGACTGGGCCTACTCAACCAACAGGCAGCACTGCACATGATGGCAGTAATGGTGCAGAGGAGGAGGTGGAGGCGGAGGAGGTGCAGGCGGCAACCAGCCAACCCTGCACCTATGGCAAACCCCATTGTCCAGCCGGCACAACCCCGCCGGCAGCCTGCAAAACCACGCATCAGGCCTCACCCTGGAACCTTACCCCAGGACAGATCCACACACTATACCGGCTGGACCGTCCAACAATCCTGTAAATCACCACCATGATTGAGGACAACATCAGCAGCCACATAGTCACTCCTACCGCCATCCCCCCTCCTCCTGAAGGTTGTGTCTTTACTGCATTTCCTTGGCACTGGCACCTATCAACACACGGTTGGTGAGCTGCACGGCATATCACAACCCTGTTTCTCAAAAATCCTGGTACTGGTACTGGATGCCCTGTTGTGCCATGTGTCGGAACAGATAGCCCTACCCCGTACCCTCCCCGAGGTCATTGCCACCAAGTTGGCCTTCTATGCCATAGCAGGCATGCCAAATTGCATAGGTGCAGTTGACTGCACCCACATTGAGCTGACAGTACCATGTGCAATTGAGATGGTGTTCCGCAATAGGAAACAGTGTCACTCGCTGAATGTACAGATGGTATCTGGTGCCACGCAGCTGATAACACACTGCTGCGCACGTTTCCCAGGCTCAACCCATGACTTAATGGTACTGCGGAATTCCACATTGCCACGGTACATGGAACGCTATGCCGGACAAAGCACATGGCTATTGGGTGAGTACAGCTGCCAATGCACCGACCCTGTTGAAGTGGTGTGTGTGTGTCCAGGCCAATGAGCAACGTGAGTGTGCTGCTGTGACTGCACATGCATCACCCCCCTGCCATCAACTGAATAGACAGCGGATCCTAAACATCACAAAGCAACACATGACAGGTTACCACAGTGTGCCCGTACACACCCTGCCACATGACACACACAGCCGATACTATCACTGTCCAATACACCTTGTGCCACTGCAATCACCCACCCACAAATGGAACACTGCCCTCCCAATGCACATGATGCCTGTACATGAGACGTCCTGCATCGACTACTTCATCACAGTGGAGTGACTCTGCCATCTGTGCACATCACTGCACAATGCCATACTCACAATCAAATTTCACCCGCAGGGCAGAGTACACATGCACGGTGGTCGGTCAAAAAACCGAAAACAAAATATCGAATCACAAAAATATCGAATCCAAAATCTCGAAAAAAAAAATCTCGAATTATTTATTTATTTATTTATATGTATTTGTGGGTTCAGGTAAGTATAAAAAAAGGGTAAAATAAAAAAAAAATAAAAAAGGGGGGTTGGGGGGGAAATAAAAACGTATTAAAAAAAAAAATTCGAGATTTTTGTTTTCGATATTTTGGATTCGAGATTTTTGTTTTCGATATTTTGTAATTCGGTTTTTTCACTATAAACCCACATGCACATCAATGCATAGGTCAATGTCCATTTGGCAACGTCCTCTGTGATGGCCAAAAAACACTACCAACCACTGCATGGCACATATGCACATATGCATGAATGAACAATGACACAAGATAGCACAGCATCAGTTGAAGACATGATACCACTAACACTGACATGTCCCCCCATCTACATCCCATGTAGGCGATGCTGGATATGCACTCATGCCATGGATGATGACACCTGTACGGAGGTCAAGGAACAGGCATGAAGAGGCATACAACAGGGCACATGTCCGCACACGTGGCATGATTGAGAGGACATTCAGACTGCTGAAGGCCCGGTTCCGCTGTTTGAGCAGATCTGGCATATCACTGCTGTACAACCCAGTGAAGACGGGTAAAATCACACTCGTATGCGCCATGCTGCACAATCTCTGCCTGCGCAGGAACATCCCAATGCCCCCAGACGCAGATGAAGAAGATGGGATGGAGATGGAGATGGGGATGGGGATGGGGATGGGGATGGGGAAGGGGATAGGGATGGGATGGCACCACCTCCTCCTGGGGGTCCACTAGATGGCCAAAGAGCACGGGATGAACTGATTTGCATTTACTTTTGAGACACAGCACATACACAGCAATGCATGGATACAGTGATGCCAATAAATGAATTGTTGTACTGCAAATGAAATGATAGATGTCCACTCATGTATGTTTTGTTTTTAAATGATGATATATTGATGAATTAACAACAGGGAAGGAGGTGCGATGGTTAGGGAAGCTGTACACCTGTGCCCACCCACCACCCAAACGTACCCACACCCAATCAGGCCCCAATGTTCTAACCCCCCAAACAACCTCCCCCACCACCCAAACGTACCCACCTCCAACCAGGCCCCAATGTTCTAACCCCCCAAACAACCTCCCCCACCACCCAAACATACCCACCCCTAACACCCTTCAAGTCCACATGTGTCCTGCAGTGCCCCACACACATACCATCACTTCCGTGTGCGCTTCTGTGCCAGTGCATCCTTGCCCGAGAGCCCTGTTAGCCGACTCGAGCGCCTCCTTGGACTGGCAGTAGTGTAGCTGGATGGGGTGGTTGTATTGGATGGCACAGAATCAGGAATAGATGGCATATGTGCAATATTTGCCTGTTGGCCAATCAACATGGACTCTATGAGCCTGGAGGTGTTGTCATTGCCCTCCAGCACATGGCGTGCCAGGGTGACTATAGTGCTGGCAATGCATCCAATGGACCTTGAGAGGCGACGTACTGATGTGCTGTAGCACACCCTCTGCAGCCTTGATTCCTCGAGCTGCCTCTCCACCACCTGGGTGAGGGTAGCCTGCTGCTCCTCCATCCGCTGCATGCAGGAATTTAGCTCTCCCATTGATGGGGTGGGTGACCTCATGGGACTTCGGAGTGATGTGGGGCTGAACTCCAGCTGATGAAAGGATTCCAGGTCATCCAATGTGGGCATCTCCCCCTGTGGGCCAGTATCAGACTGCTCTGCCGGGGCACTGTTGTCACTACAGGCCGCCTCCTCTGCAGTGCAGCTGCCTTCTGTGGTGGTTTGGGTGAGCATGATGGGTGCCCGTGGCACCTGTGTTGCGTCAGGCAGCGTGGAGACGGTGGGGATGTTGGTGATGGTGGCCGGCACATGTGTTGCAGTTGCTACTGGGGACAGGGATGCCGTACTGCTAGCAGCATCCTCCTGTGCAGGGGCGGTGCTGTAGGGGCATGCAGGTGCTGATTGCCTGGGCTGTTGTGCAGTATCACTGTCACTTGATACGGCGGTGGGGACAGAGAGGACATGTAATTAGTTATGTGGTGGTGCCTGATGGGTTCATCACATGCATCATACAGGTTAATCATTTAATAGTGGCAGTTACATGCATCTGTATGTTGGGGGTATGCATTGTAGTGATATTGGTTGCCATATGGATCATGATGGGTCCTTTGGCCCAGTCATGCACTGCCGGGGGGGGTTGGTAATGGGTCCTTTGGCCCAGTCATGCACTGCCTGGGGGGGGGTTGTTAATGGGTCCTTTGGCCCAGTCATGCCATCAACATATACTCATATGGCATTCATGTTTTTCCACTTACCAGCATCTGCAGGTGGGTTCACTCCTGCCTCAGCCTCCCCAATCCCATAGATGCCCTCAAGGTGGAGGACACTGCTGCAACACTCCTCCCATGCTTGCAGCCTCAGTGGGGAAGGGGGTCCTCCACCTGTCCCACTGCTGCTTTGGCGGTGTGTGGAGATCAGGTTCCGAACCCTCAGCCTGAGGTCGTCCCACCGTTTGTGCAGTCCTTTACACTCCTCACAGTCACGCCCACAGCGGTGCACTTGCGTGCTTCTTCTGCCCACACTTCCTTCCTCCGCTGCTGTGTGGCACGCCGTTGATCGGCACTGAACAGCATCTCTGCATGCTCCACTATGTGCTCCACCCGAACAGTTAGCTCCGCCTCACTAAAGCGCTGTTTGCACTGCCTCTGGGCTGGAATCCTGGCAGACATGCTGGTGGTCCCTTTTGCCTTCTCACAGTGTGGATTCTGCTTGTGCTGACTCTGGATGGCAATGGATTGTGCTTTATATGATGACCGCCTCTCTGTTTCCTGTTTTGGCGATCACAGTATTTCCGGTTCCGTGTCCGTGGCGACGGTGGCGGACACAGGTTTTGCGCTACTTGTGGCAGCGCTATGTCCATTTCCGTGGCTTTTTCCGTGATGGCGGTAACAACGTGGTGCGCGCGACCGACAGCACGTAATCGGATGGTCTTTCCGCAACCTTGCTGACGCAGAAACTTTGTTGCCGCCATCACAGAATCACCACGGTCCAGACCTGACAGGTTGTAATGAGGCCCTATGACTGTTGCTAATGCTGCCATGCCCGCATGGCAATATATTAAACACCAACACATCCATATGCAAACAAACAAGGAATCTGACATTTTCCAAATTCAACTATACCACAGTTACGCTATTAGGCACACTTTCTAGGTTCAAACTTTTAGCACAGTGACGCTATTAGGCACACTTTCTAATTTCAACTATACCACAGTAACACTATTAGGCACACTTTCTAAGTTCAAACTTTGCCACAGTGATGCTATTAGGCACACTTTCTAGATTCAACTATACCACAGTGACACTATTAGGCACACTTCTAGATTCAGCTTTAGCACAGTGATGATATTAGGCACGGTTTCCAAGTACAAAACTTTGGCAGAGTGACGCTATTAGGCACACTTTCTGAATTCAACTATAGCACAGTGATGATATTAGGCACATTTTCTAAGTTCAAAGCTTTGACAGAGTGACGCTAATTAGACACACTTTCTAAATTCAACTATACCCCAGAGACGCTATTAGGCACACTTTCTAAGTTCAAACTTTGGCACAGTGACGCTATTAGGCACACTTTCTAAATTCAACCATACCACAGTTATGATATTAGGCACATTTTCTAAATTCAGACTTTGGCAGAGTGATGCTATTAGGCACACTTTCTAAATTCAACTATATCACAGAGACGCTATTAGGCAAACTTTCGAAGTTCAAACTTTGGCACAGTGACACTATTAGGCACACTTTCTAAATTCAACTATTCCACAGTGATGATATTAGGCACATTTTCTAAGGTCAGACTTTGGCACAGTGACGCTATTAGGTACACTTTCTAAATTCAACTTTAACACAGTGACGCTATTAAGCATGCATGCATGCAGGAGCCTGGGCCCGAGTTCAGAGGTGACCAGTGCGCGAAGCAGTCCGGTGCATCAACTGGACATGCAGGAGCCCGGGCCCAGGTTCAGAGGGTGACCAGTGCGCC
Organism: Ambystoma mexicanum; assembly: GCF_040938575.1. NCBI lineage: Eukaryota > Metazoa > Chordata > Amphibia > Caudata > Ambystomatidae > Ambystoma > Ambystoma mexicanum. The sequence continues at coordinate 176,826,034 of NC_090922.1, forward strand.
GAGCAGTCCAGTGCATCAGCAGGGGAGAGGAAGAGAGAAAGCGGAAGCGAAAAGGAAGGTCTTGAGTTGCTTCCGGAACCGGAGATGGTTCTGCTCAAGTTTGAGAGAGGCTGTTCCAGAGGGAGGCCCCAGCCGTTGAGATAGAACTGCCACCAAATCTCTGCTTGGAGAAGCGTCTGACCCTCAGAGAGTTGGCAAGGATGAGCGGAGAGCTCGAGAAGGAAGATGTTTTGGAAGAGAATGTTGGAGGTAGAGCGGTCCCAGGATCCAGAAAGCCTTGTGGACGATGCATAGGGTCTTGAACTTAATCCTTGCAGCCACAGGGAGGCAGTGAAGAGATTTCAGAGCTGGAGAGATACGATCCCTGTGCTTGAGGCCAAGGACAAGTCTTGCAGTCCTGTTCTGGATAAGTTGTAAAGGTAGAAGAGTAGAGGCAGGAACATTTAGAAAGAGGCTGTTGCAATAGTCCAGCCTAGAGAGGACCAGAGCTCTGGAGACAGAGAGCTTCTGGTGGAAGTGAGAAAAAGAAGAATACAACTGAAGTGATTTAATGCAAAGCATACAGGAATCCTCATTGGTGCCATTTGTCCCCTTTCCCACTCTCAGAGAGGTATTTAGAAAGAGTACAATAAGAGTATACCAGACTGTCCATCTTGGAATGATAACCTTCTATCAGAAAATAATTCATATGGTTTGTCTAGTATTGCCCCTTGCGAAATACAACTGAGGTGGTACGAACAGAACACCTGCAAAACAGGGCAAGTGGTCAGTGGGCCCTCAGACCCGGTAGGCTGGTCACACCACAGTGTGCCAGTACCCACAGTTTGAAACTGCACTCAGGCAAGGCCCTCCCTAAGAGCAGGTGACAGAAAAACCATTTACTTGGGCAACGCTGTGTTTTCACAATGGAATTCTTCTGTAAACTACTTGAGTTACAATGTAATGAAACCAGCTTCATTTATATAGCACTTATTTATTGGGGGGTTTTGTCACACGACAGAGGTGTAGTTTGGGAGTGACGTGTGCCAGTCGGGGGGCGCACCTTCTGTTTCGCCCTGGGCACCAAGTTGGCTAGAAACTGCCCTAGCTTCACTTCTCAGAACTCCCACCCTGTCTCCCAGCAGGGCACTATGCCAAGTGAAGAACTGCAATCTCACTTTGGCAGGAGGACACTGAGCCAAAGCTGGGCTGCTGGAAGGGTGTGACCACCGCTTCAATCCAGTTCCAGGGCTTCAGAGGCGGCGCAGGTGACCAAGGCGAGGCTGCTCTGAACATGGGCAGAATGGGCTCACCTGCAGCCGCTTTGGGGCAGGACCAGCAACTATCACAAACCACACCAAACCAGGAGGCAATGAGTGGAACGGTTAGAGGCCTGGCACACTATCAGCCATCACTCAAAACAGGGCTAACGAAGTAACCATCACAAACCACACCAACACAGGGAGCAATGGTTAGAGGCCTGGCGCACTATCCGCTACCACTCCTAACAGGGCTAAGAAAGTAACCATCACAAACCACACCAACACAGGGAGCAATGGTTAGAGGCCTGGCGTACTATCCGCTATCACTGCAAACAGGGCTAACAAAGTAACCATCACAAACCACACCAACATAGGGAGAAATTGTTAAAGGCCTGGCACACTATCCGCTATCACTCCAAACAGGGCTAACGAAGTAACCATCACAAACCACACCTACACAGGGAGCAATGGTTAGAGGCCTAGCGCACTATCTGCTATCACTCCAAACAGGGCTAACGAAATAGCCATCACAAACAACACCAAGACTGGGAGCAATGGTTTCATCCTGAAAATTATATTTAATAATATCCAATTCAATCTTACTTTAGGTCCAAATATATCTTGCACAAATGAAATCCCACCCATTTGAAAATGACGGTAAAGTTTAACAGTGTCAATCTCTTTTCTTCAGTATATTCAATCCCAAAGCTAGACGTTGTGTCTATCTGGCGTATCATTGTAAAAACAATGTATTAATCAGAATCCCTAAATAACCAATTCATCTCATTTATACAGCGCTGAAGAGCACATTCTTTGATAAAATGTAAATCTTCCTCTCCTATCTGATTCATGCACAAAATTCGTTTCTTCTCCACACAGGCCTCTGAAAAAATATTCAAATGCTACAATTAATATTCTTGTTGAATTTGACGGTAGATCTATAAAACAAATAAATGTAAAGCACCCTTCACTTAAAATAAATCTGCCCTTTGAGGGTTCGACTGGACCTCTGGATATTCTAGCAAACCTACCTCTATGTCTGAAAGTGCTTATATCATTACTGAAGCTGCTGCGTAAAATCCAATAAAAAACTAGACCGTTAGTCTTCAATGTGCATCACTGTTCCAAATAAGCTCCATATTGGAGCCCACCATAATTTCACTCAACATATGTACATTAGGTATTTAAATCCTTCAAGCATGACGGAAGGTCAATTGTTCTAATGTAAATTCTTGAACACTTCTCAGTATTCAAAATCATCCTTAAGCTAAGTAAAGTCGTATTCCTGTTGTGGTTTCCTCTACACTTACAATCCGTGTTCTTATGTCCTTCCTCTATGCCTTTAGTGCTATGCATTGTTTAACCCCCAATTTGCATATGAATCAATTGTATTCCAGCGACGCGAGCAGGTAGGCTAATCTATACACAAAATTGCTTCTACGCCTGCAATGCACAACCCATGTTCCTATGTTCTTCATCTACATCTTTCATGATGATCATTATTATGTCAAACTTGCCCCATAAATCAATGCTATTACAACAACGCCTGCAAATATGTTAATATACAAACAAAGGGATACATTTGACAATAACATAACGTTTTTCCAAATACAATCAGTTACTGAGTAACATTTCACAGATTCATTTCTTTATATTCACTTTAAAGATAATACCTGAGCTTCTGTTTGTATGGCCTCATATTAATCCCATTTCTTTCCATCAGATTTAGAAATTAAGGTCCCGTTCACTATTCATATCTTTCGGTTGCAAAGCGGACATTTTATAAATCCAATACACTTCCCTCTGTGCTCTTCTTTTTGAGAGCTCCCATCCTCTACTAGGTATTTTAACAACTTCTAAGATGACAAATTTGATCTGTGTTAATTTGTGGTTTTTCTCTGCAAAATGCATTTCTACAGTTGAGTTGGGGTTCTGCAGACTTATATTCGACTTGTGTTCCGTCCACCTCAATTTCGCTTTGTGAGTGTCATTCCAACATAATAGCTTCCACACAAATATTTAAGCCCATGAATGACATTCAGGGTGTCGCATGCAGCGAAATGTCTTAGCGTTATACATTTTCCAGACTATGGATGTCTAAAAGAGGCCTTAAATGATGTTATTGCAAAGTTGACACCGTAAGCAGGGATATATTATTTTCTGATGAGTATCAATCTCTGGTTTTATTTGTTCAGCTCTTACAAGTCTTTTCCTGAGTGAAGAAAGATTCTCGTAAGCAAATTCTGTTGGGTTGAGAAAAAGTTCAGTTCTCAGGCTGTCATGCTGCAAGATTTGCCAAGTCGATAGAGTTATCGATTTAATTGTGCTTCTTTGTTGTTAATAGATTGTCACGTTCACTATATTCGGACTATCTTTTGGTGTCTCATGTGTCAATAATGTTCTTCTAACAATGGTTGCAACTTTCTCTTCTATCTCGCTCAATAAAGTCAATAAAGTCTGATTATAGCCTCTCGCTAAAATTGTTCTTTTAGTCTCTGATTGCTCATCTTCAAATTCTCTTCACTAGAAGCTACCCTCTTAATTCGTTGGTATTGTCTAAAAGGTAAATTATGGATCTGTATGGCTGGATGGAAACTTGTTGCCTGCAGTAAATTGTTCCTAAGTTATTCACTGAAACTAGAATCTCTAAATAGTGTATGTTCGTCCGACGGATGTCCTTAGTAAATTTAATATGTGTGTTTGAACATTTAAATACTCAAAAAAAGATCTTACATCAACCTCTTCACAATGCCAAATTAAGAAAATGTGATCAATGTACTGTTGGCAAAATGTAATATGCGGTAACCATCTCCTTTGTCCCAATATATGTCGTCTCTCAAAGAAATACATACAAATATTTGCATAAACCTCTGCCATGCAAGCACACATAGAGGTGTTCGAGATTTTCAAATGATATTGCTCTACAAATCTAAAGAAGTTGTTATTCAAAATTAATTTAAGCATGCTATGAACAAATATCACTTAATAAAGTGACTGATACTAATGCAATCTTTGTCCTTAGCATGCTTAGATTAATTTTGAATAACAACTTGTTTAGATTTGTATAGCAATATAATTTGAAAATCTCAGGCACCTCTATGGGGGCTTGCATGGCACAAGTTTATGCAAATAATTGTATGTATTTCACAAAAAGCACTCGATTGCTTCCAAACTATCTGCATGTCGAATTGAGGAATATAAGCTTGCCACATCAATATTTATAAGAATGTCTGGCTCCTTCAAAGTAACTGGTGTTAATGCCTCTAAAAAGTGTGTGGAATCTTTCAAATATGTAGCAGTTATTTGAATAAACGGTTGTAAATTTTGATCACAATTCTTTCTCAATGGTTCTAATAAACTGTTGGTGGCCACGATATTGGGGCATCCCGGTGGTTGTGTCATAGATGTATGTACTTTAGGGAATATATAAAAAGTTATTTTAAAAGGCCCTAGTTCTGTCTGTTATCCATCCTTCAATCACTTCTTGTTCTATTGTCTCTTTAAGTAGTGTCATCACTACTTAATCATGTGATAACTGTGGATCATGTGATAACTGCATGTAAATCATCTCTTCTTGTAGTTGTCTTACACATTCAGCATTGTAAAACTCTGTGGTCATAATTGCAATCACCCCACCTTTGTCGGCTTGTTTGTTTTTTGTCAGCGGGTCATTTGCTGGCTGGTTGCTAACATTAGTTTGTAAACTTGTTTGGAATTACTAAATGTGTAGGGCCCGTGAATATACTGTATTCTTGCTTATAAATAAATATAAAAAAACAAGTACAAATGCCCAAACTTCTAGCTTTTCCGATATTTGTTTCATTGATTTTGTATATTTTATGGCAGATGTTGGAAAACAAGGTCAGCTAAAAACTGACTGCTTTTTGAGGGGCACATACTCTTAAGAAGCGCTTCTGCTGTCATTGCTGCCTAGGAAACTGCTGTAATGCCTGGGGGAGACAACACATAGGGAGCAACGGGGATCAAAGCAGTCTGATGGAATGGCAACAGTGGCGATATAACGAATATGTACCAATTGCAGCAGCGCCTGTGCCCGTCCATGCCGAATAATTGTCTAGGTCTGCTACCGCTGTTAATACCACTAAGTACCCTGCTACTGACTTAGATGGCTGTTCATTCTGCCTTAGGATCTCAGCGATTGCTAGGGTTTGGGTCTATTTGACCTAATCACATTTGACCTAATCACATTTGATCAAATTTATTTGACCTTTTATCAGTCTAAAATGCGGGGGAGAACCCACCCGCAACCCCCCCAGTCCCACCCATATACCATATACCCTTATCCACCCCATATATATGTTTATTTAAATTTGACCGAAAAAAAAAGGTCAAACAAATTTGATCAAATGCTTTAGGTCAAATGTTTTTAGGTCAATTAAGCTAATACCGTTGCAAGGGGCACACATTACATTTTGAAGGTTGTGACTTGTTGGGCTCTATTGAAAAACCTCCTCCCCAGCAGGTTATTAGCGCACCCTACATAAATGCATAAGCCGCAATGCAGGCAGACACACAGCTATATTTAAAGAATGGCTGATTGTGAAATGTATTTCCTGTAATTTCTTCATTTCCGCAGAAACTCTGCTTATTCAGTATCCGTTCACTCCTTGTCTATGAGAACACTCTATTTTTTTTTTTTCGCACGCCTACATTTTATGCTGTGTTCACCAGTAATTTCTCTGTCCTGGATTCCCAACCGTTAACAGCTCTTTGCTGGTCATTTTAGGCCCTTTTTGGTGTGAGAAATACTTGATGAGGTTTTATGATCTTAGAGATCTTGTTTTTGGCGCCTGGTGCTCAACTTATGCCAATGAGTAATAGTGATATCAGCAGCCACGCCTGTTAGGCCATGAAAAGCAGCACTAAACCCTGTGTGGGTGACACCTTAATAGCAGCAGTCCCAGCTCCACCTCCATCTTCTGATATTTCCAAGGACACATTTTGTATTGCACAAGATTGACTTATAATAGTTTCGGATGAAGGTCTGTCTGAAAAGAAAGGGAATCAGCCTGTGAGGAAACTTGCCCATAAAAGGTTCACTTCTGATCTTAATATGAATGTTTGAAAACACTTCAAGAAATCAGCTGCCGGGAACTTGGGGCAACATTTAATCCCTAAATCTCATTATTGAGGACCTTAGGATGACCATGGTTTTTCAATCACAAGTTCCTTCTGTGAAGAAGGAATGCATTCATTCCGGAATTGCTGTTTCCACCCCAAAATGAGTTATTTTACTTCATTGATGAATCAGGGAGTCCCTCGTTAACAGAGTAAAAAGTTACTCTCTCGATCCCTGCGTGTTTCTCGCTCATAGTTTTTCAATGACTTTTACTTCACAATCTTGCTATTGAGTTTTTTTTTCTCCCGCCAGAAGAGCACATCTGACTCCCTGTTTTCCACGGAGTACAAACTCTGGTTCCACCTTGTGTGCAAAAATGTAAAATAGGAAATGCTACAAGAGAACCTACAACTATCCGTTGTGCTGTCACTTTGAAAAACAAATCCCAAGCTGACCCACTGACTCTGTAAAGTGTTGTGTAGTGTCATATCTGCCACATCCTGCAAAGCCCATTGAAGTCATTGTGGGTTGACAACTTCAGGTCTCTATTCAGATACACTTTCCGTGACAGCATATAGAGGCCTCCACCTATATGGAAGCGGTTGAATCGCATGTGCTACCAGTCCTGGATTACCTTAGGGTAGAGCTGGACAGCGGTGTTGCATGTGCTCTGGTGTTGCTGGATCTATCCGCTGCATTTGCCATTGTCGAAAAATGAACTCCACGCTATTGGCCTGGAACAGATTGGGGTGCCTCTGAATTGGATTGGAAATGTTTCTCTAACATTCATTGCCAGTACATGTGATGTTCAGTGGGGATCATCCCTCTCTGCTCTGCTCTTTAGCCCTCTTGGTGACCTTAGGACATAATATATACGTAGTGTAGGGGGGGCCTTAAATCCTGTGCCGCTCCAAGTACCAGGGACTCCCGCGGACAATTAGACATCTTCTTCTTTTGCGCCGACATTCTTGGACTCTAGGGGTGTGAGTCTCAAAAGGTTAACATTGATCTTCTTCCACTTATTCAAACGTCGGATTCGACATCCATGCTGATGATACTCATCTCTTGAGAAGGCGTGACCCAGATAATGACATCTCTGTGGTTCCTGTAAGAGGATTCAATCCAGCACTACAGCTAAGTCAATGCCTAGTCTGGGATACTGAATGGAAACCCTTATTGATATATCTTTATGTCCAGTTCATGAGTTCTGGATGACTACCCCTATATAACACCCCTCTCTTGGAACCCCCCTGACCCCACTGAGCCAAGAAGTAGTTCTGTTTTGCAAGTTTAAACAGTTTATTTGAGAATGTAAACAATATATATATATCACACTTTATAATAAATTAATAATTAATATCACACTTCAGAACATGAGCAGTTAACAACAATGGGTAATGTTCTACTAATAAACTGATTTGATTACCCAGGAGTAGAATAAAGGATGAGGTAGCACGCTTGGGAATAGGAACAGAAGAATAAGGTGGTAGAGAATGCTTTATCTAGTTTCAGATGGATGCAATGTTGAATGAAAATGCAATACAGAAAATACTCAATATGATTTCAACAAAACAATGTAATCACTTTTCTCTGGCAATCCACTCCCCCCCTTATGCAATGTAGTAAATGAAGGGGAGAGCACACAGTTCTTAGAAATGCAATCAAATGTAATTCAGTTCACCCCAGCAAGCTTAGACTACAGAAGTTTGAAACACAGGCAAAATGCTTTGAATATGGTGACAATGCAGTGAGAAATATGCTGAAAATGCTTTTAATTCCCTTCAGGAGGTTCAGGGTTAGTGGTATCTAGTTAATATGAGTTCAGGCTCACTCTAGCAATGATTCAGGGATGGTTCTTAAGAGGCAGACGAAATTTAGCAGTTCAGGCCAAAGCAGCTATCTTTTTACAAGTAAAGAAATCGGGCCAAATCGCAAATTGCGGCAGAATTATAGGGAGTAGCAAGTCGGTTCTAAGCTTTCAGAGGAAAGTTAAACCAAGTTCCTAGCACAAACGGTTCCAGAGATACAGACGATTAAATAAAGGTAGTTTTTCGGATTGGAAATTTTAAAAGTTCAAAGCGACAGGTTACAGCTTGCAGCTAGAAAATGACAGGTGACAGCTTTGCAAATGACAGGTGACAGTTAGGAGGCAGTTCTGGTTAGATTAAAATAGATTGAATTATATTATTTTAACTAAGAGAATGGTTCTGCAGAGTTCTGCTAGGTACTCACAATATATTTTGAAATAGGCATCCCCACGGATCTGGTCAGGTTTTGGACTGGACTCCGGTTCTGGTCTCGGCACTTCATAGTAATCTGGGTCAGCACTCTGGTTCTGCTAACAGCGGTCTGGGTCACTCTGGGTCTCTGGCCTCTGGTTCTGGATACTGCTCTGCTTTCTCTGGGTACAGCACTGCTTCTGGATCTTTCTGCACAGCTTTCTCTGGACCCAGCGCTGATCTGCACGGCTCCTGGATGCTGCTACCGCTGTTAGGTTTGCTGGATGCTGAGGCCTACTGAGAAGAGTTCTCAGTTTGTGGGTTTAGGCCCTTGCTTTGAGTTCTGAATCAAGTTCTTTGGAGTTTTAAAGTCTAAGTGTTGAATCTGGTATCTTCTGGATGTTGTATGGTCCGGCAGAGTGCGTTGCAGCAACTGGATTTGAATGTCCTCTCTAGCTTCCAGTGGCTCTTTTTATGTCTTTTGAAAGTGGGTGTGTGTGCAGCATCACTAGCCAGCCCCTCTTTCAACTGCCCATTGGTCAAGCTTTCCGCACTGCTTTGAGTGGGGGAAGGAAATGTGTGTCATGGTGATGCTGTAGGTTTTATGGGTCAGAGGATCCTCCCCTGGTCAGTTTGCCCACAAATCTATATTTGACCTAAAGACATATTTCATAGATACACAGTGGTTTGAAATTACATGCACCCAACAAGTCCGCACTGTGAGTTATACATCTTTCTTAGAATCATATTCTGGCCAACAGGGGTGTGTCTTTTCAGGTCACATGGTGTAGAAACCAGTTTATCCAGTTTCTGCCAAGCTCAGAGACCCTGCCCCTCCCAGCTTCTGCCAAGAGGAAGCTGTTTTACAATTCCCCCAATAAACCATCTGCCTGGGCCCTGGAAGGCCCATTGTTCAAGAGGAAGCCATTTATGGCTTCCCCCCAATAAACCCTCTGCCTGGGTCCATTGTTTAGTCTCTAGCAGTCCCTTGGTAATTCAATCAGAGAGAGGTAACCTCCCCTCAGAATGCAGCCAGGCCTGAGAACTGCTGTGGATCCAGTTTCACTCCAATTGGGGGATGTTGTCAGGCAGAATCTAGTTCCTTAAGCCAGGCCCCAGCTAATGTCACTTTTAGTTACCCAGTTTTCTGCATTCAAATAAAACTAACCATTTTTACATATGCAGCTAGAATGCTGATTCTAAGTTCAAAACTATGACATTTTAACAGTGACAAACTATGTGGCAGTCACAAGTCTGTCCCTCAGTTTATTTACACATTTCGATTTTTGGTAATTTTAAATCAAGTTTCAGTTTAAGCCGCTGCAGACCTGCAGAGCTCAGCCAGTCTTGTTATAAACCTTCAAGTCACTTCAGAATATAACTTTACATTGTATCCACCACTCAGTAAGTCTTTCTTTGGCCTGCTTTGGGTTCATTTATTCAGTTTTACAAAAAGTCTGGTGGTTTTAAAACGCCGGCTTTCTGATAGTGGTGAGTACTGGTAATGCAACCATTTTTGGGATTTAAGAAAATGAATTCCCCACAGTTCTAGGTTGCTTTTGGCAATCAGCATTGCCATTCCCAATGGTTTCAGGCTACTGTGTGGGTTGTCCAATGGTGGTTTTAGGCAGTGCCCTTCTGTGCCCATAACATCGGCAAAAATGGGTGGCAGCCTATTCTTCATGCATTTCCCTGGGCATTTTCTGGGAAGCTCTGGCCATCATGATGTTTTCAATGCCAGTAATGCACAGGTTTTTTTTTGTTTTGGTAGGGCTCGGATGCATGGGTGCATGGGTAAAAACATCCCACATTCCCCATCTGTCAACATTTATTAGGGAAGGAAGTTGTCCTGCAAAAGATGTTGCAAAATGTGAGCTGGAATATTTGAAAATGCGTGCTAACACATTGCACAAAACCACACAGCAAACTGCAGAAAGAAATTCAAAGTGCTTCTGTTAATTTCTTCAAATCATTTATATAGATATGTATATCACACTTCACATTGTGAAAGAGATTTTGTATTAGTTACTCAATAAAACAGTCATTATTGAAGGTTACATATATGCATGTTTTGTACAAAGGGGACACACCCAGGGTTCACAAAGAGGGTGCAGGGTCGCATTAGAGCCGGGATGGGGTGGAGACCAGGGGAGAGGGGGCACTCCAGAGGGGAAGAATAGGGTTGAGTGGAGTGAACAGCAATTGGTGAGGTGTTCATTGCTGCTGAAGTGTAGGATTTGGGGGGCAGTCTTATCTGCATTGGTAATGTCTTCCAGAGACAGGGTGCATAGCAAGAAAATACCTGTTTTCAGTTTGTTCCCCTCTTGCAGCTCTGCATTTCCAGACTGGTATTGGAATATCCTCTGATGATGTTCTGCCCTACGGAGATGGTGAGCTTCTCACCCAAGTAGAGTGGTATTTTGAGTCTGACAGCTTCGTAGACGACGCTGGCCACCTTGACAATAATGCATGCGTGAAGGGCTAGCCAGTGCAGATCCTTGAGGTTTGGGGTGATGTGGTGGATTTCTCTTAGTCCTGTGAGGAGGCATGCTGAAGCATGCCTGATAGCTTTAAGAGGAGCCAACGTGGGATCTGGGACTCCTGTTAGTATGGCGTTGCCACCATTCAGGTGGGTGATGACTAAGGCTTGGATAACTGTTCTGAAACTCCATGCAGGGATTAAAGGCTTGACTTGGCAGAGAAGCCCAATCAGGTACCATACTCCTTGGGTCTTCTAGGTGATGTGCATTTTGAATAGAAGTTCACAGTTGATAGTAAAGCTGAGAGATTTTGCACTGGTTGAGAGTTGAGGCATGTATCTATTGATCTTCATGTTGGTAAGCCACTTCCCGGCTTGTTGGGGTTTCCTAGGAGAATTAATTGGGCCTTTTCAGGGTAGAGCTTCATGTAGGTACTTTACAACTAGACTTGAATATGGTTTTATGGATGGCATTGATGCAATTGATCAACCTCCCCAGAGCCCTTGTTCTCTCTAGGCTGGACTACTGCAACAGCCTCTTCCTCAACCTCCCTGCTTCTGCCCTGCACCCACTGCAACTCATCCAAAACAGAACTGCAAGACTTATCCTTGGCCTCAAGGCCAGGGACACCATCTCTCAGGCACTGAAATCCCTCCACTGACTCCCTGTGGCTGCATGGATCAAATTCAAGACCCTCTACATTGTCCACAAGGCTTTCTGGGGCCTGGCACCTACGTACCTTCAACGTTGCCTTCCTAAATACTGTCCCACCGAGCCTTCTGTTTATCTACCTCCAACCTTCTACGAATGAGCAGGTTCTCCAAGCAGAGATTTGGAGGGAGATCTCTTTCCTCAGCAGGCGCCTCCCTCTGGAACAGCATCCCTGCCACCCTACATCTTGAGCCTGATATTCTTACATTCTGGAAACTCCTCAAGACCTTCCTCTTCTCCTCTTCCTTCTCTCTCACCCTGCTAACCTACCTCTCTGCTCTTCCCTCTCTCCCTCATTTCCATACAGCTCACTGACTGCCTGCCTGGTGTACCCCAGAGTCTCACAGATCCTGCCAGTCCTTCTGCACTTGCCTCAGGGCCCTGCACCCCACCCACTTCCTGCACTTGCAATAAATCCTGAGCGGTTCTCTCTCTGCACTTCCACAGTCTCTAGCAATTGGGTGCACTTGGTCCCCTGCCCCTCCCTTGTCCTGCCTGCACTTGCACTACAGCTCTGCCGTAGATCGTTCTGTCCTTCCTTGTCTCACCCCTTAATGTGCACTTGAAAAAGCTGCAGAATCGACGCCAGGCCTATTTGTTGTATCTTAAACTGTTAAATGTACCATATTCACTTAATCTGCCTGTGCAGATCGTTATCGCTTCAGAAATTCAAGGGCCATGAGCGACTGTTGTTTTCTCCTCGTGTTCCCACCCTCCTTAAGTGCTTTGAAACACTTGCCTGTGTATAGGCGCTTTATAGATAAACAATACCAATACCAACCTATTGGTAAAAGCTATTGGTGTATCTTAATGTCATTGTTGGTGAGGAGTACCCCTACAGCAGGAGTCAGCAACCTACGCCACTCAAGTTGCTTTGAACTATGACTCCTGTGATCCCTCCCCATTGACTATGTTAAAAACACATTGCCCTACAAGTTCCATTTAGAGGTTAAAGATGACAGGGGGCAGGAAGGAGTCTTGTGGAACTCTGCAGATTATTGAGCAGCACAAGGATCTGTTTGGGCCCATCTAAATGAGCAGGTCTCTGTTGGAGAGTTGTGAGGCAAACCACTGAAGGACTATTTCATTGAAGCCCATGTGAGTTCTGAGGATGTGGAGGAGGGCTTTGTAGTAAATGTTTTTTGGATGCAGCAGAGAGAATGACACAGACAATTAAGCAAGAGTCCCCTTTGTTCAGTATGTGTAGACCGTTGTGCACTAGGACCCCAGCCAACCCATAGAGCTGGGGGTTTCCGAATAGCACTTTAAGATGATCAGCAGCACCCGTGAGATGGATGGGGATGCAGATTAATACTCTTGCATCAAATCAATAATGACAGCTCGATGGTTTGGCCAAGGGAGTCTGTTTAATGACAAGTACAAAAAACAAGGAGTTCATGAATATCAGCAATCGCTCGCTCTTCCTTCTTACTTCAACTCCAATTAATTTCAGAAAAAACACATCATTTATGTAAAAAACTCATCATCACTGACATGTAACGCTTAAAACTTTGGCATGCAACTCTATTGATTCTAGAAGGTAACTTTAATATAGCTGCTATATCTGTATTTGGTAACGGGGAATGGGGATTGGATAAACCCTGTTAGGTGGGGCATCTAAGCCCTTCCTTCAAAATGGCTACTGTAAACATCACTAAAAGTACAACGTCTCATTGGTTCTGCTAACTATAGAACCCTAGATTACATGGTCTGCTATGATTGGTTTGGCAACAACCCCACTCATACTTTTCCACTTGCTTAGCAGCGTACAGAATAGCCGGCCAGGTGCAGGGAGTTTATCTGCACCCCCAGCTTCCCTCCAATTATTGCTACGATCAATCATTACCTCGGTAATCATGTGTCAATTATTTCTTTGTGGTTGGCCTCAAGAATGCTTCTTGATCTGGAAAAGTCAAGACATCTGTGCATGGCACAAGTCCATGCGTAGGTGTGAAAGTTTCATCCCTTCTCGCTCGTCTGGTCACGTGATTCCGACACTGTGAAATTGTCTTATTCTTCATACAATTTGTGTATTTGATTTAATTCTGCCAGCCATCTGCCATCTGTGGCTTATCTTGACCTTTCTGAACAGGATACTCTGTTCTTCTTTTCATAAATTGTATCCACTGTTGGTCTATTTCAGCGGATACGACCTTGGCTTCTTGGCACGATTTGCCTTCGTCTGAGTTTCTCTCTGTCTTTAATTCTTGATTTTGTTCGCTGCAAAGCTCTCCTCTTGAGACCTTTAGTAACATTTGGTTGATTCTGCTCTTGTGCACAGTGGAAGTATACTTATATAAAAGTGCTCCTTTTGAGGTAAGATATGCATAATCTATCTTACTACTGAGCATAAGCAAGCCTCACAAATTCTTGCTTCTTGCGTTTCCTTGCATATGTACTCGTTTAAACTAACTGAATATCTTCATCGTGCATGTGGCTTAATTTCTGATATCTTTGACATCGATTATTTCACTTTAGGCTCAGGATGTCACTTATCCATGGTGTTTCGTCCCTTTTCATCATTCTCAGGTCGTTATATCTTCTATATATGAGTCAGTCCAGGTTCTTGGGATGTCACGATTCGTCTTCCTTCAGTATCTTTTTAGCTTCTTCAGGGATTGCATTCTGATAATTGTCATTCTGTCTCATTTGTCGATATGGTTTTCTCAATGGGTACCTTACTGTCCTGGTTTTCTTATGTGTCGGTACTTCAACAGGTGCTGTTCTTCTGAAAGGTACTGAACAGAGCCCAACTGTGGCTCTCTGCTGGTTTATTTGCTCACTATACGTCACATATTTCTGCGTGAAAATTCCTGGTACTCCAAAATGGACAGTTGGAGTGTGAATCGAGCTTGACACCTCCTCTACAGCGTCATCAATTAATTGGACGGTGGCAGTCTCTATGCTGCATAGTGGTCAGAAACTAGATTGGTAGTCCTGTATGAGATTGTGCTGAAAGATTCTTTCTGGAGTGACTGTCCTTAATTCAGTCCATCTTTACATGTTTGGGGGTGATGTGTTGGAATGCCTGTTGTGTGTTTAGATATGTCAATGTGTTGTCTTAACCTGTCTATCTTATCTTGGAAAAAATTGTTTCTGGAGTTTCATTTGTCAGTGGATTGTGTATGGCAGGGTCTGCTGGTCGGTTGATGCAGTGCTTCATGATCTGGAAGATCGATCTTCTCTTGTTGAATGCTTCCATGATTGTTGTTGTGCAATATTTTGCTTTGGCTGTGAGGATAAGTTTCCTGTGTACTGATCCAAGGGTTTCTTAGGGTGATGAGGTATTTTATTTAATGACATTTTCTCCAGAGCTTTTATTGTCTTTGAATGGCACAGTTGTTATTGATGAGTATCTAGGTGTACTAAGGTGCCAAGGGCTTATGTTTGTTGAGTTTAAGTTTTAGTGGTGCATGAATGTTGGTCGTCTCAGTTAAGTTGTGGTTGCTGAGACGGGCATTGACATTCTCCGAGGGGTCTGATGTGGGGGCTAATGTGATGTGGTTTCCTTCCAGTGCAACAAATGGAAAGGTAATGAAAGAATGATTACATGTTTTAGGACAGTTTCAGACAGCCCTGATTGAGGGAGGTGTGTAGTGGAGCAGGATGGCTAAGTATGCATGTCATGTCCAGTCCAAAGGTGTTGGGAGACATACAATGCCTTTGTTATTCCTGTGACGAGTTGATTGATGTCCATGGTATTAATTAGTTCAAGTAGAGTCTGTCTGGTTTTCTGCATGGCTTGGATCCCTGGCAGCTTGAGTTCTCAGAAGAAGATACCTGAGTTGTTGATGGATGCTGTCTTGATGAGGTCTATCATTTCATCAAGAAAGGCTTTGATGGTATGGGGGTGGTCAGTAGATCAGGTGGAAGGTAGCTGTCTTGTGGATTATTAATGAGCCCTCTGTCAGTGATCCCTTGGCGGTTCTTGTGGTACACGCTGTAGCCTATGGGGGGTGAGCAAATCCAGGATATGTGTGCAGGTGAGGAGCGACCCATGTCACTGTGAGAAATAGTGCACCTAGGTTGTGAGTGGTGATAGGGTCATGCATGCCTGCTGTGTTTGTGTTTTGAAGGGTGGATGGTAATGAGAGGGATGTGGATGAGTTTCTGTGGGTTGGAAGTGTATGGTGTATGGGAGCAGCATGTAGGCTGGGTAATTGCATGTGTAGGTGCAGGTGGAAATTGGAAGGGGTAAGTTGGGTGTGATGCACATCCTGCTGATTTACCTGGGATACAGAGAGCCTGGGCACTGCCCCTTTCTACCAGGACCAAGCAAGAATATCTAAGTAACCCAAGGCAATCCAGATGTGGACCCCTGGCTCACTGTGCCTTAGAGATACTTAGCTTCACCTCACTGAGGAGGCCCAACACGGCTGAAACGTGTGTCAGGGGTTGCTGATGGGACTCTTGTTTAGAGGACAATTGCCTAGCATGTCGGTGTTGAACAGCCACATGGTATTTGACCTATGTTCATTCTCAGTAGAGGGGCTCCCACATCCTTGCTTAGCTCTGCAGAATGGTTGCCCTGCTGAGAGGTACTGTTATGTTGTCACTTATAGCATAACAGACCTACTGAGAACTATAAGTACTCTGCCAAGTATACCAACACTGTTGAGAAATGCAGGTACTGGCCCATTACAATTAAAGCAGCTCTGACAAGAAGTGCAGATATTAACAACAGAAACGTATGGGAGTGGTCATTGGAAGTGCTGATACTCTTCCATTAGAAGGTAAAGGCTAGTACACTCTATTTAATTATACTGTAGTTCTACTGGAAAGACATTGTAGTTACTCCCGCCTCACAAAAGTATGCATTATGCTTGCTCAGGGAGGGATCAGACTTTGTGCAAAGTCCATTCTTGCCATCCTATTGGAGATTATCAATGATTGAAAACATCCCCTAGACACATTTTTAAAAAGCCTAATCATCTTCCTAATCAGGTCAAGCCACAAAGTTGCTCCTCCACAATCCCACCCTCCCTCTCCTTCTCCATCTCCCACACCTTCTCTTATTCGATCCCCTGTATCTAAAACCCCTGTGTGCTCTCCTGGTTTCCCTTTCCCTCTGAATCCCTCCCTGTCTGTTTGTCCTTTGCTTTCATTCTCCCCCCAACCTCAGTCCATTTCTCTGTCGCAGTTTCCCTAAAGCTCCCTCTCGACCTCCCTTACATCCTTTATCCAATTTTAAATTATGTTTGGCCCACAATTAACCAAAGTCTGCTTGCAATTATGAATAAACAAATCCCCAAAAGATTCTTTGCAACAACCCCCAATGATATGCCATATGGCAAGCAGGCTTACGGCAGAACTTTGTAACAAATTAGGTGTTTGCTGTATGAATCACACAATACTTTTTCCCAGTTGTAGAATTGACGCACTCTACAAGCAGTCCTTGTGCTCCCTTGAGCAGGTAAACCTACATCAGATTAAACCATTTAATTCGCTTTTTTCTTCCTCTCAAGACAGGCACCATTGTAGAATTTTGTTTGTATTATTTAGAGGGGACATTTTTCCTCATATTTATTTTAAGCAAATTACTACTATGCAACTGGCACTGATCGGTAAATAGAAGGATAGAGTTAACTCTAGTTAAGACTACCCGTTTTATGATATTACATTTTTTCAACATTTCCGCCTGTATTGATAAATATTGGTCATTTTATCTGTATACATCCACATTTATTTTTTAATATGTGAAAAAAATAGTTGCAACATTTATTTGCATGAAAGAACACATTAGCACTTGTATGCATGTGTAAAAATCAGTAAAATCGGAAATGTTTACATGACATGTTTACATGACACCTAGTGCATGCTCATGTCAAACCTGTTCCTGTTCAACCAGGTTGCAACTAAAGTACTTCATTTACGAAGACAACCTTGTTATTTAAACTAAAAGCACATTTAATGTACTAACGCAGTATGCCTATTTGCGTTACTCTTTCTTAAAGCACCAATTTTTACTTCAGCACGAAAAAATTCCAAAACATGTATTGCTAATACCACCGTGTGCTTACAGACTTCAGGAGGGGCCATTATCACTGGGATCATTGCCCCTCCCCAATGTATGGCTGTCAGTGATTATTGCGCAGTAACAACCCCCCCCCTTCATTCTATAAGGTTATATTACTACTGAGAACCAGGCAATCATCCAGGATGGTTTCCTTGCAATAAATATCATTATAACAAAATTCATACATTTGGCAGAAGGGTGAGTACAAAAGACACACATTGGCCCTGGTTAAAAGTACTTGCGGACATCATAAAATACAATCATCTAAATGTGATTTTTAAAAAAATCTTGAGGTTGGGAAAAACACCTTGAGCATTGAAGTTGTATATTGAATCTGCAGGAAGCCTATACATAGTCAGCCCATCACACTGGACCTCATTAGGAATATGCCGGTCTGGAAAGAGTGTGCCGGTAATTCAGTTCACCAGCACCTTTCCGGACCGGCATACTCCAAGTTTGCCAGTGAGGTGGCCTGATTTACCTCCAGCCAAGAGCTGGAGGTAACTCAGGCACCCCCACTGCCGAAACACAGCCGGTATTACCAGCACTGGTAGGAGCGATGCCAGTAATACCGGCAATCCCCCATGGAGTCCAATGGACTCAATGGAATGGGGACTTACCTACCGTTGTCGGCACCTGTAACATGCCGGTAAATCCAGCATATCAGGCACAGGTAACGGTAGGTCAGTTTGCCAGTATTCCGCCATTGAATTACCAACATGCCAGGAAGTTCACAACCCTGTCACAGCAGAATGTATGTTATGTTAAGAACTCATTCAATATTTACAGCCTTTTGGTGCTGAGTGACCGTGACAGAGCCAGGCTACAAATGAGACTATTCAGGAAACCGTCAGATCATACACTGTTTCCAGAAGGCTTGTGGCTATGTAGCTGAGAAAGTGCCCTTGTAGGGGGATTCAATAAGACTGCTGCTCAAACCCCTAAATGCTTTCCCTCCAGATGAGAGCTACTGGACTAACAGACCTTTAGAAGACATTCTAAGGCAGGGCCTATGTTGCAACCTGGAAGGTATTACCTGAATCTGCCGACAATGAAAGGGATTATGTAGATAGCAGAGCCTTATGCACAGAGTTATTGACTTTAATTTGTTGATTGACAGGCAGCCAGTTGAGCTGTACTTGCACTGTGAAAAGGTGCTTTTCTACAATGTTGATCTACAGCTAGACAAGCCGCAGCATTACCTTTAGGCGGCCAATCAGTTATTAAGGTAGGTCAAAATAAAGGTCTATATAAAGTCAATTCCTGAAGAAATTAGAGACAAGGAGACAGTCCAGCACTGCTCATCCAGCGACAAAGGAAGAACTTGGCTTAGGATTTGTAACTGGAAAAAAAACAGAACAGAGGCAGCTTCTATTTCAGATCCCTGTTCATCCCCATTCCAAGATTCCTTAAGGACTGGACGGTAGAAGGGCAAGTTTCCAGAAAACCACACCAGATCTTTGAGAACCAAAGTTTATTAACTTTTCAGCATTTAAGGACCTCTGTTCTGCTGCCATCCAAGTAGAAAGAATTGCATGCATGCAGCAATGTATGGATGTGAGGCTGCTTATTAGTAAGGTTAAAGTGAATGCATGCAAGTAGTTATCAGTTAACAGTAATAAATCAGATTATCATCAAAATAGGTTAAATATGGAAATCAAAAAGAAGAAATGAGCTTGCCCAATGGGCTCACATAGAAATTAAACAGAAGTTGGCTTGTGGGGGTTCCATTCCACAGGCAAGAGACAATGGTTTGTAAGATGGAGATGATAGGGAAAAATATTGGGAACAATCTTCTTAAATTCAGATTTGTTTAGAGCCGATTCCACGATTCGGCTGATCAAGATGGCACAATCCATTCTTTTTAAAGCACCTGACAGGGATAACAGACTTGCCAGGAAGAATCTTCCTAATGGTTGAGAAGGTTGCACAGCTTTTCTGTCTTCTTGTGTTGTGCTCCGTGGAGAAGGACTCCCAGCACAGCTCTTTTAGTATAATTCCTTTTATTGTTTTTTGATAGATCTATCATTGGCAATTAGTGTTTACAAAATGAAATAAGTTGACGCTTTGCATCGGAAGGGGGTTTAATCTGGAAGATCCCAGTGGACTTACTGAGGGCAATTTGTTAGAGAAATGTTCATCCATATAAATACATGTTCCACTGGGTCCATGCCGGTAGAATAGATGTTAATCAGAACCTTCTGACACACTCTGTCAAAAGCAGCTGAAAGATCCAGGAACACAGGTCAACAGATTCCACAACCATCCAGAATGTGGACAGGGTTGTACGCTACTTGAACGGTGGGGGTATTGGTGCTACTTCTGACACGCATGTCCTACTTGTAGGTCCTGAGTAAATGGTGCTGTGTTAAAGATTAATTTCCCATACCCCTCTCAAGCGCCTTACCCTAACAAGGGAGAGTAGAAACATGTCCAAACTTTGCAAGGTTCAAAAGGTTTCATCTTGCTTCCTTTAACAATGGCTAAACCTGGCCACCTTTCAAGGAACAAGGAAAGGCACTTGAGAAGGAGGCCTCGATGATGGAAAGGCAAGTCAAGGAAGCAAATCGATAAAATTAAGGAGAAAGTCTGGCAATGGCATATCTTTTTTAGGATGCATCCTCCATGGGGTTGAAAATAGATGCAAAGTCAATGAGAGAGACCAGTGCAAAAGAGTTCCACAAAGGAATGGCTCTATGCTGCAAATCAGGGTTAGGGACAACTCGTGTGCGTCCTTTCTTAATAATGTGTACTTGAACTGTGGTAATTGCTCCACATTTCTGGAGAATGGCTAAGGCCAACTAGCCACTGAAAGTGCTAGCCTCGTCCTCTTTCTATGGATGCCCAGTTTAGCTTTCTGTATCACCCTACAGTAGCTCTGGTTTTCATTGATTTCAAAATATTGTAAAGTTCGATGCTTCTCAGGAACCCACCAACAAGGCAGCCTTTTTCCATTCTGAACTACCCTCACTTATTCCCAGACTGCACCCAGTCTGGGAAAAGACTAGCTTTTAGGAACCACCAAAGTATCCCAGTAACTAACATATACAATGCTTGGTTTGTCCTAGGGTGGCGATTGGTCACTGCTTTGAAGTTTTGGGATAATCAGTAGATTCCAACTCTTTATTTTTCACTGTTCCTTTTTCCTATGTTCTGCATGGAAAATAATGATCGGACATTTAAACACTTGTAACTTGTGTACACTTGGCGATAGGTATGTAGGTTTTTGTTTGTAAAGCACTACATTGCCATAGAAACAGCTTCAAAGCACTGACATGTATATATTTATCAATATACATTTATTTATTTTTTGTATTAATTCTTTTCAGTGAAAAAACTTAATTTAGGATACAGTTAAGGCAAAATAGCTCATAGCAACACAATCATTGAAATTCAGTGACAAGAAAAATGGTTAAAGTGACTTTAAGATGACGATTTAACACAAAAGAATCCCAGAAATTCAGCAGGTGTTGGAAGCAATGTCACTTGAACTCTGAGACCCCATTGTGCATTCCTTGATCAAGCATAACTCGTTGTGCCCAACTTGTTTCATATTTGGAGCAAATCCATCCATCAATTTTCAATGTGCGCCTGTTCAAATGATGTACCCTTTTGCCTATGAAAAAAACAATGGGATGGGTCAAAAAACGGCTTTTTACTCGATGCTTCATAATGTGTGACCTATTTCACAAATTGGCGAGTTTCGGGGTGTGCGGGCCTGAAATTTCATTTGTACAATTTCAGACAGGTACGTTAAACAAGTCAAATATTATTTGCAATAGAATATTCCCATAAGTCAATAGTTCATGGTTTTCACCTTAACATTAGAGCTGGGACCCTAGATCAGCCAGATGGGTGAGATCATTAAAGGGATTTGGGAAGACTTACACATTTGCAGCCAATGCCAATGACTCCTCGGCTTGTTGGCATATCATTTCAAGCACTGCAGGAAATAAGGAAGTGCAAGACAATATGAATTCCCATGTAGTGGCCCATCCTTTGACGGAGTATCCTCATTTTATATTTGCTGAAGGGAGAGTGTGGGCCAGAGAAGTGGACGCGCTGTCATGCCATTGCAATAGGGGCCTCATTGTCACAGCCTCCAACCTTCTGCACGGACGAAATGAAGAACTTGTTGACATGGGAGGTTAAGTATGAGGGTCCAGATCCAGACTGGGTTGCCACCAACTTGGGGTTATGTTCCTCTGATTTGTGCACCCCATTTGTTACAGTTGTATTAAATGGTATTAGGATATTTCTCGTGGAGTTGGGGTGAGGCTACATTCGTCCCGATTTTTTAAAAGGGAGACATGGGTAATGCAAAACGTTATTGTCCCATTTCACTGCTAGATAGTGGTTCGCCATTCTTTGCTCTGGATCGCGGAAGAGATTGTTTCGTTTGACACCCAATACAGATTCAGGCGACAGAGAGTCGGCGCGGTAATGCAGGGGCTAAACCTGCACTTGACAAATTCGAAGCACGTAAACATCCTTCGAGGCTTTCTTCATTTAGCATTTATGAACATGACATCGGCATTCGATTTTGTCAACAGTGAAAAACTATGGCTTATTCCTCAAGAGCTGGGATTGACGACGACGCTTATTAATACATTAATTAAATTGTATTATAACAATAAGTTTAAGATGAGGTTTGGGAAACATGGCAAGTTAACACCTTGCATTCTAACTCCATACAAAAACAAGCAGAGAGAGAGTGGAAGTAGGGTGGGTGGGAGGAAGATGGGTTGGTGGGGGTAGAAAAAGTGGGGTAGGTGGGTGGAGGTAGAGAAAGTGGGGTAGGGTGGGTCGGGGTAGAGAAAGTGGGGTAGGGTTGGTGGGTTGTAGAGAAAGTGAGTTTAGGGTTGGTTGGGGAAGAGAGAGTGGGGGTAGGGTGGGTGGAGGTAGGGGGAGTGGAGGTGGGCTAGGGTGGGTGGGGGTAGAGAGACTGGGGGTAGGGTGGGTGGGTGTTGCTAGAGAGTGTGGGGGTAGGGTGGGTAAGGGGAATAAAGAGAGTGAGGGTGGGGTGGGTGAGTGTAGAGAGAGTCAGGGTAGGGTGGATGGGTGGGGATAGAGAGTGGGGGTAGGGTTGGGGTAGAGAGAGCGGGGATACAGTTGCCAGGTGAGCACGTGAAAGTGATGGTAGGCTGGGTGGGGGGGTAGGTTGGATGGAGGTAGGTTGGGTGGGGTAGAGAGTGGGGGTAGGGTCGGTGAGGTAGGGAGAGTGGAGGTGGGCTAGGGTAGGTGGGCTTAGAGAACGAGGGGGTAGGGTGGGAGGGTTAGGGTAGAGAGAGTGGGGGTAGGGTGGTTGGGTGTTAGTAGAGAGTGTGGGGGTAGGGTGGGTAAGGGGGATAAAGAGAGTGGGTTTAGGATGGGTGAGTGAAGTAAGGTGGGTGTGGGTAGAGAGAGTGGGGGTAGGGTGGGGTAGAGAGAGTGAGGATACACTGTCCAGGTGAGCGAGTGAAAGTGATTGTAGGCCGGGTGGGAGTAGAGAGAATGGGTGTAGGATGGGTGTGGGTAGAGAGTCGGGGATGTGTGGGTGGAGCTAGACAGAATGCCGGGTAGGTGGGGCTAGAGAGATTGGAGGCATGGTCTACTGTCAGCCTGTTTGTCTTCTACTCCCTGCAACTAGGTGTCCTTTAGCTTCATGGGAAAGTAACAAATCATGTCCTCCAGCGTTCATCCAGTTCTGCTCTGCGTTCATCCGTCCTGCTCTACATTGTTGTTTTTTTTATTCGCCAAAATCAAAAATTGTGATGCAGAGTACAGGCTATTTCCATCCTGGAACTTGGGCATTCATAAGGACAGCTGTGAGTCACTGTAATGGAAGCGTCTGTTCATTGTTTATTACAAAGAGATCACCAAGAACATATAGGTCGGCCGCCTCAGACAACCATGAAAGCAAATTCAATTTGTTTATCCCTTTTTGTCAGTCAGACAAACTTCACATACAACAAATCTGCACGAAGTTATAACATGGATAACATCACTTATGGCCTCTTTTCGCAATATGATTGCTAATGAAAAATCCAATGCCATATGATATATTTTACAGTGCATTCTGTTGGTGCTTCAACTTTAGGATCAGAGTAACTGCGTGCATAAAAACCTTTATTGGAATATGTAATAAGTAATATTGTCAAGAAGCCCAGATTGAAGTTTTCAGCACCGCCTTGTCTGTCAACAAGACATGCCTTTTGGTTGTTGCAGTTATTTCAGCAACTGCTGCTGACTCTACTGAGTTACATTACCTTCAGTTAACAAGAAAACAAACTATCCCATGAACGTGAATACCAATAAATCCTCCCTGGACTCACCTTCACTGCATTTTCCCAACAAAGTCAACCAGCAAATGGCTGACAAACTAAAACTCCCCAACCCTATCGTACCTATTCCTATATGCACAAACAATCTCGAGCCCCGTTCCTCAAGGGAGCTCTCATAAATGCTAGGTCGCTGGTTGCCCATGCAACTGACATAGCTGATATAATATTAGCTGATAACTTGGACATCTTGGCCATAACAGAATCTTGACTACATGATGCAGCAGGACCTGCACTCATGCTAGCAATCCCGGAAGGATACTCTGTAACCAGACAAGATAGAAATGAAGCTCGAGGTGGAGGTATCGCCATAATAGTCAGGTCCAGCCTCTCCTTAAGACTTGCCACCTCTCAAATTACGCAATCATGCGAAACACTTACTGCCAAATTGTCTCTCACCAAATCCCAGTCACTCACTGTTCACCTAATATACAGACCTCCCGGCCTACTTTGGACATTTGAAGAGGACATTCATAGCCTCTTATCAAATAATCTTAAAACTACTACCCAAATGTTATTATTAGGCGACTTCAACTTAGGATTCAATGATTCGGCAGACAAACATGCCTCTAAATTAGCCAACATCCAAGCAGAATTAGGCCTAGCACAAAAAATAAATGAACCTACCCATAACAAAGGGAGAATTCTAGACTGGGTAGCGGACTACAACTGCACGGCAACCATCACTTCCATCACACCGCAACTGTGGACAGACCATTTCCTTGTGTCGTTCACCCTTTCTACTACCAGACCCCTTCAGATGACTTTACCTATGCCACCCCCCGTGTCCCACTAGGAGCAAAAAGAACATTACAGTGGACCCTAGCATACTGGTCCAAGAATACAACAATATTATGCTTACCACCTTGGACAAAATTGCTCCACTTAAACTAAGACCAAGCAAACTTGAAGCTCACCTAAACAAATGGTTTACACCTCAGCTAAAGGACTTACGCCTTCTAAAGTGGAAATGTGAAACCACGTGGAGACTACTGCCATCCACGGACAATAAATCTAAGCTAACTCAAATAGCTGCACAATACAAAAATGCAATATGCTCAGCAAAAAGAGACTCCTATAATGAACGTATAGCCAACGCAAACTCCAGCATGAAAGAGCTCTTCACTATACTAAAAGAATTAGAGTCATTGATTCCAACTACCGACAGTTGCATTAAAAACAAGACATGGTGCACAGACATCCAACTTGCACTCTCTAATAAAATAACTACTCTACAAAAGAAAATTGCCCTAAGAAAAGACTTTCTGGATTTACCACTAAATGCTGACAACATCACCCCAGCTACTAGAACATTGACCAACCAACCTGCCAAATTCCACTTCTCTAAAATATCTATACTAGAGGTAGAGAAAGTTATCTTATCGCTTAAACCATCTAACTGCAAAGGTGATCTCTGCCCTGCTCAGCTTATCAAGGAGGCAGCAAGAGACCTTGCACCATTCTTTACGAAACTGATTAATGCCTCTTTCACATCAAACACCATTCCTTCTAATCTGAAACAATCCTGGGTACGTCCTCTCCTAGAGAAGTAATCACTAGACCCACTCATTCCTACGAACTACCGCCCTATTACGACGGTACCGTTCTTACTCAAAATCTTGGACAAGGTTTCTTATACCCAAATCCAGAACTACTTAGAATTGCACAAGCTCCTTGGGGTTAGACAATCAGGCTTTCGTCCGCAACATGGAACAGAAACAGCCCTCATCGACCTACTAACATAGGTTAATGAGCTGAGAGACAAAGGGCAAACTGCACTACTTCTACTGTTGGATCTCTCAGCGACATTCGACCTAGTAGACCATAAAGTCCTGTTTAATCATTTGGACTCAGCTGCCCATTTCTCAGCTGAAGCTATCAGGTGGATAGAATCATTCCTAAGCGACAGAACGATGAGGGTCTTCTCCCCCTCGGCAGCTGGGGACCCTATCCCTACCACTTGTGGTGTCCCAGAGGGCTCCTGTGTCTCACCGACACTTTACAATATATTCACCAAGCCTTTGTTCGATGATCTGGACCTTCTGGGTATCACCTACACTAATTATGCAGATGATATTCAGATTCTCCTCCCACTTTCCGGGAATTATGACAAAGATTCAGCATTGGTGAATAGAGTGTACCTCATCATTCAGGCATGGATGGCACGCACGGTCTATGCCTGAATGATGACAAGACTGAGTTCATTACCCTGGGCACCAACTATAACTTGAAGAAACTAGGTACTGACTACACCACCTTCACCATTGATGGACATATCATCAGGGTAGCGAAGGCAGTGAAAACACTCGGTTTCTATCTGGACTCTACCATGTCCTTCGACAAGCAAGTAAAATCTCTGGCCTCTACCACTTCATACACCTGCAAGTTTATCCAAGCAGGCAGATCCTTCCTCTCTAATGACAGCTGCTTGATCCTAGCTAGGGCATACTCTCTAGGCTAGATTACTGCAATGCTCTGTACAGCGGCGCTAATAAGGCCATTATCCTGAGGCTACAAACACTCCAAAATAACGTGTTAAGAGCCGCTCTAGGTATAAACAAAAGAGAACATATCTCTGCTACCAGACGCCAACACAACTGGCTCACTGCATTTAACAAAATTCTTCTAAAAGTAGCCTCCCTCACCCACAAAGCACTAAACAATGCGGCCCCAAGCTATCTTTCAGATAGAATTCATAGAAAAATGTCCACCAGACCCACTAGAGCTAACAATACTCACTGCCTCAATGTTCCTAGATACCGGCTCACTAAAATGGGCGGTAATAGCTTCGCTGTGAAAGCTGCTAAACTATGGAACTCCCTGCCACATCAGCTTAGAGTTGACCAACCCAGCCCACTATTCAGAAGCAGGTACATTAACATCCTCAACTCTCCCGTCGTCTAAATATGACACCTACTAGACTGACTCAGGACTCCCGATTCTTAATCGTGCCCACTGTATATATGTGTCCTATCACCACTCCTTGACCAATTGCTCCACCTGTATATGTGTGCATACTCTCTTTGTAACTTCCTGTAACTATATATATCGAATTCTATTATATTTGTAACGTTGCGCTCCTGTATATATGCTCTACGGCAAATTCTTGTAATTATATTTTCTGCATTGTACTATTTCTGTAACCATGTAAGTCTTGAATTTCCTTATGGCTGCGCCCTGCTACCTTTGGGTTAGGCGCGCATTATAAATCAATAAACAAACAAACAAACAATGGTGTTTGACAGCACTGTTTACAAAATCATTGTGTTTGAAATTATTGTGGCGTTTTTGCAATGTTGCTGTGGAGCTGCGCCATGAGCCGCAGACCGCCATGGTGCCTGCCAGCAGAAAGTCTGATATGCATTAATTTTACAGTGGAATATGCCCATAATGCAGAAATGCCATGTATTAAAACATCCTGGGTTGGCACAAATCACAGCTGCCAAAGATCTTATACAAAGTCCAAACGGGGTCCAGGTCATCAAAATAATCGGAGGACACAGTGAAAGACTTAGAAATAAACTAATGTAGTACATTTCAGTTTGCATTACAGTAAAAATCAAGCATTGGCAATGCTGCATGGTATTGCCACTTTGGGGCGCACTCCAGGCACTCACGGACAACGCGCGCCATGTCCCCGATTTGGATTTCATACCTGCAGCACACTCGCGCGACTGCCCATTCTGTGACGGGTTTGAATTTCACGCTTGTGAATCCACATTTGATCTGTCGAAAACATACGAGCCACAACTCACTGATGCGGGCTCTGGGGTACATTATAGGCTGCTTGAAGACACTGTTCCCCCAACAAGGGTGGGAAAAGAGCTCTCGGTTATTTTATTTAACAAAATACTGTATTTAAGTGCCTATCTGGCAAAACTTGCAACCCTGGCGATCGGTTTCTTGAACGTCCATCGCCCTTCTGCAGAGAAGCGTGAAACAGTAACAAAGTCAGCGACCGAAACACACAGTGTAGTTTACCTCGGAATATTGCAACTATCTCAGTCAGAACAGAAGAGCAGTACAGAACAGCAGAGCTCCTGAGTGACATGACACATCCTCCTTCTCTGCAGCCTACATGGTGTCAATGAAGGTGTCGCCCCAACAGCCCCCTCACCTCAACTGTGGCACACTAGACAGGCCCGGACTGCAGCACTCACCGTGAACCTTTCTCTTTCCGTGGCGGACATGGTGAGCTGGAACACACACTGCCTGCTGCTGTTCTCAATGTGTGGGGAGAATCCTCATTTGGAATCAGTGGGCGTTGGATGGTTTCAACTGATTTTCTGCTATCATGCATCTCCTCTCTACCTTCTGTTTTCGTGTTTGTAAAAGATACAAGATGGCTGCCCTCTCCCAGTCGTGAGAAGGGAAACCTGCCTCAGTGTCCAGCTGGAAAATAAATCACTCCTCTACGAAACTCACAAAGACACGTGACATGTTTCAGTACTCCTGATTGGGAAAAAATACATTAATGAAGCCTCTATTGGATTACATCCGTGTCGTACAACACAAATTAACACTTTGTGCTTTGGGAATTGTATGCCACAGCATTTCCAGTTTTCATGAAAGCCACAAAGACTGCTTTTTGGAACCCCTTGTAGCAATTGTTTTGGTGATATTTGGTGGTTGATGCCACCAAAAAGCGCCAAAACCAAAAACGGGAGGATATCGTAGCGCATGTACCTTGCCAGAGGGACCACAGTCTTCCAATACTGCTATATCTATATGACACATTCCTGATGGCACGTACGACTAATGAAATATGAAAAACTGCCCTGACAGGGAAATTACTTCTACAAAGAGCTTTGTTCCTATTACTTACTCTGTCGGTTATAGAAGAGTGCTCTACGGGATAAAAAAAGACTCCCTAGTAGTTTAAATCAGTGTTTAGGGAGAATGTATTAATGGAGAAAAGAAAAACCACATCTGAAGGAAGACATGTTAATATTTGTCAACTTGCATATTGCAAACATTATTTAATCTGCATTTATTGTGGCATTTATGAATACCTGTATTCATAGAATTAAGACATAAATAAATGCATTGCTTTCCATGCAAAACAGAATTGTTAAAGCAATATACAGAGGAGAATTCTCACAAACATAGATGAAACCAAAATGAGACATATATAATAGACATCAACATCCCACAGTTGAATGTTAGAGAACACAGGAAACAGTCCTGTGCATTAGCCTGATTGATTTTGATTTTGAGGCATTTATATAGCGCACACAACAAACCAAATCGGATCCTGACGCAGATGGAACACTGGCTGAATAGAATAGAAAGGTCAGCCAGACGATTGTTAGTGCCAGTGAAATTCACCGAAGGATCAAATGAGGATGGTACCTATTTAAATAAGTAGGTCTTTAAACCTGATATAATGGTCAGTAAAGAATTTGCCCCTCTAAGATTCAGGGGAAGGCTGTTCCATAATCTAGGTCCAGCAACTGAGAAGCTACAATCTCCTCTTGTAATACAATTTGACTTGAGAATAATGAGCAGTTATTGATCTTCTGATCTCAAAGCCTGTGTGGGGTAATACTGCATCAGTTTATTTGTTAGGTAAGGTGGTGCCAATCCATTTAGGCATTTAAACACCAATCACCCGATTTTAAATTTAATGCGGTCTTCCACCGCTAGCCAATGTAGATAGCGACGAAGGCCTGAGATTGGAATTTTTTAGATGCGCCAAACACCAGTCTTACTCCGGCATTTTGTGCCTTTTGTAGACAATGGATCTGTTTAGCCGGGGCTCTGGCCAAAGGTCCATTACAATAATCTAATTTGGAATTGACTAGAGCTCCCACCACCGAAGCCTGATCAGTGTCAGGTACATATGGTAGTGCTTGACAAAGAATGCCTATGTTATAGAAAACTCACTGAACTTTGGCTGACAACTGGCCACTACAACCCAAGTCACTCTGCCAAACACAGCTGAGATTCTTAACCTTAGTGGCATATCTGAGGCTAGACCCCAAAAACTGGGGTGGCGGGGGACTACTTTTACCTTTGAGCAGATGTTTCGTCCAAATAGAATAACCTCAGTTTTTTGGGGGTTGAGTTGCAGCCAATTTGTTTCCATCCAGGACCCTATTTCCTCCAGGCTACCATAGCCAGGGAGTCCTCCGCATCATCCAATCTGATATACAATAGTATGTCGTTGGCGTACGAATGGAATCTAAGATGGTATTTCTCTAAAATGGCCATTAATGACCAAAGATAGATATGAAATTAAAGAGGGGAGAATGCCGATCCCTGTGGTACGCTGCAACACTGGTGGAGGATTTCAGATAAGAAACCTCCCACCTGTACGCATTGTTTACGCCGAGTGAGAAATGAGGTGGACCAATCCAAAGCACAAGAATCTGCGTTCACAAAGTTCTTTATATGAGCTAACAAAATACTGTGATCCACTGTATCAAAGGCGGCGGATGGGTCGAGCATTACATGCAAAGAGAGCTTGCTTGCATCCCCAGTCTGCAACATCTCGTCCCATACCGCCATCAGTGCTGTCTCTGTCCCATGCTTGGGACAAAAGCTGGACTGCAATGGATGGAGAAGGCCATTATCTTCAACAAAATTCTAAAGCTGACTTGTAACCACTTTTTCTAGAACTTTTTCCGGCCAGGGCAGACCGCCAATGGGACGATAGTTGTTAAAATCTTCGGGAGTAAAGACTAGCCTTCTTTAATAGTGGCGAAACAACTGACAATTTCAAGGAATCAGGAACTACCCCTTGGGTTAATGACGCATTTATGAATGTAGTCATAAAAGGGGTGAATTCTGGAGAAAGTTGCTTAGCAACTAAGCCAGGAATTGGGATGAGAGAGTCATTTGTAGGTTTTAATTGTGACAGATGACTACAAATATCGTCCTCTGTCACCAATTTAAAACTGAACTGAATGGTCTCAGTCACTCCCTTGTCCGATACTCCAGACAATTGTTTACTTGTATTTACAGCATCACGATAAGGCATAAAGTCTGGATCCCTATCAAGCCTAATATTATTTTGAATGTTCGTAATTTTGTCTCTAAAAAACGTATTCAGCCCGTTGGCATGATTTACTGAAGAGATCTTTGCAGGAATATTTATAATGGGGTTAACATAATTGGTGATTGTTTTAAATAACTCTTGTGGATGAATTGCCACTGCTGTGATTTTCCTGGACAAAAAATTCGATTTAGCACTAAAAACAGCTTTTTTGTATTTGGTCAATGCTGTTTTTGCTAACGAAGCGTGTTCTGGTGATTTCAGCAAGTACCATCTATTCTCATGATATTTATGATCCTTTTTTAATTCAAGGAGTTGCATAGTATACCAGGCCTTGGATAAGCTTTTAGGAGCAGTAGTCCTCAACAGGGCATATTTTGTGCAGAGGTTACTCATCCTTCCTCTTTCAGACAAGCTTAGTCCCCCCCAGCACTGGGGTAACAGTTTCATGTTTAGTTGCCTTAATAAGAAACAATCTGAGATAGTGGCCGGTCCACCAAATAGGAAGTGTGTCAGTCATAAAGACCCCATTCCCTCTGGCCAGAACTACATCAAGACAGTGTCCATGTTTATGTGAAGATGTTTGGGCAAGTATTGACACCTCCTGCTGACACAATAATTCAAATAGTTGTTTTGAATCTGGTTTGAAGGAGTCCTCCAACCAGATATCTAAATCGCTGATAAACAGTAGTTCCTTATATTTAGTGCCAGATGTGATAAAAAAAAAATCATCAAGTCCCTCCAGAAAAGAGCCCACCAGCCCAGGGGGGGGGTGTAGATCAATACAATCCTTACTGAATACTTTGGCGTCACAGTAAAAGTCATTACACCTATCTCAGAGATATTATCCCAATATATGGGTTTAAAATGGCCAAACTTTAGCTGTGATCGGTAAATAAATGCAATTCCTCCACCCACTTTGCCCTGCCTGTTAAGATGTTGGATTGAACAACCTTCAGGGATTAAACAATGAAACATGGCATGAGAAGTATCTGTTAACCAGGTTTTGGTTAAAAATAAAACATCCAACTTGATCAAATAAACCTGGGATATGTTCAGAAATGCCTCTCTGTCTAGCTAGACACAGAATATATATCACTTAAACTACTGCCACAAGGACAACGTCATGGGCTCAGGGGACTGCCTAATGACCTTCATTCTCTTGTATCTGCATATACTGGGCGTATTCCAGAGCGACAAAGGCACCCACAACTTCAAATTGACCCTAATTCAAGACCTCAACATCACTGAGCAATTAATCAGGCTTATCATGTATCGGCTACTACTAAAGCCATGCTGCATAACTTAAATCAAGTTAATGCATGAACGCTATAAAAGTGAAAACCACTTTATAAAATCAATAAAGACCAACAGATGAGGTCTCCTTTTACTTGAAAGCCAATATATGAAAACAATACATGTCTAAAATGACTATTGTCAACTTTTACAAAAGTGAAAACTACTGTATGCAATCAATACAGACCAACAGAAAAGGTTTCCTTTAACTTGACAGTCAATGTATGAAAGCAATACATTGTCAATTAAATTAACTGTATGAAATCAATACAAGCTAACAGACAGGGTGTCTTTCTACCTGAAAGCTAATGTGTGTTATCAATGCATGTCCAGAAAAAACTATTGCAAATCATACCTCTTGAAGAAGCGCTGAAAATTATAAGCGGAGAAACACGTATCGAGGTTTGTTGTTTAAAGAGATTTTCATTTCTAAACAGAGGCTTTCAATGCAAATAAACAGATTCATTCTGTATACAACCAATTGTTCTTTGTATATTTCTTTAAGTTTAAGTGCAGACTAGGACCACTCATTTGTTCAAGCATGCTCTAACTCAGGCTAGTCTCTAAGCAAGTTCAGACTGCAGCTAAACTTTCACTTTGAAAAATACCTCGGCCAAACTTAACATCGGAATGCGCCATTGCTACTAAAGACTGGAATTTACCACTATACAGTATTCCGGATCGAGGCTTGATAGTCAATCCAGTGAAATGTCAGTCAGGCACCTGAGTAGGTGCCCAAAGAAATCAATGTGTTTGTGCTCGAGCACCTCTGGTCCAGCTGAATGTCTAGCATTTGATTACTTGGGCATTTGGTTTCGGAGGAGTTTGTCTTGGGCCGTACACATTGAGACATCTTCCAGTAGAATGGCAGAGGATAATAGAGACTTTTAAGACTTGCTACCAAGTTGGGCATAAGGCTAAATCAGAGGCGATTGCTACTCATGGGGGTAGGCAGATTGTAAGCTTCTTCAAAGAACACAAAATGCTTTTTCAGAAGTCTGATTGCTATCGCAACATGCACCCTGACTTTTGTTATGCATCGAGGGTTAAATATGCCCTTCTTATCGGATATTGATCTGTATGAGCCATTGGAGTTTTGGGCTTCGGCATGGCACAAAGATAAGGGTACTTTGTCCAAGTTGATTATCAAGGACTTAATATTCTATGGCACTTTAAGAAGGGATCCTTGGCTATGGCATGCAGCTTTTTATATTAATAAACTTAAACATCTGGCCTTCAACTCACCAGAGTCTATGCCCAACAGTGCTAAATTGGTGCTAAGCTGCTCTTTGATTTGAGGAAACATGCAGGGGGTAAACAAGGCCAGTTGTGTTGTATTTAGCAATTGCAAGGTTAAGTTGTTTACCTTACCTGGCCTCAATGGCATGAAGCATTCTTTTGACACATTTTAGATTTTGAACTCTTTCACTGGTACTTGAGAGCCAAGCACTGGTGGGAACATACACGTGGATGCGATAACATTTAATTGAAAAACATGATGCATTTTTTGTTCTTTTGCCCATTTTCTAGAGACATGAGAGCCAAAAGGCAGAAATAAAGGATACGTCCAATGTAGTGTGGCTGTACTCCTACTCATGTGACCTGATGTAATAACTTGTCACGAGGTGGAACAGGAAGATAATTATGTTTCTAATCTTTCTTTTAAGTTCTGATATTTTGGATGCATGATGATGGCCGGTGCAGGTTAGGTTTTTGGTAGCTCGGCAACTTAGTAACCAATATCACGTGCAGTGCGGAGAGGCATCCGATCCATGGCGTTATTGCTGCAGTGTACTTACCATCACATGTTCTTGATGGTTGCTTTATTGTATTGTATTTCATTGTGCATCAAATAGATCTTGTATTTGGTATCCCGTGATTCCCTCGAATATAAGGCATCGAATGCAAAAGCCTCGAACAAAAATGCATTGAAAAAATGCATTTTTTTGTAGGTAAAAGTTTTTCTTTTTATTAAAATGGGTTTTAAGGGGTAAAAAAACGGGGTTTGGGGGACCCCCCTTCCCCCATTTAAAAAAAAGGAAAAAAAGCATTTTTTGATGCATTTTTTTCCGAGGCTTTTGCATTCGGTGCTTTGGATGTCGTGGCTATCACTAGGAACCCTTGTATTTATGATGACTATAGTTTAATATTTATTCATGTGCTTTTGGGGATTTCGAAGTAAAGATGAAAATACATGTATATATATTAACATCAGTCACAGCCATTTATTTAAAACAGTATAACAGAAAGCGCAAAGCAATAAAATATCAACATCAAAGCCAGTAAACCAGCTGGGTTTGTTATCTGTGGTTGGTGTAATTACTTTCCGTGTCACCAGCACATGTTTTTGCAATATTCTGTTGTTGACTTTAATAATCTCCTGTGAAAAGCCATTGCACTCACTGCCCTGTGGAGTATAAACTTGACTCACCTACGTCATGTTAACCAGATAGTCTGCTGCATCACAACACGCTGGTCCGCACAGGTTCCTTGTCCTGTTTTTGCCATTCACAGACTTAAGTGAGTTACAGTCACTAGTCTGCTAGAAGATGTATACCTGCTTTCTCAATGACTTGGCAGTGCTCTATAAGCCTTGGGGACCTTTCTCAGAAGTGATCAGCAGGCTAATGCAAATTTCCTAGTGAGATTCAGTTAGGTTTTCAGGTCCCCATTGGATCCTTACTTAGACACCTTCCATTCTTATAAATCAATGAGCCATTTATCTCGCGAACATAAGAAAAGAGGATCCCTCTCCAAAATTCTTACTCTCTTTCCCAGCAGAATTCATCATGCCCTTTTGTTAAGGTTACGATGGAACATTCTTCCCACTTATGACATTCTGCTGAGAAGAAACCAAATTAATTTGCAGGATAGCCTATGTAGATTGTGCCACTTAGAACATGAAATGGCTAAACATCTTATCCTACATTGCCCACAATTGAATGACCTAAGACACTCTTACCTTGGCCTATTGAAGGATTTATATTCTGGTCAATCCATTGAATTAATCTGGCAACGCTGCTTATGCGTACAAAATACGTGAGAAGGTCTTGCCCTCTCCGGCTTCCTTAGGGGCCTTCAACTAGACTGCCCCAGATAATCAGGGGGACTTTTGCCCGATAGTAGTTTGCTCTTTTATTTAAGTTGTATGTTAAGTTTCATTTTTTCTTTTTACTTATATTCCATCTGTGATCCTTAATTGGGAGGTACACACGTACTTGAATGTTTGTGAACACATTTTACTGATTAACTTGTTACTATGTTCCAAATTGATACCTATACCGATTTATGGTTTTATGTTCTTTCTTCTTTATTTCTGCTTTTTTTGGTGATCTGACTGACTTGCTTCCCCGTTTGAACATATGGCAAACATTGTAAATATGTATGTAAATATGTCAGGAAAGTAATTTTATCTTGTTTTGTTTTTACTGTACATAATTTTGTAAAGGTTTAATAAAACCAACTACAAATATAAAAAAGAAATTGGGTCTTTTCTTCAGCCCAAATCTTCCAGAATCGCCTTTTTGAGCCACAAATCGCCTGGAAAGTGCAGGAGAGAATGGGGCAGGTTTGGGCTGATTCTTGGGAAAGAAAACATGCACATAACAAATTAAAAGAATTCAGGAAGGGGGGAAAGGTTAGTGGGAAGATCTGGGTTAGGTGAGGCTGGGTTTGGGGTTAGCAAAACGAAATTGAGTCCTGTGCATCTGTGAATGTTACCCAAGTAGGACAACGCATTAAACTCTGCAGTAAAATATCTCAGTGGATTAATGCACCTACTGCAGAGATCTATATACAACCTGGAGGTCATAGGCTTGAATATGAGTCAAAATTACTCCGTTCATCCTTCTAAAGTTGATCAAATTAGTAAAGTTGATTTGGGTTATTGTAATATTGCATGTCAGATAAACAGAACCAGACCCGTGTCAGGCATGCCTAGGTCTGCTTTACATCATTCAGTGGTCAACACTTTGGGTATTATAGGGGCTTATAATATTAGAATATAGGGAATTTATAACAGACATCGACCTCTGAAAAGCCTTTAGGGCAGGGGTAGAGTCAGTCATGCCTTGGTGGTGCATGAAATTTCATCACGCTGAATTTGTTTCCATGAGGACTACTTAGGTTATTTATTGAATAATATGGAGAGTCTGTGGCTGCAGGTGAATGAAAGGCCTGTAGGACTGAGGGAGAGTCAGTCACATTTCAAGCATTCCTGATGCAGACTCTGATGTCCCTTAAAGGAATACCATTTAGTCAGGTAGGATTGAAATAGCTCTGTACCTGGAAATAACACATAATGGGCCTCATTACGACCCTGGCGGTAAGGAGTGAACGGTGCCGTAAAAGGTGCCGGCGCCGTTCACTCCGTACCGCCGCATTACGAGTTCCCCTCGCGGGACACGGTAAGCATGCCTGGGAAAACCAGGCGTGCTTACCGGGTCCCGCGAAGGGAAGAGGGAGCAAACAACGGGCCATCTCGTAATGGCCCGTTGTTTGCACCCTCTCCCATTCCCATTCAGCCATATGAGGGCTGAAATGGGAATGGGGAAGGACCGTGTCCGGGTCCTTGGAGGGAGGAATTACCGGGCCTTCCGAACTCAGAATGGCCACGGTAAGTCCTCATTCCGAGGACCCGGACCCCGACGCGATTTCGGCGGCAGCCATGCCGCCAATAGCGGCAGTTACCCCCAAACTCGTAATGAGGGCCAATATATCCATAGTAAGAGGCCTATTCTCAAAACCTTAGTTGGGGCAAGTGATGCAATGCGCTGGTAACTTGTGCCAAAAAAAGTGTGCCCTATTCAGAAAGATTTGTTAATAAGGTGACCTGTGCCTTTCCTAAAGTAATACAAATACGAAAAAGCATCCTCAGTGCATTAAGGATCCCTGTCAGGTGAGGCCTAGCTGTATAATTCGTTTTTGCTTTGAACATGTGCTGGCAGTGCTGGCAGGAACAGGTCTCACCTCTGATACACAATGTTTATGGCGCCATTTCCTCTGCATTACATTGTCATGCACTTAAGCCATATCTGTAATGCGAATCTATTAAAAGTTCAGCAGAACCCAAATCATCCAAACACAGTGAACATTTGGGAGATTCAGGGTGTGCACAAATAATTCGGAACAGGCTTAATCATCTGTACCCATCCATGTTTTTTGTGCAAGGTTCTGTTAGCTCTTCCTATGAATCAAAATTGGTTCTGAATTGTTCATCAGATATAAACCTTTCGATAGACTCTTTATAATATGAGGTGGTCCTAACTCAGGCTCCATGATCAATATCAGTCCCATGCAGTTTAAAAGGTTCCAAGTAATAATGCCCCGCAAAAATGTTCCCTGACAAAAATGTCACTGTTTTTTGGGGAGACATTATTACATTGAATATGCGGGAGAAACCCCCGCAACCCCGATTTCTTTTTCTTTTTTAACAATGGGAGAACGGGGAAAATCCCGGCAACCTGTCCCCATACATAATGTCACCGTGTATAATGTTGCCAATGGCTTTTCCTGGTGACATTATATATGGGGACATTATTGCCTGATACCGTTTAAAACACATATCAGGAAGGGATTAGAGGTTGTCTCGTGATTGTTCTTTTTTTATAAAGTTGATTTCAGATTTCCTAGTTTCACACAATAAGGGAGAGAAAGCTGACCCCACTAGCAACGCCTCTGTGTAAAGTCCGACACTTGCAAATCTGATTCTATAACATGCCAACAACTTTTGGAAGTAATCCCAACTTTCCTGTCCTTTGGTGATTTGTATGAAACCATCTTGGTTAAGGTCAAGCACATTTTAATAAGCAAGTTTCGTCAAGACTCCTAGTTCTGCTTTAAGGTTTCGAAGCCCTAAATAGTACGTGAAAAATGGCAATGTCTTATGACATGCGTTGGGTAAGAGTGCCAGGCGGAATCTGTGGGCAACACAATGACGCGTTCAGTGGTGAACCACACGGCATCTTCCAAGAAACCCATCTGCAACCTAATGGCCCACGTGGCCGGCACTGAATATAGCAAGCAAAGTTCGAATCACAGGCTCTATTCAAAGCCTTCACGCAGAAATGCATTTAAAAAATCAAATAATCCTAACAGTGTTCTTGAAAGGATCACAAGTTTATTAAGAGAATGCTTTTATTGATTTATGTATTGGTTATTTGTACTGCGCACTAGTTTTCAAAGGAGCGTCAAGACAAGGCGGGAGGGAGAAACAAGAGGGAGAGGGGTACAAAATAAAACCAAAAACGTTCTTAAAAGTGTCTTGAAACATTCGGAACATGCAAGTGCTATACCATGGGAGGGGGAGGGGGAGAAGGGAGGGGGTAGAAGGGGTCGGTGAAGGAGGAAGGAGGACCAACATGTCTTGGTTGGAAGCTTTCAGGAATTCACAGGCGTCTTTTTCAGGGGATCCTAGTCCCAGTGAAGCAGATCATCCCTATAGAAGGCACTGAAGCATGCTCTGTACACAGTGTGAAGGAATTAAGGGCAGGCCACCGTCTTAATCTCAAAGGACTGATCATTTTGTGCTCAAAAGACTGGAGGCAGGAATTAGGCTTGTAAAGAAAAAGCTCAGGTTTCCTTTCATTGCGTATGTAAGTAGTAATAATAATAATAATAATAATAATAATAATAATATTAAAATATAAAATAATATAGTAGTAATAAAGTACATCAATTATTCCCTTACGAAAATATATATGTGCATACCCAGTACTTCAGTACCAAAGTTAAGCAGTCAAAAAAATTACATTGTTGCACTTTTTTTAAAATATAACCCCCAGCTGCGAGTTCTCGGGAGTATGATTAAGCACCAGCTGTGCCCAGCGCATCACGTGCTGATCAAGTGATGTCTCCCTCAACATGTCTGCTGCTCCCTCTCGCTGTGCTTTAGCGACGGAGGCTAACTATGCTGCGCCCTCTCCTTCTCCCTCAAGATATCCTGGGGTGCCCCGGGAGCATCACTATGCTTTAGTAATCATTTGTGGTGTGGGGTGCGAGGTAAGGTGCCTTGCTGACTTTTGGAAAGGAGAGGCTGTGTATAGAGCTTGAACCGATTTTTCGGAATGAAAAACCAGGGCAGGTCACCAACATAAAAGTAGGACTGTTATTTTACAGTGGCTGCCAGCCCAAAGGGGGGACTACACTTCACCCGTGCGGGGCCGGCGGGGTAGGATATTATCTAGTATGCAATTTTGAAGCTTTGTCAGTGATTGCCTAACTTAGAATACTAATCAATGTCACGTGAACACGAAAAACTCTTTTCCCAATTGACAATCATGCCATTAAAGCATTATTGCATTGAATTCAAAATGTCGCTTTGCAACACTCTTTTGCCCAATTATCTGAAAACATGCGCAGCCTGGGAGCCACTAGGAGCAGTAATCGAAGTGATGGTTCTCATTAGAAATCCATATGGGTGTGTGATTTCTATAGATCCCCCTGCATTTGATCCTCTCCCTTCTTCTCCTCCTTTCTGAAGCAAATGACTTGCTCCCCATTTGGGAAAGCATTCCATTCACCGCTGCTAAAAGTGCAACAGAGAACATAAACACTGGTATATTGATGCCGGTGCTGTACATGCTACAGTTACAAGTCGAACGAGAGCCGCAGTGACAAAGGCATCCCCCGGGGGGAGACCGGTCTGGTATTTGGAGACATGCATTGTCATTGTGTGCATCGTGTAGGTATGTCACCATCACACTGAGGGCGCACCATCAATATGGGGACAGGGCAGTGGGACATGGATAGGCTCTGCAGGGTCGATGGCTGGTCCTAAAAGACTTCGCTAGAACGCAAGAACGAGGCTGCAGGGTCTACAACTGTGAATGCTATTTTCTGTTGTTTTGTACATCGTTAGTGTTTGTGCATCCAAAATGCAAATGTGCAGATTCATTCACACTGTCAACACGTCAACACATCAACGGCCAACATGCAAAACTGAGCATTGCCTTGATGCTGACAGATGAAACCAATCATGGGTTTTAAGTGAACGGAGGATAGCACAGGGGCAACGCGCTGGACTTGGAAACAAGACCACGCAGAGCAATAGGCTTTTGAATCCCAGATCCGCGCTTTGAAACCAAGCTCAGGTATGGTATTGGGCACATTATAAAAAAAACAATTAAATGAAATGCATCTGAGTCTGACTGTTTCCAAGAATGAAGGACAATTTGCGAGTCAAAATTGTGTGTATTCTTGGCAAAATATGTCATAGAGGAAATTATGTTATCATACTAATATTGTGAGCTAATCTTTTTAAAAAGTTACTATGTTCACTTCTAGTATATATTGTAGTCATAATAAGAACATTACCCTTGTCTAACTGAGCAAAGTACATCTTCAAAACCATATAAATTATTTTGTATTCTACTCCAGCAAAATACCCTTATGAGAAAGAAAAAGAGGACAGATAGCACGACACAGGTTGCAGACCAACAGGGGTATGCAGACAAAAAATCTTTGTAACAAGTTCAAATTCAAGAATATGGGCCTCATTGCGAGCATGGCGGTAGCAGTGCCTGTATGGCAGGCATGGCTACCGCCATGCTCGCTACTGGCACCACCTCCCACGATTGGGCAATAACCGGCCCATTATGAGATGAATGGGCCAGTAATTGTCCATTTGCGGGTGGCGGTAATGCCGGGCTCCAATCCCTATTCTGCCCGATAGAGCATAATGAGGGTGGGGAGCATGGATGCGCCTGCACCGTTAATAACGGTGCCGGTGGCATTACGAGTTCTGCTCGCGGGTGCCGCACAGCCCGGCAGGTAAGTAATGCGGCGGGACGGTATCAACGGTGCCGGTGCTTTACCGGCACCATTCATAACATCACTGCCAGGGTCATAATGAGGCCCTATGCCTTTTAAGAAATAAAGTGGGGCTTTACATTTTCCTAGGGCCCATAGAGCAAAGCCTGGGAACATATACACTGTTTTATATCTTTAATCTAATTTCAGGGGCTCAACAGAGTCGAGCTGGGCTTCTTGACAATAAATCGAGTCAGATTTGAGTCAGTCGGGCTAGTTGGACACATTACGGCAATGCTGACAACTCGGCACATGACAATATCTCGAAGCTTGGAGAAGCTTGGGAAAAGTGGCGATGTGCACATTACACACAGGTTGAAGGTTGGATAGTGCCTCGATAGCAGAAATGTGGCAATCCAGCTTCAGCGGTAACCTCGCAATGCAGTTCTGCAGCGGCAAGCAGCTCAAAGCTCAAAGGAGCTGAGGAAAAGACAGGTGTTAGGGAGATTTTCATTTTTGTGCTAAAATCCTCCCACCTTAGAGACCCCCAGCTCTTTTGCTAGATTTAGGACTTTTTAATTTTAACCTTTTGTGTTTTTACTGTTTTTGGAGTCTGACAAACTCCATAGCCATCTGTTTTTTGTATGGTGACACACAGCACCTTCAGTGCAGTGTCACTGAGAAATCCTTTGGCTTTCTCTTAAGGTTTAAATACCTTTTCTTGGGTGAACTACAGTTCCCAAGAAGAGTAAAGTGAAATTGACTTTACTTACCTTTTCTCTTTGTGGGTCCAGCACACACCATCTTATGTGGAGTGCTGGGGGTTACTTAGTAGCCCCTTATTCTACCTTCTCATGTAACAATTTCATGTTACCCTCACTACTTTAAATGGCTGGTGGCAGTGGTTTACTTTTTACTACGATTGTGCTTTCCTACTGCAGGCTGAACCCTCAGCTGCAGTACAGCACCCATGGGTGACCATTTTGTCAAAATGGCCCCTGTCTTCTAGTTTCGCCATTTTCTGTTAGTGAGGTCTTTCTTGGGTTTTACTCTGTGCGTTGAGACAGGTTTGAGACCTTTGTCTTGCCTTTGGCAGGCTTCAGCCCTGAAGCCCGTCCCTGGCTCCAATGTGTCTGGAAGGACACAATATGAGGGAGGGTCCCAAAACACCCCTGCCCTTTGTCTCTAGGAATACCTGAATGAAACTAGTCCTGATTGGCTTGGTGGATGTCCCCACTCTGCTGTGTGACGGACAGTCTAGGCTGTGCACGAATGGGAGAAACCTGCTTAAAAGGCAAGGGTTTTGGAACTACAGGTAGAGTCGACCACTGGGAGAAACTGTCACGACCACAGGTAGTTGGCGGGTATGGAAAAGGTGGAAACTTGGCTGCCATTGATCTGCACCGTCACGTCTCATTCGTGTACGACGTTTATGGTCTAGTCTTCCTAAACATGGCCACCGCCTAGTATATCACCACTCTGTACTAGGCGGCTCGCTGCGTTGCAACTTCGTATTTCCCTCTGTTGCCATTGCTCCGTTCACGTTTTCCTCTTGGTGGTGTTCCGCCCGCTATCCTCCTTTTCTCCTATTCTGTTTGCGTCCCCTCCTTCCCAGGCATTTCTGTTTTCCCTTCTCTGTGTCTCCCCGCGCTCTGATCGCTCCCTGGCTCTCTCTCCCTCGTTCTTGCTATTCTCCTTCTCCATTACTACCTGTGCGGCTGTCGTTCTTTCCCTTCGGCTTGTCTCACTACGCTCACCATCCTCACTTACCTCAAGTGGATCTGCAGTGTTACTTCATCGTTTCTTGGTTCCGGATCAGTGTGCTTTTGTGCTCCGGAGGGGTTTTTCTGCCGCTGGCTTTTCCCCTCACTCCATTTAGTCCGTCGCGGAGGGGGGTCACCA
Organism: Ambystoma mexicanum; assembly: GCF_040938575.1. Lineage (NCBI taxonomy): Eukaryota > Metazoa > Chordata > Amphibia > Caudata > Ambystomatidae > Ambystoma > Ambystoma mexicanum. The sequence continues at coordinate 176,869,044 of NC_090922.1, forward strand.
TGACTCCAGTTTAGGAGCCGCAGTGGCTTCCTTTCGAGGCCGACGTTACCTTCTTAAGAAGAGGAGATCACCTGCTCTGCACACCAGGAGAAAGAAACTGAACTACTCTTCAACGTCAGGTGAGGAGGGAGGGGTATCGGGAGACGATCTGTGTTCCACCGAAGAGGAGGACATTACCGACCAGCCTGATAAGGTAATGGGTCAGCCTGTTAACGTTGATAGCTTGCAACGCCCAAGTACTGAGATGGCAACCCCACAACAGCTCCAGGAGCTTGTCGCAGTGGTACAGAATCTGAGTCTGGAAGTACAGACTTTAAAGACAGATAATGCCGCTCTCCAAGAGAGGGTTGCCGCCCGAGAACAGCTTACCACTGATCTTCCCCCCCAACCTTTAGTATCAGGCAAGTTTGATGGTACCGAAAGAAAAGTAAAAGAATATTTGGATGCATGCAACGTTCACTTTGCTTTCAGGAAAGGCACCTTCTCGACTGATCATGCCAGGATAGGGTTTATGATTAGCCACATGACGGGTAACGCCCTAGCATGGGCAACTCCCTTGGTATCTCAGTCTGATCCGGTATTACAAGACTTTGCTGTATTCAAGGATCTCCTCAAACAGACATTCCTTCATACCGAAACTACTTACGTCGCAAGTGAAGACTTGCTTGATGTGCGTCAAGGCAATTCAGACCTACTTTCTTACCTGTCATCTTTCAAAAGAATAGCGGCAGAGGCCGGTTGGCAGGAAGAAGCCCAATATACCATTTTTCGAAGAGGCTTGCGGGAGGACTTAAAGAACGAACTTGCCAGGATACCCGGCCCTGATACTTTCTCCGATTTCATAAAGGCCGTCATCAGGATCGATTTCCGCATAACCGAAAGGAAGAATGAGAAGAAGAAGGCTCGCTCTTCCGGTTCCTTCCCTGATCCTCACCCCTCGGCCTCCTCACCTACTACTCGTCCACTGCCGAAGGAAGAACCAATGCAGATTGGAACCACCCGAGCTCCCTTGACAGCAGAAGAGAAGAAGAGGAGACGAGAGAGTAGTCTTTGCCTGTATTGTGGCTCCGCCACTCACCTCTTGCGAGACTGTCCCGATGTACCCCCTAGGAGGTCAGGAAACAAACGCCCTCGGTAGTGGGTAGGACAAACTATCGAAGGGCGTCCTTCTGTTCCTACACTACTCTTTCTGTGACCTCGGCCAAATCCTCCGAAGACCATCGTTTAATGGTTATCACCGTCCTACTCCAGTTCAGAGGAAAGGAGATGGAGACCCAAGCTTTACTCGACTGTGGAGGTGCAGGGAACTTTTCTGACACCTTATGGGCAGATAAGGTGGGCATGATCCGAGTTCCCAAAAAGGAATATCAGAAGGTAGAAGGAGTGGATGGCACTCCTCTATGTTCCGGACTTATCACCCACACTACAGAAGAAGTGCGTCTTTCCATCCAACAACACTCAGAGATGATAAAGTTTGATATCATCAGAGCAGCTCATTTTCCTGTTATTTTGGGAATTGGATGGCTCCGTAAGCATAATCCGACTATAAACTGGACAGACAACCTACTGAGTTTTTGCTCAACTTATTGCCAAGAGAAGTGTCTGCCGGGACCAGTGTTTGAAAGGGTCAAGACGGTATGTGCTGCCGAGAAGAGCTCTATCCATTGCATTCCCAGGCATTTCAAGAAATTCTCAGCTATCTTCCAGGAACAAAAACCCATGCTTCCTCCTCATCGGCCGGAGGACTGCAGCATAGACCTAATGCCTCAGGCCTTGGTTCCCTTTGGGAGAATGTACCCCCTACAATGTCCGAAAAGGAGGTGCTCAGGCGGTACTTGGATGATAATCTTGCCAAAAGACTTATTCGACCATCAAGATCCCCGGCAGGCGCCTCTTTGTTTTTTATACCAAAGAGAGACTCTAAGGAGTTAAGGCCTTGCATCGACTACAGAGGCCTTAATCAGGTGACCATTAAGGATCGATATCCCTTGCCCTTCATCTCAGAGATTCTAGAAGCCGTCCAGGGATCAGTGATTTTTACAAAATTGGATTTGCGGAACGCATATCATCTACTTCGTGTTAGGGCCGGCGATGAATGGAAGACAGCTTTCCGCACTCCCTATGGGCTTTATGAATATCGAGTGATGCCTTTCGGACTGGTAAATGCCCCCTCAATTTTTCAGAGGTTCATGGATCGTATCTTCTCTGATCTGTTGGGTCTCAACACAGTGGTATACCTTGATGACATATTGATTTACTCCCGCAAGAAGGAAGAGCACACTTCCCAAGTTTCTGAAGTGTTACACAGGCTCCAATCACATCACCTATTGGTAAAACCGGAGAAATGTGCTTTCGCCCAGTCATCTATATCCTATCTAGGATTTATTCTCTCTGAAAAGGGGTTACCATGGATCCCAAGAAAGTAGAAGCCTTACTCGCATGGCCATCTCCCTCATCTGTGAAGGAGATCCAAAGGTTTCTAGGGCTAGCAAATTGTTATCAAAAATTCATCCCAGAGTTCTCAAGACTTACGCTTCCCATCACTTCTCTGCTGAGGAAGTCCTCTACACCTTTTTTCTGGACCAAAGATGCTGAAGACAGCTTTGTCAGTCTTAAGAACACATTTTGCATGCCTCCCATTCTCAGACAGCCGGACCAACAGAAGCCCTTTATATTGGAGACCGACGCCTCTGCTGCTGCCGTAGGTGCTGTTCTCCTGCAAACCAATCACGGTATGGAACATCCAGTAGCTTATTTCTCAAAGACCTTGACTGCCAGTCAACTTAACTACTCCGTCATTGAGAAAGAACTCTTGGCCATGAAATTGGCTTGTTTGGAATGGAGACACCTGCTCCAAGGGACTTTGCATCCTTTTCTGATCCGCACCGATCACAAAAACCTACAGATTTTGAGACAACAGGAGTGCTACAACACTCGACAGGCTAGATGGGCACATTTCTTTGCTCAATTTCATTTCTCTATCACATACATTCCAGGCTCTCAAAACCAAGTTGCTGACGCTCTATCCCATAGAGAAGAAGTCAGTCCTACATATCAGAAAGAACTGATGTTTCCCCACACTAGGATAATCCTGGCGGTGGCATTGTTTCTGGAGGAGGTTAGGGGAGCTTCATCTTCTTTGGAAAGACCCACTCCAAGCCTATGGAGATCACCTGTCGAGATAAAGGACGGACTATACTTCACTCGAGGGAGGTTGATTCTTCCAACACACAATCTCCAGATGCAAGCCCTTCGGTGGTGTCATGACTCGAAGGTTGCGGGTCATCGGGGCTTACGCACTACCCTTGAGTTGCTCCAAAGATCCTTCCATTGGCCTAAGATGAAGGTGGACACTCAGACATACATCCGGACATGTTTGACCTGTCTACAAAACAAACATTCCACCCAGAAGCCTTTGGGGTTTCTACAACCAAACCCGATCCCTCCAGGTCCTTGGGTAAACATTTCTACGGATTTCATCGTAGACCTACCGCCATCCCAAGGTTGTACGTGTATCATGGTAACTCTCGATGCCTATTCAAAATTGGCGCATTTTTCTCCTTTTTCCAGCGTACCCTCGGCCTCGGTTACTGCCGAAGTCTTCCTAAAGGACATATTCAGACTACACGGCCTTCCACATAAGATTGTATCCGATCGTGGCAGTCAATTCACCTCTAAGTTTTGGTCGGCGTTGTGCAAGTTATTGGGGATTGAGAGAGCTCTCTCATCAGGATTTCATCCTCAAACTAATGGCCAAACTGAGCGGTTAAATGGAACCCTTGAGCAGTACTTGAGGTGTTTTGTAAATCGGTCAAAAGACAATTGGGTATCTCTTCTCTCTACTGCGGAATTCACTTACAACAACTCGGTTCATGCTTCTCTAGGTATGAGCCCTTTCTATTGTACTTACGGGTACCACCCCCAATCTATCATACCCTCTTTCTGGAAGGACACCTCCATTCCATCGATAGACTCCAATCTAGCTCAACTAAGAGAAGCTCATGTAACGGCCAGACAGAGTCTTCAAAGGGCTAGCAGTCAGTACAAAGTACAAGCTGATCGTCATTGAAGACATGTACCCGCCTGGGAAGAGGGTACCAAGGTCATGTTATCTACTAAGTTTTTACCTCGCTGGGTCCGACCATCTAAGCTGTCTCCCCGGTACATAGGCCCCTTTGAGATACTGTCTAAGATCAACCCAGTTGCTTATCGCCTCAAGTTACCTAAGCTGCTCAGTCAGATTCATCCGACATTTCATACCTCCCAACTACGGTCCTATGAGTCTGACAATAGGAAACAGGACGCACCTAGACTTCACCTATTGCCCAACCCAAACACCGATGAATACGAAGTCTCCTATATCCTGGATTCCCGTTATCACCGGGGACGTCTAGAATATATCATACATTGGAAAGGCTCTCCTTCGTCCGAAGATTCATGGGAACCACGGTCCTACGTTCATGCACCCCGTTTGTTACGCCAGTCCCACAATCTGCATCCCGGTAAACCGGGGGGATGTCACCTTAGAGGGGGGGCATACTGTCACGACCACAGGTATTTGGCGGATATGAAAAAGGTGGAAACTTGGCCGCCATTGATCTGCGCCGTCACGTCTCATTCGTGTACGACGTTTACGGTCTAGTCTTCCTAAACATGGCCGCCGCCTAGTATATCACCACTCTGTACTAGGCGGCTCGCTGCGTTGCAACTTCGGATTTCCCTCTGTTGCCATCGCTCCGTTCACGTTTTCCTCTTGGCGGTGTTCCACCCGCTATCCTCCTTTTCTCCTATTCTGTTTGCGTCCCCTCCTTCCCTGGCATTTCTGTTTTCCCTTCTCTGTGTCTCCCCGCGCTCTGATCGCTCCCTGGCTCTCTCTCCCTCATTCTTGCTATTCTCCTTCTCCATTGCTACCTGTGCGGCTGCCGTTCTTTTCCCTTCGGCTTGTCTCACTACGCTCACCATCCTCACTTACCTCAAGTGGATCTGCAGTGTTACTTCATCGTTTCTTGGTTCCGGATCAGTGTGCTACTGTGCTCCGGAGGGGTATCGGGAGACAATCTGTGTTCCACTGAAGAGGAGGACATTACCGACCAGCCTGATAAGGTAGTGGGTCAGCCTGTTAATGTTGATAGAAACACCCGACAAAGAAACCATGAACAAAGCTTGCTGCAAACTCCTGGACCTTTGAATTGCCTTGTGAAGCTTTGCTGCTGTGCTGACCTCCTTTTTCACCTTGACAGAGAAGCTCCAGATGAATGACTTCTCCCCTTGGGTTAGTGGGACCAACTAACCCTGAGACGAACTCCACTGGACCACCATCCCGACTTGCTGTGCCTCTCCATTGCTGGGAGTGCCCAATGCCGGGGTCCAATATCCATAGTCGAGTGCAACGTCTGCCACAGAACAAATATGGCTAGATGCTCCAAGAGCCTCCTAAGGACCCTCCAGAAGCAGGACCTCAGATCCCGAGTCCCCTCACCAGAGTGCAGGATTGAGGGAGTGAAGGAAGTCCAACCAGTGTCCATAATCTGCATAAGTGCTGTTTGCTAAGCATTAAAACCGCAATGTGACGCTGAACTAAAAAGAGCCGCTAGCTGCTGACGACCTTCCCGAGTACTGCCGCAAGAGCCCTCCAGACATCCTCCCTCTTGTCCCCAGGATTGAGGCTCAGAAACCAGGGTCTGCATAGCCGTAGCAAGACGGAATGCAGCTGGACCACTCTTCTCTTAAACAGAGGTATTGTTTAGGCCTGGGGTACTTACCTTATTGCCTTTAGCCACACTTTTCTCACTGGGGAATTGTATTACCTTTTTTCAACTCCCTTCTTATAAGTTTCACAGCTTGTGACCCTGCAAGTGATTTTTCTGAACTCTCTAACTTTGTGCAAGACTTTTGTCCGAGAAGTGCATCAGATCTGTAGACTGTATCCAAATGGCTTTGGCTGTCCTGGGTCCCTAAAGTCACACTTCTAAATCCAATGACTTTGATGCTGTTTGTCCCTCATAGGTGGTAGCTTGTGGTAAACTGGTATTGCTGGAAAAGACTGATCTAGACTTCATTGGAGGATTCAGGTGGCCTCACAATTGCTGAGAAATTGTTCTAACCTTTTTACTTCCCTGACCCTTTCATTTCTGCAACTCAGAGTCTACAAAAGTGTATTGGTGTAATATATAAATGTAAATACTATCCTTATGATTGAAGTCGCCTCAGGGAGTAGGAGTAGTGTATGAAGCATGTCCAATGATTATCCACTGGCTTTATTTGACTCTGAAAAGTAATTTTAAAGTGTGTTTGAATTGTTACAACAAATTGTCTTTTTAGAGAATGCTCATTTAAAACTGACGTTAACCAAATAAATAACTATTTATAACTGAAACCTTGGGTGTAAGTGTTACTTGGCTACTTGAATTTACGAATTTCAATTGCACAGCTCTACAGCTCACATTTACCCCTCTTGTTATAGGCCTGGATGCTCAGTCACACTATCAACTTGATTAGTACAGACCTATGCCAAAAGGTGGGTTACCTAATACCAAGCAAATGAGTGTTGTGTAGTCTCACCCAGTGTGACTACACCAATTCTTACCTAACAGGAAATTACGTGTCAGTGGGTAAAAGATGCTTAAGCAGTTTGAAAACGAATGTCAAAAGCAGCCACTTGGCACCCTTGCAGTTGCTAGAAGTCTCTCAAATGCGCTCAAACCAGCTTGCAGGCGTTTGAAGATGCAGGGAGAGCCATAAACCACTTTCTCTGATCATGGGTTCCGGTAAATCCCTGGCCAGGGTCTCTGAGGAAAATGTAAGTCCTTATTTTGCCCTTCCCAGCTAGAAAGTTTGCCAGGTACCCTACCAGGTTTGACACTCCAATTGGTAGAGCCCCGAGTACACGTGTTCCAGCAGCAGGCAGTCTTTCCAAGCCGCACGTTACTTCAAATTTTCCCCGGAAGTGGTTAAGGAGAAGGTCTGTGCTGTCCTTGGAGATCCTTATATTTGTCCCAATGGCTGTGGCCCTTTGGCAGACTTTACTCCAATAAGGCTTCAGTAAAATATTCTTTAGAGAGAATGGGTCAATATAAGTCCAAAGATGATTTAATTAAGGGGGGTTGCACCCTCTTATATAGTCAATTTCCCAGAATGGACTGGTACATTTCAGTGCTTTTGTAAGGGCCAATCGTTGGTGCTGTGACAAGGGGTTTGCTTCAGGAATTTCCGCTCCCAGATTGCCTTGTCTGAAAGAGGTTAGGAGGGGACACGGGAAAAGAAATGTGGCATAGGCATTTTCAAGATGGTGTGTCCCTTTTCCTGTCCTCAGATCCTCTTAGAAGCAACAACATTCTTTCCTCCTCTTTTATCTAAGATCAAAAAGGTTCCAGTGATTATCCCTGTGGGTCTGACTTCTTGATTGTGCTGGCTAAGCTCCCTTTCAAGCACAGCTCCCACCCTACCCCCTTTGGTTATGAGCTGTTCCACTGGGAAGGTGCAAAGCCTTCCCAGTAGATTACAAAGGTGAGGGCTCAGCCATCCATTTGTTGTTGATGACACTCCTAGCCCCAGACGGCAATGCACTGAAGCCCTGACAATTGCAGGAGTCACAGGAGACCAGTTTATAATAAAGTGGCATCAGATGGTTTTTGGCTTTCATAACTTTACGCCCTCATAGGCCGCTCTGTGAAAATACATATAGTTTCATGTGTTTATTTTATCAAAGTACCGCTACCAAGCCTTGGGGATACACAGTTATACATCATTTAAATGATGGGCACCCACTGGTAAAGGCAGCCCATGGCTGTTGGAATTGATGTAATTTCAGTGGGTCATTCTCAGAAATGCACATGTTACTCTGTAGATGCCATATTGGCAAATCACTTTCAGCTGTTGGTGTCCAGAAAAAGCACACATATGTGTGCTATACCTTTTTAACATACATTATTGGAAAGTGCAGCCTGAGTGCCCATCTATCGATCTCTCTCATGCTCGTCGCCCATCTCTCTCTCTCTGCCTCTCTCTTCTCAAGCTTGTGCCCATCTCTAGCTCCCCATCTCCCTCTCTCACGTCCCATCTCTCTCTCTCTCGCCCCATCTCTCTCTCTCTCTCACGTCCCATCTCTCTCTCTCGCACCCCATCTCTCTCTCTCTCTCTCTCTCTCTTTCTTGGGCCCATCTCTCTCTAGCGCCCATCTCTCTCTCTCTCTCGCCCCATCACTCTCTCTCACGTCCCATATCTCTCTCTCTCTCGCGCCCCAAATATCTCTCTAGCTCCCCATCTCTCTCTCTCACATCCCATCTCGCTCGCACCCAATCTCTCTCTCTCTCTCTCTCTCTCTCTCTCTCTCTCTCTCTTTCTCTCTCTCTGTCTCTCTCTCCCACTCGTGCCTATCTCTCTCTCAGGTTTGTGGCCATCTCTTTCTCTCGCTCTCTCTCTAGCGCCGCATCTCTCTCTCTCACGTCCCATCTCTCTCTCTCGCACCCCATCTCTCTCTCTTGTGCCCATCTCTCTCTCTCTCTAGTGCCCTATCTCGCTCTCTCTCTCTTGTGCCAATCTCTCTCTCTCTCTCTAGCTCCCTTCTCTCTCTCTCACGTCCATCTTTCTCTCTCTCGCCCCATCTCTCTCTCTCTCTTGCACCCTATCTCTCTCTCTCTCTCTCTCTCTCTCTCTTGGGCCCATCTCTCTCTCTAGTGCCCATCGCTCTCTCTCTCTCTCGCCCCATCACTCTCTCTCACGTTCCATATCTCTCTCTCTCGCGCCCCAACTCTCTCTCTAGCTCCCCATCTCTCTCTCTCACATCCCATCTCGCTCGCACCCAATCTCTC